>NC_064838.1:36338787-36641818 GCF_024166365.1 Elephas maximus indicus
ATTTTATTTTGTTGTTGTTGTTGTTGAGAATATACACAGCAGAACATAACACCAATTCAGCAATTTCTACATGTACAATTCAGTGACATTGATTACATTCTTCGAGTTGTGCAACCATTCTCACCCTCTTTTTCCAAGTAGATCCTCCCCATTAACATAAACTCACTGCCGCCTAAGGTTTCTATCTAATCTTTCAAGTTGCTGTCATCAATTTGATCCCATATAGATAGTCCTTAAAAGAGCACAGTGCTCAAGGCAGACATTCTTTACTAGTTAAGTTAAACTCTTGCTTGGTTTTAAAAAGACATCAGGGGATATCTTTGGTTTAAGGTTTAAATATTATCTCAGGGTAGTATTTTCAGGGATTCATCCAGCCTCCATGGCTCCATAGGGTTTTCAATGGCTGTGATCTTTCAGAAGTAGATTGTCAGGCTTTTCTTCTGAGGTGCCTCTAGTGAATTCAAACTGCCCAGCTTTCAGTCACTAGTTGAGCATGTCTGTTATCTCCCACTGTGTCCACAGCACCTAGTGTGTAGTAGGTACTGCTCAGTAATATCAGAGTTAATGATTAGCCCTTTGTTGAGTCACCTCTCACAGCTTTTTATAGTATTTGAGCTTCGAACCCATAGAAAACGTTTGAGATGCTACCCTTTTTGAAACCACGTATGATGCTGTCAGGGAGCCCAGGTGGCACAAGGTTAAAGTGTTCAGCTGTGTATCAAGAGGTTGGTGGTTTGAACCCACCAACCACTCCATGGAAGAAAGATGTGACAGTCTGTTTCCTTAAAGATTTACAGCCTTGGAAACCCTATTGGGCAGTTCTACTCTGTCCTGTAGGGTCACTATACTCGGAATCAACTCGATGGCGATAGATTTGGTTTGGTGGGTGTGATGCTGTCACTGGGAATTGTATCCCAAATCGTAAATCAGCAGCCAGCTAACATTAGGTCAGGTGGGTTAGAACCTTGCCACTTGAAGTGTGGTCCGTGGACCAGCAGAGCCTACATCACCTGGGAGCTTATTAATGATGCAGAATCTCAGGCCCCACCCCAGACCTACTCAGTTAGAATCCGTATTTTGAAAAAATCTCAGGTGATTCATGTGCACATTAAAGTTTGAGAAGCTCTGGAATAGGACACCCTTTTATACATTCTTTGTAGGAGCCTTGATGGCACAGTGGTCAAGCTCTCAGTTGCTAACTCAAAGGTTGGCAGTTTGAACCCACCAGCTGCTCCATTGGAGAAAGATGTGGCAACTTGCTTGCCTAAAGAGCACAGTCTTGGAAACCCTATGCAGCAGTTCTACTCTGTCCTGTAGGGTCACTGTGAGTTGGAATCAGCTCGATGGCAACAGGTTATTACCTCCTTTGACTTCTGCGTTTATAACTGCTTCTTTAGTGTGTGACTGCTTTTCTGGACTGTGAGCTTCTGGAGGTCAGGGACCCTGGTTGTTTTGCCCAGCTCTGTAGCCCCAGTGCCTGGTACATTGCTTGGCATATATAAGCAAGTTTTTTTTTTTTTTTTCCTAAAATTATCCCCTAGAGAAGTATCCATATGAAGTCTTTCATATTATAGGGTGTGCTCTAAATTACTTTACTGTGAACAAAAAGTGCTGTGTGAGCGTGATGTTAGGGAACAGTCCGCAAGAGACACCCTCCATCCTGACACCAACTGCAGACCACCCTCATGTTCGATAATTTGCTAGAAGGACTCGCGGAATTCACTGAAAACTGTTACATTTGCCATTAGAGTTTATTGCAGCAAAAGGCTACAGATTAAAATCAGCCAAGAGCAGGCGTGCACAGGGCAGAGTCCAGGAAAGTTCCAAGTGCAGAGCTTCCAGCTGTCCTCTCCGCATGAAGTCGTGGACAGCGCTACCCTCCTAGAAATTATGTGCGACAGTACACACTGGGTATTGCCAACCAAGGAAGCTCCTTGGTGTCCTGGGCTTTCATTGGGGCTCCATCACACAAATGTGGTTGACATGGCCATCCTTTAGTCTCCAGCCCCTCCAGAGGTCAAGTTCATACCACATGTCTGACCTTTAGTCCCCAGGCCCTCTGGAGGTAGAGCAGATACCATTTGGCCCAAAGTCCCCATCATAAATCACATAGCTAGACTGTTCGATATGGCCCAGTGCCCAGCTAAAGACACTCTTATCAGACGGGACATTCCAAGGGCCTAGAGATCACCTCCCCGTAGCCAAGGACAAAGGCCAGAGCTCTCTTTGGGCAAGGCTAAATTCTGGGAAAGGCACTTTTGTCTAAAAATGGTGTCTATGCTGGTTTGGATGCTTAGTAAAGAAAAAAAAAAAAACAGTTGCCGTGACATCAGCTCCAACTCATGGTGACCCCATGTGCATCAGAGTGGAACTGTCTCCACAGAATTTTCATGGCTGATTTTTCAGAAGTAGATCACCCGAGGCTTGCTTTCTTTTTTTTTTTTTTTAATTTTTATTGTGCTTTAAGTGAAAGTTTACAAATCAATGTAGTCTCTCATACAAAAATTTACATACACCTTGCTATATACTCCTTGGAAACCCTGGTGGCATAGTGGTTAAGTGCTACAACTGCTAACCAAAGGGTCGGCAGTTCGAATCCGCCAGGCGCTCCTTGGAAACTCTATGGGGCAGTTCTACTCTGTCCTATAGGGTCGCTATGAGTCAGAATCGACTCGACGGCACTGGGTTCTGGGTGGGATATACTCCTAATTGCTCTCCCCAATGAGACAGCACACTCCTTCCCTCCACTCCCTGTTTCCGTGTCCACTCCGTCAGCTTCTGACCCCCTCTGCCCTCTCATCTCCCCTCCAGACAGGAGATGCCAACATAGTCTCATGTGTCCACTTGATCCAAGAAGCTCATTCTTCACCAGTATCATTTTCTATCCCATAGTCCAGTCCAGTCCCTGTCTGAAGAGTTGGCTTTGGGAATGTTTCCTGTCTTGGGCTAACAGAAGGTCTGGGGACCATGACCTCCAGGGTCCTTCCAGCCTCAGTCAGACCATTAAGTCTGGCCTTTTTACAAGAATTTGGGGTCTGCATCCCACTGTTCTCCTGCCCCCTCAGGGATTCTCTATTGTGTTCCCTGTCAGGTCAGTCATCTGTTGTAGTTAAGGCTTTCTTTTGAGGTGCCTCTAGGTGGACTTGAACCTCCAACCTTTCGGTTAGCAGCTGAACATTGTGACTATACCAGCTAGGTACTCCAAGGTGCTTACAGTGGTCACTTAACTGATTTAATTAAAAAAGAGGAAAGAAATGCAACCCCATTTAGTAATTACTTCTGGAAAGTCTGACTTCCCAGTTGTAATCCCTGCATATCATTGTAAACATGCCTTTTGAAGATCACTTGACAAAGCATTACAATACATGGTTATGTTGTGGGAGTCCTGGCATGCAGCCACAGAATTAATTCAAAAACAAAACACATGCAAAATAACAGAAACAAGAACAAGAACGCACCTGAGTCTTCCCTGTCGTCTACACACGGTTTCTAATATGACAGCATTAATGCTGAGGATGGAGGGAAGAGCCCCACACTTGGTGAGTGTGTGATTGGGAGTCCTTACTTTGTCTTTTATTAGCTGGTGATCACGGGCGAGTCTTTGTATTCCTCTGAGTTCTGTTGCCTCCCCTGGCACATGGGGATGCTGCTCCCTGACTCTGCTGGTCCTTCTGCATCATTTTTTCAGCTCTCTATCTCTATCGTTATCTATCTGGGTCCTCCTTCACCCATCCCCAGCACCCTCAGTCATATACAGCCCCTTCTCTCTCTGCTGTCTCTGCTATCTGCAGCTATAGGGGGAAGTGGAGACCTCACACCCAGCTTCTGCAAAGCTGCAAGGTCGTAAGAGCTGCAGTTGGTCCTTTGCTTCCTCCCACTTCCTGTTCTTGCACTCCCCTCGGCCTTGCCAGGCAAGGCCTTCAGCCCACAGTGCTTGCTCATAGCCCCTGAATGTCTGTCCCCCACCTCATAAAGTTCCACCCTATCTGCCTTCCGTCACCCACCCCCTTTCCAATCTCCAACCTCCAGAACATTCTCTCTCCCCTCTAATCTGTACAATCCCCATTTTTTTTCAGGGCCCTGTTGCCATAATTTTATTTGACGAAGGAATTATATTGCAACAGTGTACAAGTGACTGAGAGACCCATCTCTTATAATAATAATAATAATAAAACCCAGACCTATTGCCACTGAGTCAGTTCTGATTCATGGTGAACCCTCATATTTCAGAGTAGAACTGCTCCATAGAGTTTTCTTGGCTGTAATCTTATGGAAGTAAATTGCCATTCCTTTGTTCTGTGATGCCGGTGGGTGGATTTGAACCGCCAACCTTTCAGTTAGCAGTCAAGTGCAAAATTGTTTGCACCACCCAGGGACCTCTTATATAATAATAATACCTGCTGTTTATGGAACATCTGTTTTTGCCTGGCTTTTGGGGTAAACATGGAGGTGGGTGGAGTTGCCATTCTCTGAGATGGAGAATAATGAGTGTGGTGGTGTCTTAGTTACCCAATGCTGCCATAACAAAATACCACAAGGTGGGTGACTTTAAAGAGCAGAAATGTATCCTCCCACAGTTCTGGAGGCTGGAAGTTTGAACTCAGGTTGTCAGCAGGGCTATGCTCTCCCTCTCTGTCAGCCCTAGGGGAAGACCCTTCCTTGTCTCAGTTTCTGGTAGCCCCAGACGTTTCTTGGCATTCCTTGGCTTGTAGATGGATCCTCAGATGCTGTCTGTCTGTCTTCGCCCTGAGTGTCACCCTATCTTTATGTCTGTCTTTCACTTTTGTAAGAGGCTACTAAGAAGGGATTAGGGTTAGGACCCACCCGACTCCAGTATGACTTTGTTAATTTAACTGATAATGTCTGCAAGGAAAAATCCTATTTCCCCAAATAAGGTCACATTCGCTCGTACAGGGGGCAGGGCTTCAGCATATCATTTTAGGGGACACAATCCAATTCAGAACAGGTGGGAACTTCCAGTCAAAATGGCTGATTGAGCTGACAAGGGTGATCCCCACCCCCAGGCCCACCCCTAACATCTGTGGAGCCCAAGGCAAGCTTCCAAGCGGAGATGCACAAAGCGTATGCTAAAATACTTAAATAGCATCAATCAAACCAACAGACCATTAAACAAAATGTGTTCTAGCTTTCTGCTTTGGCAATGATAGTTTTATCAGGACATGGAAGGCTAGGTTTGAATTTAGAATTCTTGGACTCCGCAGAGCTTTGAGCTGGGCTATGGTAGGACCGAGTGCTCTCTTGCCCCTGACCCGGTCTATTCTGGAGGCCATCCCAGGAAGCACTGGTGGGGGTCGGGAAGTGAGCCAGTGAAGGGGGGAGACCTGAAGACAGGTATGTAAGTGCACAGGTTCCTGCTATGGGTACCTAGGGCTCAAGCCCACAAGGGACTGTGAGCCGGGCCTCAGAATTGTCCCACTGAGCTAGAATATTTGTCCGCCACCCTATCCCTCACTAGGTCGGTGTCACTGCTGGGTCATTGGAGGGGGGTGGATATAGAGCATCCTTACACAGAGAGATCCCATTGGAGTGTACCAGAACTGTCTCAGGGTGGACCACCAAGGTATGGGTCAGGCACCAACTGCATTAAGTGGTTGAATCCCAGGCATCCCTGATGTCCGGCTGGAGATGTTCCCAGACAGACATGCAGGCCAAATGAGGATGACACTACAGTAGCCATCAAGGAGTCCTGGACCCTGTGCCCTGGAAAGGTGGGTGAATGCCCCCAGCATTCACGGTCTGGTTTGACCTCTGCAGATGGATTTCTCTCCCACCCTCAGGGCTGGTGCAAAGCTGATACTTTATGACAGCTCACTGCCCACTGAATTGTCTTTGCTTGTTCCTCTGCCCCTCCCCCCTCCATGGCTAGAGTGCTGCTTGTCACCAGTTCCAAGAAATGGGGCTCATTAAGCAAAGAGGAAGGGCGGGGGTTGGGAAAGGCTAGGTCCCTCCGTAGCACAAACTGCAGGTTGGAAAACAAGAGAGCTGCTGTGGGGCTGAGGGGCACCTTTGCCATTGCAGCACCCATGTCCTGTGAGTTCCCAGACAGTTTGAGGCTTGTGCAGAGGCAAGGGGTTGGGAGGGGTGGTGGACATAGTGAGGCAATGCTCCATTCCCAGTCCCCATTTACTCTGTTAGCCGCAGGACACAGGCACGTCATTGAGTTGGTCTGCATGCCACTTTCTTTACCTTTACAGTGGGGATAATACCATGTAACCCAGCAGTTGTTGTCATTAGTTGCCATCAAGTCAGTTCCAACACATGGCGACCCCGTGTGTTACAGAATAGAACTGTGGTCCCTAGGATTTTCTTTTTGCTGTAATCTTTACAGAAGCAGATCGCCAGGCCTTTCTTCCATGGTGCCACTGGGTGGGTTTGAACCACTAACCCTTTAGGTTAGTGGCTGATTGCAAACTGCTTGAGCCGCCCAGGGACCTAGAATATACTAGTAGCCATGTTAAAAAAAAAAAAAAAGTATAAAGAAACAGGTGCAATTAATCTCAATAATATGTCTTATTTAACTCAACATTGAAAAAAGTGTAAAGAAACAGGTGCAATTAATCTCAATAATATGTCTTATTTAACTCAACATATTCAAAATATTGTAGTTTCAACATGTAATCAATATAAAAATTATTAATGGGATATTTTATGTTCTCTTTTGGAACTAAGTCTTTGAAATCTGGAGTGCATTTTACATTTAGAGCACATCTCAATTAGGACTAACCACATTCAAGAGGTCACTAACTTGATCAAAGACCGTAGAGAAGAACCCAGATCAAAAGGGGGGAAAAAGTGAAACAGAATTTCAAGTTCTCAATGGAATCCAAATTTTCTGGAGCCATTGAGGCTAGATGAACCCCCAAAACTATTGCCCTGAGATGATCTTTAAACCAAAACTATTCTCTGAAGTCTTCTTTGAACTAAAAGTTTATTTTAATTAGTAAAATATGTCTGCCTAGAGCATTGTGATATCAAATTGACAGTGGCAGCTTGAAAGGTTGCTTACAGGGCAATGAGTTTTAGATAATGGTAGTGGAATAATGTGGAAAAGGATAGCAAGAAGAGTAACATAACAAAGAATGTAATCAATGTCATTGAATTGCAGATGTAGAAGTTGTTGAAATGGTATACCTTTGGCTGTGTACGTTCATCAAAAAAAAAAAAAAAAATTGGTCACTAGCCGCTGGTGGCCACCATATTGAATGGCAGAGGCCTAGCCTCTCTGTCTTAGAGGGTCTCAATGAGGAGCAAATTCAGCCCCTGTTGCATTTCTTCCTTTTTTTTTTTTTTCTATATTCAGTTGTGCTGACTTCCCCTGTATTGTGTGTCACCCTTCCCTTCACCAAAGGTGATAGTTGTCTACTATCCCTGTTGCCTCTCTTCATTGTAGGGCGTAATTTTCATAATATGATAATTACAGTAATTGACAGTTTATACTGTGGTTGTGAGAACTTTATAGACATGTTAGTTGAGCCTCATAACCACCCTGTAGAGATGTATCACTCTCCCTATTTTATAGACTGGAACAGTTTAGGCACAGAGAGGTTAGCAGCTTGCCTGTGGTCCTCTTCCTTATTAGTGGTGATCCCAGCATTCGAGTCTCCATTTCTTTGACTTAGAGGTCTTGGTCTTAACCATTAAGCGTACAGCCAGTCTCAGGAATTGCCTTGCTGTCAGCCACATCTGGGCCTTTGCACATGCTGTGTCCTCTGCCTGCAATGCTGCACCATCTCTCTGCCTGGCTCACTCGTGCTCCTTCTTTGGGTAATGGTTTGCACTACACCTCCTCCAGGAAGCCCTCCCTGCACACACCCTGTCTGTCTCTGGCAGGGTGAGCTGACTCTCCCAGTGCTCTAGCTCTGCCCCGGCCACGCTAGGCTGTAACTGTCTGTTTACCTGTCTGCTCCACTCCTAGGCAGAGAATGGGATCTGTCTGGCCCATCACTGTCCTCCCAGCCCCTGCACACTGGCGTATAGCAGGCACTCAGGCGTATTGGTTGCATGCTGTTCATGGATCTAAGAGTATTTGGCGGAAGAGCTGCACAACTGACCACCATTGTTGGTTCTGTGTAGGATGGTCCCCAGATAAGGAACCTAAGGAGCAGTCTTTTCTTTTTCATTTAAAAAAAAAAAAATTTGAGATATAACTTTAGCAACTTACCCAAACCCAGTGCCATCGAGTCGATTCCGACTCATATCGACTCTATTAGCAACTTAGGCACAACAAAACAAACAAACAAACAGAAACTGTGGTACAATATATACCTGTTGCTGTCAAGTCAATTCCAACTCATAGCGACCCTATAGGACAGAGTAGAGCTGCCCCACAGGGTTTCAAAGGAGCAGCTGGGAGATTCAAACTGCTGACCTTTTGGTTAGCAGTCTAGTTCTTAACCACTGAACCACCAGGGCTCAAATATTTTATATATATCAGAAAATTTGCCATTTTAACTATTAACTTTTAATTTAGTTCACTTTTAGCTTAGAAGTATACAATTCAGTGGCATTAATCACACTTACACTGTTATGTAAGCATCGCCACTATTTGTTTCCAAACCTTTTTCATCACTTCAAACAGAAACTCTGTACTCCTGAGCAGTAACTCCCCATCTCTCCCTCCCCACCCCAGCCCCCGGTAGCCTGTAATCTACTTTCTGTCTCTATGCATTGGCCTATTCTAGATATTTCATATAAATGGGAACATGTACCATATGGTCTTTTGTGACTGGCTTCTTTCCCTCAGCATGTTCTCAGGGTTCATCCGTGTTGTAGCATGTATCAGGACTTCATTTCTCTTCATGGCTGAGTAATATTCCATTGGAGGCAGTGGTGGTTCAGCGGCAGAATTCTCACCTTCCATATGGGAGACCCGGAGCCCCGGTCGTGCAGTGGTTAGGCACTCAGCTGCTAACTGAGAGATCGGTGGTTCAAATCCACCAGCTGCTCCACAACAGAAAGATGTGGCAGTCTGCTTCCTTAATGATTTATAGCCCTGGAAACTCTACAGGGCAGTTCTACTCTGACCTGTAGGGTCCTATGGGTTGGAATGGACTCCATGGCGATGGGTTTGGTTTTTGGTTTGGTTATGTGGAAAACCTGGGTTTGTTTCCAAGGGAGGCTTGCATGTTGCTATGATGCTGAACAGGTTTCAGCAGAGTTTCTAGATTAAGAAGAACTAGGAAGAAAGGCCTGGTAATCTATTTCCAAAAATCAGCCAGTGAAAACCCTATGGATCACAGTGATGTGATCCACAACTGATCATGGGGATGGCACTGGACTGGACAGCATTTTGTTCCATTGTGCATGGGATCTCCATGAGTTAGGGGCTGACTCAGTGGGAGCTAACAACAACAGTACTCCGTTGTATGTATGTACCACATTTTTTTTTTCCATTCATCTATTGATAAACTGTTGAGTTGTTTCCACTTTTGGCTATGACGAATAGTGCTGCTTTGACCATTGGTGTACAGGTGTCTGTTGGAGTCCCTGTTAGAAATAGTGATTTTGGTTGATACGTGTAGTAATCACAGTTGACAACCATCTCCCTGGTTAATGTTGTTGTTAGGTGCCGTCAAGTTGGTTCCAACTCGTAGCGACCCTATGCACAACAGAATGAAACACTGCCCGGCCCTGCACTATAATTACAATCGTTGTTACGCTTGAGCTCATTGTTGCAGCCACTGTGTCAATCTACCTCGTTGAGGGTCTTCCTCTTTTCCGCTGACCCTGTACTTTGCCAAGCATGATGTCCTTCTCCAGGGACTGATTCCTCCTGACAACATGTCCAAAGTATGTAAGACGCAGTCTTGCCATCCTTGCCTCTAAGGAGCGTTCTGGCCGCACTTATTCCAAGACAGATTTGTTCGTTCTTTTGGCAGTCCATGGTATATTCAATATTCTTTGCCAACACCACAATTCAAAGGCGTCAGTTCTTCGGTCTTCCTTATTCATTGTCCAGCTTTCACATGTATATGATGCAATTGAAAATACCATGGCTTGGGTCAGGCTCACCTTAGTCTTCAAGGTGACATCTTTGCTCTTCAACACTTTGAAGAGGTCCTTTGCAGCAGATTTGCCCAATGCATTGCGTCTTTTGATTTCTTGACTGCTGCTTCCATGGCTGTTGATTGTGGATCCAAGTAAAATGAAATCTTTCACAACTTCAATCTTATCTCCATTTATCGTGATGTTGCTCCTTGGTCCAGTTGTGAGGATTTTTGTTTTCTTTATGTTGAGGTGTAATCCATACTGAAGGCTATGGTCTTTGATCTTCATTAGCAAGTGCTTCAAGTCCTCTTCACTTTCAGCAAGCAAGGTTGTGCGATCTGCATAACGCAGGTTGTTAATGAGTCTTCCTCCAATCCTGATGCCCAGTTCTTCTTCATATAGTCCAGCTTCTCGTATTATTTGTTCAGCATACAGATTAAATAGGTATGGTGAAAGAATACAACCCTGACGCACACATTTCCTGACTTGAAAACAATCAGTATCCCCTTGTTCTCTCGGAACAACTGCCTCTTGATCTATGTAAAGGTTCCTCATGAGCACAATTAAGTGTTCTGGAATTCCCACTCTTCGCAGTGTTATCCGTAGTTTGTTATGATCCATACAGTTGAATGCCTTTGCATAGTCAATAAAAAACAGGTAAACATCCTTCTGGTATTCTCTGCTTTCAGCCAGGATCCATCTGACATCAACAATGATATCCCTGGTTCCACGTCCTCTTCTGAAACCAGCCTGAATTTCTGGCAGTTCCCTGTCAATATACTGCTGCAGCTGTTTTTGAATGATCTTCAGCAGAATTTTGCTTGTGTGTGATATTAATGATATTGTTCTATAATTTCCACATTTGGTTGGATCACCTTTCTTGGGAGTAGGCATAAATATGGATCTCTTCCAGTCAGTTGTCCAGGAAGCTGTCTTCCATATTTCTTGGCATAGACGAGTGAGCACCTCTAGCACTGCATCTGTTTGTTGAAACATCTCAATTGATATTCCATCAATTCCTGGAGCCTTGTTTTTCACCAATGCCTTCAGACAGCTTGGACTTCTTCCTTCAGTACCATCGGTTCCTGATCATATGCCACCTCTTGAAATGGTTGAATATCGTCTAATTCTTTTTGGTATAACGACTCTGTGTATTCCTTCCATCTTCTTTTGATGTTTACTATGTCATTTAATATTTTCCCCATGGAATCCTTCATTATTGTAACTCGAGGCTTGAATTTTTTCTTCAGTTCTTTCAGCTTGAGAAATGCCGAGCATGTTCTTCCCTTTCGGTTTTCCATCTCCAGCTCTTTGCGCATGTCAGTATAATACTTCACCTTGTCTTGAGAGGCTCTTTGAAATCTTCTGTTCAGTTCTCTTACTTCATCAATTCTTCCTTTTGCTTTAGCTGCTCGACGCTCAAGAGCAAGTTTCAGAGTCTCCTGTGACATCCATCTTGGTCTTTTCTTTCTTTCCTGTCTTTTCAGTGACCTCTTGCTTTCTTCATGGATGATGTCCTTGATGTCATTCCACAACTTGTCTGGTCTCCGGTCACTAGTGTTCAATGCGTCAAATCTATTCTTGAGATGGTCTCTAAATTCAGGTGGGATATACTCAGGGTCATATTTTGGCTCTCATGGACTTGCTCTGGTTTTCTTCAGTTTCAGCTTGAACTTGCATATGAGCAATTGATGGTCTGTTCTACAGTTGGCCCCTGGCCTTGTTCTGACTGATGATATTGAGCTTTTCCATTGTCCCTTTCCACAGATGTAGTCAATTTGATTTCTGTGTGTTCCATCTGGCGAGGTCCATGTGAATGGTCACCGTTTATGTTGGTGAAAGAAGGTATTTGCAATGAAGAAGTCGTTGGTCTTGCAAAACTCTATCATTCGATCTCTGGCATTGTTTCTATCACCAAGGTCATATTTTCCAACTATCCTTCTTTGTTTCCAACTGTCGCATTCCCATCGCCAGTAATTATCAATGCATCTTGATTGCATGTTTGATCAATTTCAGACTGCAGCAGCTGTTAAAAATCTTCTATTTCTTCATCTTTGGCCCTAGTGGTTGGTGCATAAATTTGAATAATAGTCGTATTAACTGGTCTTCCTTGTAGGCGTATGGATATTATCCTATCACTGACAGCGTTGTACTTCAGGATAGATCTTGAAACATTCTTTTTGACGATGAATGCAACGCCATTCCTCTTCGAGTTGTCATTCCCAGCATAGTAGACTATATGACCGTCTGATTCAAAATGGCCAATACCAGTCCATTTCAGCTCACTAATGCCTAGGATATCGATGTTTATGTGTTCCATTTCATTTTTGATGATTTCCAATTTTCCTAGATTCATACTTTATACATTCCAGGTTCCAATTATTAATGGATGTTTGCAGCTGTTTCTTCTCATTATGAGTCACGCCACATCAGCAAATGAAGGTCCTGAAAGCTTTACTCCATCCACATCATTAAGGTCAACTGTACTTTGAGGAGGCAGCTCTTCCCCAGTCATCTTTTGAGTGCCTTCCAACCTGGGTGGCTCATCTTCCAGCACTATATCAGACAGTGTTCCGCTGCTATTCATAAGGTTTTCACTGGCTAATGCTTTTCAGAAGTAGACTGTCAGGTCCTTCTTCCTAGTCTGTCTTAGTCTGGAAGCTCAGCTGAAACCTGTCCTCCATGGGTGACCCTGCTGGTATCTGAATACCGGTGGCATAGCTTCCAGCATCACAGCAACACACAAGCCCCCACAGTACGACAAACTGACAGACACGTGGGGGCCCTGGCTAATAGAAGCCTCATTTTGTCCAGGTAACAACCCCTCAAGGAAGATGGCCACATTCTCAGCTCAGCCAGTCGTGGGAAACCTAATCTCATTGCTAGTGATTCATTTAGGGAGGGGAAGCTGGTGGGGCTGAAGTCATGGTGCTTCTAGAAAAGGTTTCCTTGATCTTAGGAAACAGACACACAGAGAAGGATAGTTTCTTCCTTGGGATGTCGGGTCTGGGTGTGACCTCCAGGCCTGTGGCAGCCCTCTTGTGGCAGGAGGTGACTGATTTGAGAATACAGCTGACAGACACTCTGAGAATGGCAGAGCCAAAGATGGAAAGAACCAGAGTCTTTGATGACATCCTTCAGATGTGGGATTAACCATCCCTGGAGATGTCTTGACTTCTTGTGAGAAGGAGAATACATTTCCCTATTATTTAAGTCATTTCAGCCTACATCATCCTCAGGATACACTGTGCCATGGAGAGACCATAAAATCACAGGCCAGTTGGAGAATAGGACAGGGCCAGGGGCTCAAGCTCTGACACTAAGGGGTCTGGGACATCGTTTCATGCACAGCTCAGATGCCCCTTCTCCACAAAGCCTTCCTAGGGACCCCCTGGAACGTGCCTCTTCCCTCTGGACTCCTGGAGCTGTGTGTATCAGTCACCTGTGTATGACTTCTCTCCTTGCTGGCTGTGAGCCCTCCACGAGCAGGCACTGCACGTTGGTCCTTTCGGTATCCTCACACTTCCGCCTGGGACAGACAGAGGAGGCTATTGAAAAATGACTTGGGCCTAGGTGGACATTTGAGAAAATTAGTAGTAATACTACTACTTCTTCACTCATAAGACAAGGTATTTTCCCCCAAGCATTCCACCTGGTCGATAGATGATGTCTTAGTACAAATACCACAAGTGGATGGCTTTAACAAGGAGAAATGTATTCTCTCCCGGTCTAGGAGGCTAGAAGTCCAAATTCAGGGCGTCCACTCCAGGGGGAAGGCTTCTTCTTTCTGTCAGCTCTGAGGGAAGGTCCTTGTCATCAGTCTTCCCCCGGTGGAGGAACTTCTCAGTGCAGCGACCCCGGGTCCAAAGGATGTACTCTGCTCTCGGTGCTCTTTCTTGGTAGTATGAGGTCCCCATGCCTCTCTGCTCACTTCTGTCTTTTATATCTTAGAAGAGATTGATTTAAGACAAAACCTAATCTTGTAGATTGAGTCCTGCCTCATTAACATAACAGCCTCTAATCCTGCCTCATTAACATCATAGAGACAGAGTTTACAACACAGAGGAAAACCACATCAGATGACAAAGTGGTGGACAGTCACACAATACTGGGGATCATGGCCTAACCAAGTTGATACACATTTTTGGGGACATAATTTCTCTGCTCTGGGGCTCAGCTTCTTTATCTGTACAATGGGAAGTTTGGACGAGATGGCTAGCTAGCTCAAAAAAAAAAAAAAAAATTCCAAGACTTAATGACATTTTATATTAAAGGCCTATTGTGTGCAAGGCGGAAACCCTGGTGGCGTAGTGGTTAAGTGCTACGGCTGCTAACCAAAGGGTCGGCAGTTTGAATCCGCCAGGCGCTCCTTGGAAACTCTATGGGGCAGTTCTACTCTGTCCTATAGGGTTGCTATGAGTTGGAATCGACTCGATGGCTCTGGGTTTTTGGTTTTGTGTGCAAGGCTGTGAAATACAAGGAAGATTAGACATGTTCTCTACTATCAAGATGCCCAACTTATAGGGTGGAGATTCTCTACCTTTAAGGGAGGAACAGACTCATTTGAGGATGCCTCTCCAGAAAGATGCTCCTGCCCACAAAATGCTGCGTACAGTTTTAGGAGATCCATCAGTGAGTTCAGCTACAGAAGGGCTTCCAGAGGTCTACTTCCTGCCTTCCGGCCCTGTCTGAGTGAGAGCTAGGACAAATAAAGATAGGATGGTGTCTTCCTCAGAGGAACCTTCAGTCTAGAAGGGGAAGCACACGTGCAAATAAACCAATTGTCCTCTTCCTTGAGAGGCGCTGTGACAGAGATGAGTCCTAGTAAGTAGGAACCAGAAGAGGAACTTGACGTTGCCTAGGGCGTGCAGGCAAAGGCCTTGATGCTTGTTTAGGAGTTTGCCAGGTGCTCAGCTGGAGGAAGCTTTCATATAGGCAAAGGGGACAGTATGTGCAATAGCTCAGAAAGGACATATTACTCTGTGAAAGGGCTTGGGGTATAATGAACGTGGTAGGGAAGGATATGGCTGGGAAAGATGGGGAGGTTGTTGGGGGGTGAGCGAGAGGGGCAGACGACGATATGTGGGAGAGGAGCCAGGAAGAAGCTGCCTTGTACAGGATACTCTTCTGTGTGAGTGCAAGGGTGGGAGCCAGAGCAAGAAGTCTCTACAGAGGCTCCTAGAGACTAATGTCAAACATGAGGTTCCAAAAAATGGACTGAAAATCAAAGCCTCTATCCTCAGGCTCCCAGGAAAGGCCCCGTCTGTACATTCGAGGTGTTGCCATAGCTGTTCCTGCTGCCCTGAGGGGTACTTCCTGGGCAGAAGACCCTTTTGCCTGGGCCTGTCTTGTGCCCACAGAGCTGCCTGCAGAAAGCAGGACCTGCTTGGAAAAAGCAAAGCAGGGACCTTTCCTCTTTGTGTGGTCTCGTGGCTCAGAACTCGGGACCCCTGTACCCAGACTCCAGAGGCTCTTGTTAGCATTTCTGGAAGTCTGGAGGAAATGGTTCACCTGCTGCCCAAGCTGTGGGGCATCAGAGATTTTTGCTTTTTGCTGGAATTGCTTCAGCACGGCCTCACCACATGGCTTCTCTCATGCTGGGCAGGGGCCAGGCTTGATAGCTCCGGATGCCTTTGAGTAATTAAAAAATGGGTAAAATGGATTCTTTCTTAATAAATGCAGTTGTGTGGTAGATAAAAATATTTCACAAGCAGGAAAGATTAAAAGAAGCCTTTGGTTGGGAATCACTTAACTAGATCATTTCTAAGGCTTCTTCCAGCCTTTAACATCCTGACCCTATGTGATGTAGGCCTCCCATCTCCCCACCCTTCTCTGTCCCAAGTCAAGTCCAGCATCTAACTTTTCCTTTATGAAAAGGAATGGGGGGATGGAGAGATTGCCCATTGAATACCTACTGTGTGCCTGAAATCGTTTAATCATTTCATAATACCATGAGGGTAGAATTATGGTTCCCATTCCTCAGATGCATTCACTGAGGCTCAGCAAGATGTGTATCTCTATGCCTTATACAAATATGAATTAAGCACCTACCGCGTGTTGAACCCTGTGCTGGGAGCTGGAGATATAATTTGTTGTCGTTGGTTGTCGTAAAAGGTGTTCCCTACACACCTGAAGCTTACGGTCTAGCAGATGATTGCTGCTCACACCACTTGGCAGAGACAGAGCTAGGCTTCCCACTCAGACCTGATCCTGAGCCCAGGCTCCATCGGCTCAGGGGCTTGAGTGCACTGTCACAGCCCCTATAGTCCAGATGTGAAGTTGTGGGCTCTGGCTTCTCGCTTGTCTCTGGCATCCTTCCTTGGAACAGAGAGAAACTTAGGGTCTGGTAATTGTATTCCATTAAGCCTAATTAAGATGCAAATTTGTACAGTTAATGAAGACTGCAATTTGGAGGTAATTTTGCCGATGACACAGGAGTGTGATCAGTGCTTCTCTTCTGGGTGGGACATGGGGAATGTATGCCCTGCCACCCACCAGGCTGCAGCTGGCCCGTCTGCGGGATCACTTCTTCCTGCTGGAAGAACATACGCAGAATCGGCTCAGATCACGTGATCCTTGGTGTGGGGCCCACCCAACTCTGGGTGCCTGCTGCCTTCCTCCCCCCAGGGCTTCTCAATCCTCCCTGCCCAGGGTGCTGGATGTGGGGCAGGAGGGCCTAAAGCAGTTCTCTGGAACCAGACTAAACCAAACTAAACCAGTGGCAGTCCAGTCAATTCCAACTCATGATGACCCCATGTGTTACAGAAGAGAATTGTGCTCCATGGGATTTTCAATGGCTCATTTTTCAGAAGTAGATCACCAGGCCTTTCTTCCAAGGTGCATCTGGGTTGGTTTGAACCACCAACCTTTCAGTTAGTAGCCGTTTGTACCACGCAGGGACTCCAAAAGAAACCAGACTGTCTGGGTTCAAATCCCAGCTCTACCGCTTACCAACTGTGTGTCTTTGGGCAAGTATGTGATGGTAATTTTTAATTGCCTAGAAATTCTTGACTCTTTTCTTTACACATCTGGTCTAATAAGAAAATCGCTTCTAGTTCATACGATGGAATTAAATGTATCAGTAGTTCACAGTGTTTAGCCAATAGCCTTATGACTTCCGAATCTTCGCCATGAGGACCCATTTGAGAACCAGTGGGCTAGATCATTGCTTTGGACGTGAGTCTTGTCTCTCCAGTGGTAGGCAATAAACCTAACTGTTTGTTGATGGTTTTTTGTGTGCCAGGCTCTGTGTTAGGTAAGCACCCCTCATTTATTTTGTACCAGATCATCCCAACATCCCTATGCGGTGAGATTTATTAGCTCCATTTTACAGATGAGGAAACTGAGTCTCAGCTGGCAAGGGATGGAGCTCAGATTTGGAATCTAACTCCAGTTCCTTGCTCATCACCACTCTGCTACACTGCCCAGCTACATTGTGAGTGCCTGTAAGGTTAAAAAATATATATATATGTATTTTTTAAGGGCCTTGTCTTTCTTGCCTCTGGATCCTACCCCAGTGTCAATACGCGTAGATACCATCACATACAGTTGTTAAGGGATAGAGTGAAGACCTTAGCAATAGGCGACTTTCTGGTTGTTTTACTTCAGCCTTGCTTTTCTTATCTCTTAAATGGGGTTAATAAACCCTACCTTGCAAAGCTGCCTTGAGGAGAAAATGAGATAGTTTGTATACCCAGTATATAAACCCTTTAAAAACCAAACCTCTTACAGTTGTGTTGATTCCAACTCGTAGGGACCCTATAGGACAGAGTAGGACTGTCCCTTAGGGTTTCCAAGGAGCGGCTGGTGGATTTGAACTGCCAACCTTTTGGTTAGCAGCCGAGTTCTTAACCACTGTGCCACAAGGTCTCCATTTAGACTCTAGAGACCCCTGTATCCAATGAGTAGAGCACGATAGAGATGGCCCCAGGACCCTCAGTATATAACATCATTCATTCATTCAGCAAATACTGAGTGAGTGCCTTTTCTGTGCCAAGCATCAAAATACAACAGAGAACAAAACAAGAACTCAGCTCCCAAAGAACTTACTTGCCAGGGGGAGTGAGACAGATGATAAAGTAGCGAGCAAATAGATCTATTCCATAACACAAGATGGAATAGGTGCTATGAAGACAAAGCAGCTACCCATCACCCATTGCTATTGAGTTGATTTCGATTCATGGCAACCCCATGCGTTGCAGAGTAGAACTGCTCCGTAGGGTTTTCTTGACTGTAATCTTTATAGAAGCAGATCAACAGTGCTGTGGGGTGTGTTTGAGCCGCCAACCTTTAGGTTGGCAGGTAAGTACAAACCAGGGAGCTCCAAAGAGGAAGACCCTCAAGGAGATGGATTGACACAGTGGCTGCAACAAGTGGGCTCAAATACAGCAACGATTGTGAGGATGGTGCAGGACCGGGCAGTGTTTCCTTCTGTTGTACGTAGGGTTGCTATGAGTTGGAACCGACTCGATGGGACGTAACAACAACAGGGACCTTAAAGCAGGCTGAGAGGTCGAGAATAACAAGCAAGTGCTCGCTTCGGCAGCACATATACTAAAATTGGAACGATACAGAGAACATTAGCATGGCCCCTACACAAGGATGACACGCAAAAACTGTCTCTCAAATGTGAAGGCAAAAGTAGGACATTTCCAGATAAACAGAACTTCAGGGAATTGGTAAAAACCAAACCAAACTACGAGAAATACTAAAGGGAGTTCTCTGATTAGATAATCAATAACATCAGCTATCAGCCCAAGACTAGAACACAGGACAGAGCAACCAGATGTCAACCCAGATAGGGAAATCACAAAAATAAATCAAGATTAAAAAAAAAAAAAAGTTCAAAACAGGAAACAGCAACATCACTATGTAAAAGAAGACAACATTAAAACAATAAAGAAGAATTAAGAAATGTAGTCATAGATCTTTCATATGGAGAGGAAGACAAGGCAATATACAGAAATAAAAGTTAGGTTTAAACTTAGGAAAATAGGGGTAAATATTAAGGCAACCACAAAGGAAACTAACAATCTTACTTATCAAAAAGAATAACAAGCAGGGGGCCTTGGGGAGGAGAGTTGTTTGGCCGAGTGGACAAGGAAGGCTACTCCGAGAAGGTAGCAGAGGTCTGAAAGAAGCACACGGGAAGATTTTAATTAGCGATTTTGCTGCCCAAAGGAAGGAGCTAATGTGGCCGGCACACCAGCTATGTAATTCATGAGGGGCGGGTGCCTACCAGGCACCACACCTGGTCGCTCCCTATTTCAGCAAATGATAACAAGAGGAGCCCCTGAGATCTTTTGTTTCCACATGCTCTGGGGGAGTACATGGACTGTCAATATGTGTATTTAACAAATTAAGAAATGAAGAAGTATGTCATACACCCAATTAGGCATTTTTGTTACCTTTTTTTTTTTCTAGTGATCAGTGCCTTGGGCATGCCGTGGCACTCCTGGTCATTGAGTCTGAATCCAGGGCAGCTGCAGTTCCAAGGGAGCTCCAACCCCCAGGGGCTTGGGCCTTCCTGAATGTGACCCAGAGGGCAAACCCCGGCCCAGAGTACGTAGTCCAAGTCAGGCTGAAAAATGCAAAAGGTTTGGATGAACAGTGGAAGAACTGGGATGCTAAGATTCTCCTCTGCTCTGATTTGCCCAGGACAGCTGCCAGGAGCCAAAATGTTCCTCTTGTGGCCTGAGAAAGGATTTGAGGTCACTATGTCCTGTAAGCTTAGATGCAGAACGATTGGGCTATTATGGCAATGTTACTATGGCTCCGGAGGTGTTGGGTAGTGTAAACAGTTATTGCACTCGGCAGCTAACCGAAAGGTTAGAGGTTCCAGTCCACCTAGAGGCAGCTTAGAAGAAAAGCCTGGTGTCTGCTCCCGGACAGATCATAGCCTAGAAAACACTATGGGGCTATTTTACTCTTGTCACATGGGGTCACTTTGAGTTGAAATCAACTTAATGGAACCTGACAGCAACTATGATTTCAGAGTCCCTGGATGGTGCGAACGGTTATTGCACTCAGCTGCTCACCAACCGAAAGGCTGGAGGTTGGAGTTTACCCAGAGGTGCTTCCAAAGAAAGCCCTGGGAGTCTACTTTCTAAAAATCAGCCGTCGAAAACCCTATGGAGCGCAGGTCTATTCTGACACGCAGTGGGTTGCCGTGAGTCAGACTCAACTCAAGGGCAACTAGGTCGGTTTTTAATTTTTTTTTTGGCTATGGTTTTGGGGAGTGTTCCTCAAACTGCCTACATCAGAATCACCTGGGGCGCCTAAGTTTAAAAGGTAGCTTCCTGGCCTCCTCTCAGACCCACTGAATTCAGTTTTCTGAGGGGACCCTGGAATCTGCATTTTAACAGGCTCCACAGGTGTTCTCTGCACTCTGAAGTCTGAGAACTGCTGGTTGGTGGGGGCCTCCCATTGCGAGAATATCTGAGAGCAGAATTGTCCTGGGGACACCTGGGCATGTGCTGGCTGTCCTACCACCAGTGTCAAGTTGGTGGGAGCGGGCCACATCCCTGGATTTGTATTTTTGCCTCCGAGGGAACCGAGGCAGGAATAAAGGCAGGAATTTCAGAAGTTTGTTTCTGTCATGCTGTGAGCCATACTTTATATGAAAAGGAGAAAGAAAAAACCTTACATAGATATTCTGGAGGCAAATGTGTCACTTTCAAATAGATCCTTCCCCAGCCTGGACACAATTTTCATCTCTCCCAGGTGAGTCATTGCAGATGTTGCCTTTTTCCTCACCGCCTCTCCTTTTTTTCTCCTTAGCCTAAATATTGATTGATTGAATGCCTGGCTCTTTTCCTTACTAGGTGTATGACCTTGGGCTCCTCAGCATCTCTGAGCCTCAATTCCCCCATCTATAAGTGAAGGTAGTTCTCCCATCACCATCGAGTCAATTCTGATTCATAGCAACCCTACAGGACAGAGTAGAATTGCCCCACAGGGTTTCCAAGGAACACCTGGTGGATTCAAACTGCTGACGTTTTTTAGTTAACAGCCGTAGCACTTAACCACTATGCCTCCAGGGTTTCCAAGGTGGTTCTAATATGTACCAAATAGAGGTTTACATATTAAATGAGACAATACATGGTGATTGGTACACTCTGAATTCTCAGTAAATGTTCACTGCCCTTAAAAAATAAAAAAACCAACCCCGTTGCCACCGAGTTGATTCTGACTCATAGCGACCCTATAGGACAGAGTAGAACTGCTCCATAGGGTTTCTAAGGAGCAGCTGGTGGATTTGAACTGCAGACCTTTTGGTTCGCAGCTGAGCTCTTAACCACTGTGCCACTATATTATTCCCCTTTTAAAATTTTTGATATGTCTTTTAAATCTCTTTTAATGTCTAGGTTCCTCATCAGTCCTTTTTATCTCCTTACAATGTGTTTATCGGCGACACCGGGGAGTCTGACCCCTGTCTCCCCCTGTCTGATGCTGCTGATTGTATGCTCACGCTGTAGTTGGACTTTCCCTGCTCTGTTCCCAGTACCACCAGTTACCACCAACCTGACGCCAACCCATGGCGCCCCCCTGTGTGTCGGAGTAGAACTGTACTCCATAACGTTTTCAGTGGCTGAGTTTTTGGCAGTAGATTACCAGGCCTTTCTTCTGAGGTACCTCTGGGTGGATTCAAACCGCCAACCTTTTGGTTAGTAGCCAAGCACCTAACCGTTAGTGACAGGATGACAACTGTATATTTGTAGGAGAATTCTCTTAACTGACCTCTACTTTACTGATTCATCAGATTAACCAAACTTCCCCCACCACTTGTAAAACACAGTTAGCCAACACAACCTCCAGTTTTTACACCTTCTGTTCCCAGCCACTGAGCTGAATAATGGCTAAAAGTCAGCTCTGTTTTCAAACTTTTTTATTCCTAGCTGTATTCATTGTACATTATACCAATGAATTACATATGACACAGGAAATGAAATATGAGTGCAAAAAAGTGTTGTTTCTGTGAAAACGAAGTTAAATGTTTGAAAAAGGCAATAAACGAGTGTCAAATTAGGATTGGTTTTTTCATTTCCATAAAGAAGGCTGTTGAAATTTTGATCGGGATTACCTTGAATCTATAGATCAATTTAGGTAACAGTGACATCTTAACAATATTACGTCTTCCAATCCATGAATACAGTGTATGTTTCTGTTTATCTAAGTCTTATTTAATATCTTTCAGTACTATTTTATCATCTTCCTCATTTAAGTCTTCCACATCCCTGGTTAAATTTATTCCCAGGTATTTTATTCTCTTAGATGGTATTTTAAATGGCATCATTTCCCTAATTTTCCTTTCCGATTTCTCATTGCTGGTGTATTGAAACCCAACTGATTTTTGTTTGTTGACCTCGTGCCCTACAACTTTGCTAAATTCCTCCATTAGCTCTAGAAGCTTTCTTGCAGACTCTTTGGGATTCTATATATATCAGATCATATCATCCATGAATAGAGATCGTTTTTACTTCTTTTCCAATCTGGTTACTTTTTCTTCTTTTTTGTCTTATTGCTCTGGCTAGAACTTCTAATACAATATTGAATAGAAGTAGTGAGAATGGGCACCCTTCTCACCTTAGATTTTGGAACAGTTTCTTGACCCTACACAGCTGATGAGTGTGTTGTGGCTGATCACTCACCGTGGAGAGCTGTGAAAATTAAAGGGAATAAAGGGGACAAGAATTGATGCTCCACGGTCAGAGAGGTGATGTCCCCAAACATTTACAGATGTCTCATCTACCTCTAATTTAACAGCAAAAATAAAATAAATTATATATATGTTATATATATGTATATAACAACTTACATATATATTATAACTTACATATATATATATACCCATTGCTGTCAAGTCAATTCTGGCTCATAGCAACCCTACAGGACAGAGTAGAACTGCCCCATAAGGTCTCCAAGGAGTGGCTGGTAGATTTGAACTGCTCGCCTTTTGGTTAGCAGCCATAGTTCTTAACCACTGCATACGTGTGTGTGTGTGTGTGTGTGTGTGTGTCCGCGTGTGTGTATGTGTATGTATGCTGAGTGTAGGGTACATGGGAATTCTCTGTACTATCTTTGCAGTTCTTTTGTAAATCTAAAATTCTTTAAAAATAAAAAGTTAATATTAAACAAAAAGAACTATAAAAACAAAACAACCTAAGGTGAGCATATTATCAGTATATACAGAGTTCATTCCTGCAGTGGCAAGTAGTATGTGGCATTCGTTGTACTATTCTCCCCTGCTAAACCCATGGCAGACATCACTAATCATCACCAGATTCCCTCCTGTTGAGTCCGCACTGCAGTCTCAGAAACCTTCTCTGGGTAACCACAACAAATCAATTGGAGTTGACGTGTGAAATGAAACCTATTGCTGCTTCCCCTACCCTCCTGAAGTTATGGAAACTCTTTTTTCTATGAGATAGAAAATTAAATACATACAAAGTGGCTAAAGCCCTGGCTCCTGGGACTTTGCTCTGAACGTATTGCCCTGTGCATAGTAAGTGCTTAGTGTTCATTGAATGAATAAATTCATGAGTCACAAATGCGTGGCCTCCTGCTTTCCAAAGTTTACCATTCAGCCTTCTCCTTCACACCGTCCTTCTTAACCAGTTGCCATCTAGTCGTTCCTGACTCTTGGTGACCACTTGTGTGTCCGAGTAAAGCTGTGCTCCGTAGGGTTTTCAATGGCTGGTTTTTTGTAAGTAGATCACCAGGCCTTTCTTCTTGGGTACCTCTGGGTGTACTTGAACCGGCAGCGTTTTTTGCCTCCTCTTACACCTGTGTTTTGAATATCCTCCCAGTCAAGAAGATAGCAGGATGCCAGAGTGACCAGAAACCCCACTATTACTGACTGGTTTTTTTTTTGGATGCTGTCTTAGCTATCTAGTGCTGCTATAACAGAAATACCACAAGTGGATGGCTTTAACAAAGAGAAATTTATTCTCCCACAGTCTAGTAGGTTACAAGTCCAAATTCAGGGTGTCAGCTCCAGGGGAAGGCCTTCTGTCTTTGTTGGCTCTGGAGGAAGATCCTTGTCCTCAATCTTCCCCTGGTCGAGGGACCCCGGGTCCAAAGAACCGTCTCTACTCCTGGTGTTGCTTTCTTGGTGGTGTGAGGTCCCCCTGTCTCTCTGCTTGCTTCTTTCTCCTATATATCAAGAGATTGCCTCAAGACACAATGCAATCTTGTAGATTGAGTCCTGCCTCAGTAACACAACTGCTGCCCATCCTCCCTCATTAACATCATAGATGCAGGATTTACAACATATAGGAAAATCACACAATATGAGGAATCATGGCCCAGCCAAATTGATACACACATTTTTGGGGGGACATAATCCAATCCGTGACAGATGCCCTACTCCATTCAGGGGTATTTGCAGGTAACCTCAGAATTAGACTAACAAACACCTACTAAATTCTACCTACGTTGAGATGGGTTGTGACAATCCAGCAAAATGATGCTCAAGAGACTGCTTTACTAGCTGCAAAGCATTTTCTTTTTGTTCTGCCATAGTACAGCTCATTGGAAAGCACCACCTGGTTGACCTCGCCCTCCAGAGTGAAACAGAACCTCTGCTTCCGTCTACTTATTCTGTTTTTCTCTTTCCACTCTTAAGCTCTGAGGTCCCTGGAGTTCAGCAACCATATGATTAGTCCCTGAGCTTCCTTTCTTCCGCCCCTTGGCTCACACTGCTCCATCTTCCTGTGCCACCATTTAACAAATCCCACTGAGATCCTGCCCCAACCCAGAGGCCCAGCTCAAATGCCACCTGTGCCAAGAAGCCCTCCTTGATTCCAAACACTTAGGCAGAACCTCTGCCAACTCTCAACTTGATAGCCTTTGCAAATCCTTTGCATTGCTTTTAGCACAGTCTCTCTTTTATCATTGTGCCTGAGTAATAATAACAGTCTAGAGAGCCCTGGTGGTGCAGTGGTTAAGAGCCCAGCTGCTAACCAAAAGGTCAGCAGTTTGAATCCACCAGCCGCTCCTTGGAAACCCTGTGGGGCAGTTCTATTCTGTCCTGTTGGGTCGCTATGAGTTGGAATCAACTTGGTGGCAACGAGTTTTGGTTTAATGTCCTTGAGAGGAGCCCTGGTGGTGCAATGGTTAAAGCTCTTAGCTGCTAGTGAAAGGTCAGCAGTTCAAACCTACCAGCCTCTCCTCGAGAAAAAAGACCTGGCAATCTTCTCCTGTAAAGATCACAGCCTAGGACACCCTATGGAACAGTTCTATTCTGTCCTACAGGTTCACTATGCGTGAACGGGTAGAATGGCAATGGGTTTGGTTTTTTTGGTACTAACGTAAATGTTGGCAGTTCAAACCCGTCCCGTGGCTCTGGAGAAGAAGCCTGGTTTGAACCCATTCAGTGGCTAGAAAGGCCTAGCAATCTGCTTTCATAAAAATTACAGCCACGAAAACCCTATGAAGCAGTTCTACTCTGTTACACATGGGATTGCCATGAGTTGGAATCAACTTGATGGCAACAGGTTTTTGTTTGTTTGTTTTAACGTGTTTACATGGTGGAATGACAGGCATCTTGATTGGAAAGCGGAGGCAGGGTTATCTCTGGATAGAGGATGAATGCATTCCAGTGCCTCCAAATCACACTGGACATAGGAGACCACCTATTCTGCCTTAACGCTTATGTAGGTCTGCCCTGGCCCCATAGTGTTCATCAGGCACTGTTCCCCTAGATCACTGTACCTACCTTTCCTGCCAGTCTGCCGGCTTCTTCCTAAATGGACATTCTCTTCCACCTGATTTTTTTCTATTGATTTTCCTCTCCTCTTGTTTTCTGGAACTCACTAAAAATCTCCATTGGTTATAAATGATTTAAATAGTGCAGTGAACTCATAGGAGGAAGTTGAGCAAATGGATGAGTGATATATAAATAGTCTTAGACTTCAATGTTTTAGTTAAAATTCCACCAACACCTGGAATTTGTAATCACACAAGAACCACTTAGCTTCTTAAGAAAACACAAAGATTAGGAAGTAGAAAGCAATCATAGTTTTCATAAATTGCTGCCAAGAGAACCCTCCCAGCTCAGGGACGTTACAGCTGTGCGTATACAGCCTGTTCTGACTCTTGTGCTGGTCCAGCCCTGGCTGCCCCCCACCCCCAACCTGTTGCCCATCACCTGCCTCCTATTTCTTTACTGTTTACCCAGTTCCTCAGCACAGGGAGGGGGCAGTGGTGGTTGGTGGTAGAATTTTCACCTTCCTTGCAGGAAACCGGGGTTTGATTTCCAGCCAATGCCCCCCATGCATAGCCGCGACTCATCTGTCATTGAAGGCTTGTATGTTGCTATGATGTTGAACAGGTTTCCGCAGAGCTTGCAGACTAAAATGGATGAGGAAGAAAGGCCTGACAATCTATTTCCAAAAAATCAGCCAATGAAAACCCTATGGATCACAACAGTTCCATCCACAACCAATCGGGATGGCGCAGGACCCAGCAGCGTTTGGCTCCTTGATTTGAAGGCAGCTAACAGCATCAGACAAAAAAAAAAAAAAAAAATTTGTTTTGTTTAACAACATCAGGGAAACCCTGGTGGCGTAGTGGTTAAGTGCTACAGCTGCTAACTTAAAGGTCAACAGTTCAAATCCGCCAGGCACTCCTTGGAAACTCTATGGGGCAGTTCTACTCTGTCCTATAGGGTTGCTATGAGTCAGAATCCACTCGACAGCAACGGGTTTGGTTTTTTGATTAACAGCATCAGCCCAGGGTATAGGTGTTAAGGAGAAGTGTCAACTGACTATTAGTACCTAGTTAAGAGTACCTAGTTGAGCCCCTCCCCCATACAATCAGAACAACTCTACAGTAACTGGAATAAAGGATTAAAGGAACTGTTTAAAGAGAAAGTAAGCAGCTCCTTAAAGCATTAAAGGATTTGTTGATTTAAGGGGATGTTTGAAGGTGCAACAGTTAAGAGCTTGGCTGCCAACCAAAAGGTCAGCAGTTTGAATCCACCAGCTGCTCCTTGGAAACGCTGTGGGGCAGTTCTACTCTGTTCTATACAGTCGCTGAGTCAGAATGGACTCTGTCATCGGGTTTGGTTAGGTTTTTTGCTTGTTTGTCTTAGTTTTATAAGGAATCTTCCTGGGAGCAAGGGTAGGTTGAGTGGACGTGTTTTGTGGTACATACCAGCACATCAAATGAATTGTTATAAATTAAATTTTCTTGTAAACTCATATTCCCATTTCCAGATACTATAGGGAGCGACGGCTCCAAACGCTCCGCCAAACTTGATTTCTCCTTGGCATCCCCATTAAGGAATCCAGAATTGGCTCATGGGGAAGCAGGATTTTTTTTTTTAATTTCATTGTGCTTTAGATGGTTTACAGCGCAAGTTAGTTTCTCATTAAAAGTTTATACACACATTGTTTTTGTGACATTGGTTGCAATCCTCGCAATGTGACAGCAGTCTCCCCCTTTCCCTTTCCACCCTGGGTTCTCTATGTCCATTTGTCCAGTTTTCCTGTCCCTTCCTGCCTTCCCGTCTTGGCTTTTGGGCAGGTGTTGCCTATTTGGTCTCATACATTTGATTAAACTAAGAAGTACGTTCCTCACGTGTGTTATTGTTTATTTTATAGGTCTGTCTACTTTTTGTTTGAAAGGTGGACTTTGGAAGTGGCTTTAGTTCTAAGTTAGCAGGGTGCCTGGGAACCATAGTCTTGAGAGTTCCTCCAGTCTCTGTCAGACCAATAAGTCTGGTCTTTTGTGTGTGTGTGTGTGAATTTGAATTTTTTCTATGTTTTTCTCCTACTCTGTCTGGGACCCTCTATTGTGAGGGTCGATGGTAGTAGCTGGGCACCATCTAGTTCTTCTGGGCTCAGGCTGGTGGAGGCTGTGGTTCATGTGGTCCATTAGTCCTTTGGATAATATTTTCTTTATGTCTTTAGTGGGATTTAAAAAAAAGTTGACTGATAAAGGTGGATCTTTGATAGGTAGGTAACCTTTCCCTGAGGTTGCTATAATCACCCTCAACTTGTCTGTTGGTTAAGTTCAGCAGAGCCTGATTAAGGTGGTAGAGGGCAAACTCAGTTTATAGCAGGCAGCCCAAGATGAGAAGGGTTAAGACAGCATTATTTTGCCTGCATAGGAAACCAATTTGCTATCTCTGTTTTGTGGCTGCCAGCATGTGTGGCAAGCGTTGTTGATTCCACACCTCTTCCTGCTTCCTGCTTCCTGGGGTGCCTGTGGGCTGTGTATACTGTTGGAGGAAACACAGCACCATCTCTGTGGACCTGCCAGTCCCACCAAGCAGTTGGAGTTGGACCAGTTGCAGTTGAGCCGACTCCAACTCACGGTGACTAAATGTGTGTCCGAGTAGAACTGGGCTCCATGGGATTTTCAATGGCTGTTTTTTCAGAAGGAGTTCGCCAAGCCTTTCTTCTCAGGCACCTCAGGGTGGACTCAAACCTCCAACCTTTCGGTTAGCAGCAGAGTGCGTCAACTATTTGCTCCAGCAAGTAAGTTACTCAAGGTCAAAAGACCTTAGCATCATTGTTCTTACACTAGGCAGGGCTCCTCAAGGACATTAGACACTCAATAGTCGTTGTCCAAATGTGTCAGAAAAGATTTTCCCTTTTCGTGGTCACTCCCTTAAAAGGTAGATGTCTCTTAAAGAGTTGTATGAATTCTCGAGCTATAAGATCTTTTAGGGTTCATCCAAGTTTGGTTGTTTTCAAACCGTGCTCTGAGGGTTCTCTGAGGGCTCTAGGCAAAGAGAGAGGAGAAGAGCCAAGCAGATGGGGCTCTAGGTCCCCCACCTCTCTACTCCAACTAATCTGCTTTTTATCTCTTTCATATAAATTTTTACATACCAGTAGTTATACTACCATGAAGGGGTCGGGGGGAAGGTTTGAAAACATTTAACCTGGTGCTATTCCGATGTTTGATAGAGGAGGCCCAGGGAAGTTGAGAGAGGGGCTCAAAGTCACACAGCAAATTCATCCAATAAATATTTACTGAGCATCTACTATGGGCCAGGTGTTTGCTGTAAAAAAAGAGAGTGCACGAACCCCCTGCTCAGAAGAGTGGTGCTCCTCTCTCTAGGACGGCTACTCTGCAGCTTGGGGACACCCTCAGTATGTTCCAGCCAGATCATCCTCGCACCCCAAGTATGAGTCAAGTCATCTTCCCCGTGCATGCAAAAGAGAACATTAATCCTGTTCAGTATATCATCATTTCATCTTGCTAAAAGCCCCACCTTGTGTGGCCCAAGTAGTGCTAGCATATAAGGCTAAAATCTGATTAAGACATGGTTCCTGCTCCCAGGGAGCTTCCAGCCCAGCAGGGGAGAGGAAAGCTCTACATGAATGACCACAACACAGGGTCAGTACTAAATGCCACATGGAGGGACAGATAATGTGCCTTGAAGTTTGAGGTGGGGGTGTAGAGAGATGCATCAAGCCAGGGGGAGATGGTGTTAGAACTGGGCCTGTCTTATCTTCCCAGCTTTTAGGTTAAGAATTTGGATGTTGGAGTCAGGCAGCCATTGCTTCAAAGCCCAGCTGGGCCACCTTACTATGTGAGCTTGGACAAGGGACATAGCCTCCCAGAGCCTCGTCTGAAAATTCTGGGCAATAATAATAGTTTCTATCTCAGAGGGTTGCCACGAGGATTCAATGAAATAATGCATGTCTGACTCTTTGCCTCAGTCAGTGTAGCTATTTCAAGACTTTAGCCATAAGGTGATGGTGGGAGAGAAGCATTCCAGACAGAGGGCACTGCCAGGCAAAGGTACAGAGGGAGAGCAGGCAGCTTTAACAGGTTGTCTAATGCGTTGCTGCTAAGAGCAGTGGACGGGAAGGAGGACTGGGCAATGCCATAGGAAAGGTGGAGCAGGGCCAGAGGACAGAGGGGCCCTTTCAACAACCAGTGAAGAACTTTTAACAGGGAGGAAATGATTAGAAAGATGATTCCGGTGGTCTGGTTTATTGGTGAGCAAACACTAATCACTATTATTAATGACATTCATTGACTACCACCATGACACCTGAGATAGAGATTGTTTTACTCCTTCCCAGTATGGATGCCTTTTAATTCATGTTCTTGCATAATTGCTGGGCTGCTTTTAACTCCTTAATTGTTGACTGGGTGAGAATCAGGCTGGCTGGTGGAAGTGAGAAATTCTATAAAGGAAGTGACATCAGAACTGGGTGGTTAAGAATTAATCGAATGTCTTGTCAGGCTGAGAGGAATGAAGAGGCCTTCCTGGCAGAGAGAGCAACATTTGCAAAGGTACAGAGTATGAAAGAGCAGGATCTCTTCAGGGAAGCTGAAGTTATCAGAAGAGGCTGCATAATATCTTGTGACCAGATAGAAAAGGCTCTTGTGTGACAGTATCAAAGAATTAACAGCTAGTTACTTCCTGAACCTCTCTCTCAGTGTCCATAGTAGATTGTTTGACTGCTTATTTCTTGGATATTTGTTGAGCTGATTGGAGTAATGAATACAGAGGAGAAGGCATGGGAAAGTAGATTTATATTAAAATGGCATGATACCCTTCAGTGGATCAGAAAGATTGAAGAGTAGGTCAGAGAAAGAAATGGGGGGGAAAAAAAAACAGAGAGCCAATTCAAGCTAAAGTTTTCGAAAGCGAGGGAAAGGAGATTTGAAGGGGATCCACTGCCACAGTAAGTGACCCTTTGGGGTGTTAGAGGAGAGATGAGGTTCTATAGGATGTTTGCATCTTTGAGAGTCCTCAGTAAAGATTTAAGATATTTTCCTTTTTTTTCTGGATATTGGACGTCAATTTTTTTTGAATGTGATAGTATGTATAGACTGAACACAAGACAGCCCAGTTTTATTTGGGTTACATTTGTATTACACACACCAGTTAAAAAACCAAACCCTTTGTCATCAAGTAGATTCTGACTCATAGAGACCCTATAGGGGGTATCATGGATTGACTTGTGTTCCCCCAAAATATGTGTCAGCTTGATTAGGCCATGATTCCCAGCGTTGTGTGGTTGTCCTCCATTTTGTGATTGATAGAATTTTCCTGTATGTTGTAAATCGTAATCTCTGCCTGTAGTTAATGAGGCAAGATAAGATTATGTTGAAGAGGATTAGGGTGGGCTGTAACACCCGTGCTCAGGTCACATCCCTGATCTAGTGTGAAGGAAGCTTCCCTGGGTTGTGGCCTGCACCACCTTTTATCTCACAAGAGATAAAAGGAAAGGGAAGTGAGCGGAGAGCTGGGGACCTCATACTACTCAGTGCCGGGAGCAAAGCATGTCCTTCAGACCCAGGGTTCCTGCGCAGAGAATCTCCTACTCTAGGGGAAGATTGATGACAAGGACCTTCCTCCAGAGCCGCCAGAGACAGCCTTCCCCTGGAGCTGACACCCTGAATTCAAACTTCCAGCCTACTAGACTGTGAGAGAAGAAACTTCTCTTTGTTAAAGCCATCCACTTGTGGTATTTCTGTTATAGCAACACTAGATGACTAAGATGGGGGGGGGGGGTTCAATTATATCCTGACAGCAGTGGTGAGCCATTAAAAAGATTTGATTGGTAGAAAGAGGTGATGAAGTTTTTGATTTTAGAAAGATCATCTGGCTTCTGTGTGGAGGATGGGTTGAAGGGGCGAAGGCTAGGAGCAGGAATGCCAGTTAGGAAGTTGTTGCCATAGTTCAGAGGGGATATTATGAGCATCTGAACTAGAACAGTGGTAGCGCAAATGGTCATTCTCTCTGCTCTTCAGTTATCTAGAGTACAGAGTTTTAAAGCAGGTCTGAGGTAGCAGCAGTAGGGAAGGAAATTCCCTTTGCCTGAGGGGTAATTAAGATGTTGTCTTAGACTGGGTTCTCTAGAGAAGCAAAACCAGTGAAGCATATATATATAGAGAGAGAGGGGTTTATATCAAGGAAATGGCTCACGTGGTTTTTAGAGGCTGAAACGTCCCTAGTTCGTGGGGCAGGAAAGAGGCTTCTGCTGATTCACGTAGCCACAGGGGCTGGCAAACCCAAGATTGGCAGGCCAGAGAGCAGGGCTGTTGCAGGCTATGAAGATCAACAGATCTCAAGATCAGCAGGCAAGACTGCAGGTAAGCTGCTGGCTCAAGTCGCAAGAACTGGAGGTTAGAACAGGAGCCAGCTGCAGGATCTAGAACAAAAAAAAAACCCCTACAAGGAGAGCCGGAAGGACTTAGGCGAGGGAGGGTGGAGAGATGAAGGCTGAGGGGGCAGTGAGCTGCCACAGGCCCTGCCCCCACCAGTACCATGCATGATTGTGTATGGAATCTCAGCAGGGAAGTGATCACAACATTATACGACTGCCAAAATACTGAGAATTACGCCTCAGCCAAGATGACACACAATCTTAACCATCACAGATGTTAATCATATCCTGGGACCTTAGATTTTCTTTGTGTAAATACACACCCAGAAGGAAGCTTTGATTTCAGTCCTGCCTGCTTCAGGGCTGGCCCTTAGGGAAGACTTGATATTTGAGCAGCATGGAACTTTGGTCTGCCACTTGAGATGCTCACTTTTCACTTAAACAGTGCTTGGAGGGGTCTAAGCAAGACTGCTTTCTTTTGGGTCTCCACTTGCACACACCCTCCAGGAACTTCCTCTCTTTTGGTGTGAAAAGAGCCTGTCCTTAGATAGCATTTGCCAGAGGAAGTAGCCAGAAGTAAGGTTTGCTCTCAGTCACTAGGGAGATGATTGCTTTTGGAACTGGTTAATTAACCAGGAGGACAAAAAGTTCTTAGATGAACTGGGAGACAGCCCCAGTTTTTCCCTTGCAACAAGGAGAAGTACCTCTTACTCATGTCTTACTCATGTTTCCATCTCCAGTAGCTCGGTACTGTATTATTGCTTAATTAATAATTCCTGAATATATTAATGAATTAGCGTAACACGTAGCTCTGAAAATGGTCACGTTGGGTCAGGATTGTGGCGTTAAAAGGCAGAATTCATCTGTTCACTCATTTATCACTTGTTGAGCCTGTCTTCCCACTCAGCTTTGGGTTGGGATGGTGGTTCACAATCTCAGCTGCCCTTTGGAACCTTCTGAAGGGTTTTAAAAAATCTGGTACCCAGGCTACATCCCAGACCAATTAAATCAGAATCATCTCTGGGGGTGGCATTAGTATTTTTCTAAAGCTCCCTATGTAATTCTAATGTGCATCCAAGGTTGAGAACCACTGTCTAGGCGCTGGAGTCACAGGTGAATATCTCACTGTCCCTACCCTTGTAAAAGCCAAAGTCTAAGTGAAGGATACCTGCCTTCATTCATTTATTCAGTAGTATAAAAAGTATTAAGTGCCTTACTAGAGATACAGAAGCAATGCTGTGGGAACCCAGAGAAAGAAATGGATAGATGTAACTAAAGGATATAGGATAGCTTCTAAAAGGAGGGAACATTTAAGGTGAGTTTTGCAGAATGAATAGAAGTTTGTCGATGTTTACCTTCCCTCTTTCCATAGGTCAAAACATGAAGGAAATGTCATGCCAGCAGCTGAAGGAATTTGTACTTTCCCTTAAAAGCACTTAGGAGGAAATCAATTGTATGATGAGATTGAGAACAGTGTTTGCCACATTTTAGGTTGTACCTGAAGCAACTCTAAGAGGCACACAGATGTGGCATTAAATAATATTGACTCACATTGATTGTCAATTCTATTTCAGTCTTTCTGATGACCTCCAGGAGAATCTCAATTTGGTGCTGATAGTTCTTTAACACCCATCTGAACACTTGCTTTTTACAAAGCAGAGCCTTCTTCATAATGTCTAGGTAGAATTTAATCACTTTGTTTTGTAGTTATTCTATTTATTTTTATGGAAAACTTCTATAGATGGCAAATGATACTGGTTTTTTGTAGATGGTATTGAAATAAATTTTAGGTAAAAATAGTGGATCAGTTTAAAAATAAAAATATAATATATAGTTATATAATATATACTTAATAATTACATATTTTATAATAGAAATAAATAAATATGACCACTTAATATATAAATATAAAATTAAAGTAAATGATGGTATAGAAGACACATAGATTCTTTATAAAGGGCGAATAATACCTGAAGGAGAGAAACATGGATTTAGAAAGATCACTTGCATGATGACTTGAGCAGGGGCTGGAGGGGGTGAGATTGGAAGCAGACCAGACAATTAGGGACTGTCACAGTAGCCTGAGTGAGAGATGGCTTTAGCCTGGACTGAGGCAGCATCCAAAGGGTGCACAAGAAAAGACGGCTGCACCAGAAGGCCAGCAATGGGGAGGAAACACCAAAGCACATTCTAGTGGGACTGATGCAGGGAGATACCTGGCTGGGTAGGCGATTGGCCACAGGGAGGCCTGGTGGCAGAAGAAGAGGATCAAGTCCCAGGGACCTAAGCTTAGACTTTGGATGTTGAAGGTATTGGGCATGAAAACAAGAACGTGGTATTCAGTTATTGGTGCTTGGAGCCAACGTGAGCTGGTTCAGAGAGGAAACAGAGAAATCTGGGAGCAAGAGGTACCTTATTTGTGGTTCCCAAACCTGCCTGGGCACCACATTCACCAGGGAGGGTTATAAAAAATACAGAGTCCTAGGCCCCAGCCCAGGCCTGCTATATCAGAATCTCCAAAGCTAGGGCCCAGGGAACTGTATATTTTTAAGTTGCCCTGGTAACTCTTAGGAGCCCAGCCTAGCTGCAGCCACTGTCTGGAGACTCTTGAGGTTCCTGAGCCAGCAGCATTGGCTTCCACTGGGAGCTTGTTAAAAGTACAAGATGCCAGGCCCCACCTCAAACCTGCTGAGCCATTTGAACGAGATGCCCAGAAAAGTTATGTGCATATCAACGTTTAAGAAGTTATAAGAAATAATACAGAGAGATCCCATGTACTCTTTACCCATTCTTTCCCATAGGTAATGTCTTGAAAAGCTGTAGTGCAAAATCGCGATCAGTATATTGACATGGATATAGTCAAGATACGGAACGTTTCTATCACCACAAAGATCCTCATGTTGTCCTTTTATAGATTTCTTCCCCTCCTCCAACCCTGGCAACCACTGTCTGTTCTCCATTTCTAGAATTTTGTCATTTCAAGAATGTAGATAGAATCATACTGTGTGTAGCCTTTTAGAATTGGCTTTTTTACTCAGCATAATTCTTTGGAAATCCAACCAGGTTGTTGCCCGTATCAGTAGCTCATTTCTTTTGGTTGCCGAGCAGGATACCATGATTCACATGTACCACAGTTTAACCATTCATCGTTGAAGGCAATCTGGGTTGGTTTCCGTTTGGGGCTATTACAAATAAAGCTGCTGTGGACATTTGCTCATGGGTTTTTCTGTGAACAGATGTCTTTGTTTCTCCAGGCTAAATGCCCAGCAGTGTAATGATTCAACGGTATAGTAGTTGCATGTTTAGTCTTTTAAGAAACTGCCATAGTCTTTTCCAGAGTGGCTGAACTGTTTTACATCCTACTAGCAATATATGGGAAACCCTGGTGGCGTAGTGGTTAAGTGCTGCGGCTGCTAACCAAAGGGTTGGCAGTTCGAATCTGCCAGGCGCTCCTTGGAAACTCTGTGGGACAGTTCTACTCTGTCCTATAGGGTTGCTATGAGTCGGAATTGACTCAACGGCACTGGGTTTAGTCTGGTTTTTAGAAGCAATATGAGTGACCTAGTTTCTCCACAGTCTCAATAGCATTTGGTGTTGTGACTATTATTTTAGCCATTCTGGTAGGTGTGTCCTGATAGCTCATGGTGATTTTAATTTACATTCCCCTGGTGGCTTGTGATGTTAAATATCTTTTCATGTGCTTATTTGCCATCTGTCTATGCTCTGTAGTGAAATGTCTTTTTATGTCTGTTACCCATTTTCTAACTGGATGTTTGGTTTTTTACTGTTGGATTCTGAGGCTCTTTTGTATATTCTAGATACTGATCCTTTGTTGGATATGTGGTTTGGAAATATTTTCTCCCAGACTGTAGCTTGTCTTTTCATTCTCTTAACAGGGTCTTTCACAGAGCGTAAGTTTTTTTGCTGTTGATAAGGTCCATTTAATCAATTTTTCTTTATATGAATCATGCTTTTGGTGTCAAGTCTAATAACTCTGTACTAGCCCTGGATTCTGAAGATTTTCTCTTACATGTTTTTCTAAAAGTGTTATATTTTTGCATTTTACATTTATGTCCATGGTTCATTGGAGTTAATTTTTGTATAAGGTATGAGGTTTAGGTCAAGGTCAATCTTGTGCCTATAGATGTCCAATTGCTCCAGCACCATTATTGAAAAGGCTCCATTAAATTGCTTTCACCTTCATCAACCACCTGTTGGGCATATGTGTGTGGGTCTGTTTCTGGTTTCTCTGTTCTGTTCCACTCATCTGTGTGTCTTTTCTCCACCAGTACCTACTGCCTTGAGTACTGTAGCTACATAGGTTGTCTTGAGATTAGGTAAGCTGGTTCCTTCCATTTTATTATTCTTTTTCAGAATTGCTTTAACTATTCTAGTTCTCTTGACTTTCCATATACATTTTGAAATAGCCTTGTCTATAGCTACAAAAAATCTTGCTGATGTTTTGATAGGATCTGTGTTAAACCTATGTATCACTTTCAGGAGAACTGACATCTTTACTATTTTGAGTCTTCCATTCTCTGAACACTGTATATCTTTCCATTTATATATATCTCCTTTGATTTCTTTCCTCAGTGTTTTAATATCTTTAGCATGCAAGTCCTGTGGAAGTTCTTCACCTGAGAATGTCTTAATTTCTCCTTCATTCTTTACGGATATTTTTGCTGAGTACAGGATTCTGGGTTGACAGTTCTTTTCTTTCAGCATCTGAAAAATGTTGTACCACTTCTTTTCTGGCTTCCATGGTTTCTGATGAAAAATTGCGGTAATTCTTTTTCCCCCATAGGTAAGGTGTTGTTTTCCTCTGGCTTCTTTCACGATTTTTTCTTTGTCTTTAGTTTTTAAGATTTTAATTATGAATGTGTCTTGGTATGGATTTCTTTGGGTTTATCCCATTTGGGGTTCACTCAGCTTCTTGAATCTGTAGGTTTATGCCTCTTGCCAAATTTGGGAAGTTTTCAGCCATTATTTCTCCAAGTTCCTTTTCAGCCCCATCCTCTTTCTCCTCCTCTTCTGGGACTCTGGTGACATGAATGCTATATCTTTTCTCCAAAAGATCCCTGAGGCTCTGTTCTTTTCTTTTTTTTCCTTCAGTCTGTTTACCCTCTGTTGTTCAGATAGGTAATTTCTGTTGTTCTTTCACTTCCATTCTGCTCTTGAGTTTGTCCATTGAGTTTTTATTTTGGTTATTACATTTTCAGTTCAGAAATTTCCATCTGTTTCTTCTTAATGTCTTCTCTTACCAAGACTTTCTATTTTTTTGTTTGTTTGTTTGTTTCAAGGGTGTTCTCTTTGCTTGTTAAAACACATCCTTATGATGGCTACTTTAAAATCTTTGTCAGATGATTCTAACATCTCTGTCATTTTGGCATTGGCATCTATTAATTACCTTTTTTCATGCCATTTGAAATCTTCTGTGTTCTTGGTTACGATGGGTGATTTTTTATTCAAATGTGTGCATTTTGGCTATTATTTTATGAGACTCTGGACCTTATTTAAATCTTCTGTTTTAGCTGGCTTTTCCGACACCACTCTGGCAGGGAAGGTGGGGAGTGGGTGTACCACCTTGTTACTTTCAGGTAGGTATAAAAGTCCAGATTGACACCTGAAGGGGGAGGGATCCTCAATGCTGATGAGCATGGTGACAGTTCACTCCCCACATGGCCTTCACTGACACCACAGGGGTAGGCAGGTCTTGTTACCACGCTATGAGGATGAAAACTCCAGCTCCCTACTTGGGACTATAAGAACAACACCCCACCAAGGGCATTGGATTACCTCGTTTTCACCTGGAAAGGACGGAAGTCTTTGCTTCCCACTCAGCTTTTGCTGGCATGGGTGGAGGTGGGGCAACAGTGTTTTCTGTGATATTTGGCTGGAGTAGAGCAGTTATTATCTAAAAGTTTTCTGTCTTTGCCAGGCTGCCTGTTTCCTGGTCCTTTGGATAGAGGGAATAGGTTTTTGTTGGTACCTTTTTTTTGGCTACACCCAATGGCTTTTCCGATTTGCCAGCTTCTTTAGCTCCAAACCTTGGATAAAACCAAAACCAAACCAGTTATTGCTGAGTCAATTCTGACTCATGGAGACCAGGGAATTCATCACTGTATTTTAACTTGGGTCTTGAGGTTTCTAATTGGCCTGCCTTTTTCTCTCCACTTGAGAGAGTTTCTTGTGTTTGTGTGTGTATATATATATATATAACCAAAAAAAAAAAAAAAAAAAAAATCCATTGCTGTCGAGTTGATTCTGGCTCATAGCGACTCTATAGGGCAGAGTAGAACTGCCCCCATAGAGTTCCTGAGGAGCCCCTGGTGGATTCAAACTGCTGACCTTTTGCTTAGCAGCCATAGTTCTTAACTACTACGCCACTAGGGTTTCCAGGGTTTTTAGTAGTACTTAGTGGAAAGAATAGGGAAAAGTACATCTATTCCATTTTCCCACAAGCAGAAGTGTCAGTATGTTTTAAAAGCTCTCCAGGCAGCCAGGGTTAGAACTACAGGTATAGACATTATACTCCATTAGGGAAGGGACTGTGTCTATCCTTTGCCTGTCATGTCATCTGTACCTGACAAAGAATATCCCTCAATAAATATTTTTCAGGAGGATAGATGAAAGGGAGGGAGAATGAATGGATAGATGGATGATTGATTGACTGAATGAATATTAAAATGGAACCAGTGACCAGACTGATTCACACTTACCTATGCCCCTGTATGTACCCCTGTTTAGGGGCAAGCCTGGCCCCAGAGCCAGAGGGAAGGCTCTACCCACTGGTGGTGCTGAGGAGCCTCTGGTGTGGAGATGGCTGGCAGCTGCAGAGTCAGGCACCAGTTCACTTGACTGAAGGGGACAGAGAAGTTAAAGAAACTTCTAATTACCTGGGAGCTCTCTCTTGTAAACATCGCATCGACCTCTCATTTCTCTTCTGCCAGCTCTTTTATTTACTTCATATCATAAATCAATTTTTTTTTTTTCTCGAGATGAGAACAGCCTGAATAACTTCCGTCTCTGAAAGTGCCTTTTTCAAGGCTTAATCTCCAGGGATTTATAACAAAAAGAAAGCATTATTCGTCATGTTCTGAAATGCTACGTGTACGTGCTGGGCCTGGTGTGTCACTATGCCCTCGTCTAATGTTAGCACAAGTGTCCATATTTTCAACTCCATGAAATCTTTATTTAAAAGTGTCTATTCACTTCCCTCTCTTCTTCTCTTGTTATGTGCTGTCAAGTTGATTCTGACTCATAGCAACCCCATGTGACAGAGCAGAACTCCCCCATAGGATTTTTTGTCTAGGCTGTAATCTTTATGGAAGCAAATCGCCAGGTCTTTACTCCCGAGGAGTCATGGGTGAATTTGAACTGCCAATCTCTTGGTTAGCCCCTGAGTGCTTAACCATTGTGCCACCACGGACTTCCTCTCTCTTCCTTTACCATAGTGAAAAAAAGAGTGAGTGAGGGAAATTATCTTCAGAACATTCTAGAAGGCGGGCCTCTCTTGGGCCTTTAGATGAAACTTGCCCTTTTAGCCACTTTTGGATGTCTTAGTGCAAGATACCCAAGCCCTTTAAATTCCAGAAGCCCCAGTTTCCACATGTTTAACGTGGGGCTGGGAATCCCTGGGTGGCACAAACGGCTAAGTGCTGGACTACTGACCAAAAGGTTGGTGGTTTGAATCTACCTTGGAAGAAAGGCATGGCAACCTACTTCCAAAAAATCAGCCGTTGAAAACCCTACGGAGCACAGTTCTACTCTGACATACATGTGGTCATCATAAGTCCGAGTATACTCAGTGGAAACAGATTTGGCTTTTGTTTGTTTGTTTGTTTAAGTAGGAGTGAAAATGATTCGTTTGTGAGGTCACCAGCACTGTGAGGATGAAATGAGGCAACCAAAAAATCTCCCAGCAAAATGCTGCTGTTAAGATAGTACTTTCCTTTTTTTCAGTGTTTTTGGAGACCAGAGGGAAAGAGATAACTGAGCTGAGCTTTTTATACTTCTTTTGTTTGCTATTTATTGGTACTTATCCTTCAGCTTCCCTTTCCTGTGCCTGTCACACCTGGGGGGATGGGGAAGCAAACAAACCATCTAACAAGTCCAACCTCCTAAACTCTTAAACCAAGATATGCAATTAAAGAAGATCATAGAGGTGCAGGAGGAAAGGGTTGATGTAGCTAAGCCATTTTTCTATTTCCACTTTCACTTCTGGAGAAGTTATCCATGACAAAAAACCATGAAAGATATTTCATCTAATTCTTAGTACTGGCTAAAGCTGTCCTTCTGCAACTAGTTTGCTTCCGTTTAAATGGCATTGAGAAACTTGTAACTGAATATTTTAGCTGATCCTGTTTTCCTCTTTGCTCTGGCTTCTGGGAAACTCAAGTCGAATTTGTTTCTCAACTCTAATGGTTGTTCAGGACTCATCTTTAGCTTCATCCTTATTTGACTTTAACTCAATATTCCTCTTTTTCCTTTTTTAATCCTGGTGCCTGGTAGGTATTTGGGGGAGCAACACTTGAAGTTAAGAAATAAATTTTAAAAACAGAGACTTGGCTGTATGGCTGTTCCACTGGCTGCTGTAGAGTGAAGAAGTTAAGAGTCAGTCTGGAATTGAATCCCAAATCTACCATGTACTAGCTGTGTGATCCTGGGCAAGATAGTTAACTCTCTGATCCTCAGTTTCTTCTTATGTAAAATAGGGTTTATAATATCTACATACAAAGTTATTGTAGAAGTACAATGATTTTGTTGAACAAGCACAGCACATGGGATAGAATAAAAAAGAAACTTTAAATTTATTTGGTAAGGCTAATTCTTCTCCTGTACCTGAATGAAAACTCTAGAAGCCTTGTGACTTCTCTGGTCCTTCCTTTGTCATAAAGAAGCCTGCAGTTACTTTCAGTTGCAAAACCTGGTCTCAATTTGGTAATTAAAATGTCTAGTCTAATGTAATAATAAAAATAAAATTTTAATTTGGCGTTCTCCCTTGCCCATGCTTGTACCTGCTAAGAGTGGAAGAGAAGGGGCGATTGTACTTGACTTCTTTTGTCAGTTATTCTTTTTTGTCTTTGATTTCAAGGAACAGATTAGCTTATGCATAGAAAGGAATGCACAGAAGGCATATTGGGCCACTCCCAGATGTCACCTTTCAGCCAAATAATAGATTGTACTATGAAATAAACAGTAACACAGGTGTGGAATGTGCTCCTTTAAACAATCAAATATACGAGACCAAACAGGTCAATATTTACCCAAAAGCAAGGATGAGAAGGCGAGGAGGGGCAGGGAAACTGGATGGATGGAAATGGGTCATGGTAAGAGCGCTGACACATCTAGGGGATTGTAGGAACAGTCTGTGTATGGACTGTTGAATGGGAATCTAATTTGCTATGTAAACTTTTACCTAAAACACAATAAAATATTTTAAAAAGGAAGAAAGAAAGCGTATTGGAGGGGTAGAATATCTCACCAAACCCAAGGGCAGCCAGGCTCCATAGACACCAGACAATCTCTTTCCTGGGCCACTAGATTATTTTTTTTAAGCATCTTGATTGAGGTATAATTTATGTACCTTGAAAACCACCCGTTGTAAGTGTATAATTCAGTGATTTGGAGTAAATTTACAGTTCTAGAATCATTTCCAGAATTCACTTTTCAAACATTTTCATCACCCCTAAAAGATCCTTTCTCGTTCTACTTTCTGTGTCTATGGATTTGTCTTTTCTGGACATTACATTTAAATGGAATCATACAATATGCTGCCTTTTGTGTCTGGCTTCTTCCACTTAGCATCATGTTTTTGAAGTTCATCCATGGTGCATTATTGATAAATAGTATTCTGTTGTGTTGATGAACCACATTTTGTTGATCTGTTCCCCAGTTCGTGAATATCTGGGTTGTTTTCACTTTTGGGCTATTATGAATAATGCCGTGGGCATTTGCGTACAAGTTTTTGTGTGGACACATGTTTTCTGTTCTCTCGGGTATGTACTTAGGTGTGGAATTTCTAGGTCATTTGTAATTATGTTTAACCATCACAGAAACTGCTGAAGTGTTTTCCACAGAGGCTCCACCATTTTACAATTCCACCAGCAACGCCTGCGAGTTCTCATTTCTCCACGTCCTTGCCAACACTCATTATTATCTGTATTTTTTAATTACAGTCATTCTGTGTTGTTGTTAGTTGCCTTTGGGTTGATCCCCACTCATGTTGACCTCATGTGTGCAGAGTAGAACTGCTCCATAGGGTTTTCAAGCAGGGCTTCCAACTGGGTTCATTTGGGTTTGAACCCTTGCTGAGAATTTATAGTTCTAACAGGTTTCCAGGTGATGCTAATGCTGCTGGTTAGGGGCCAGTTCTGAGAACCACGAGTAGAGCAGTTGTTCTCAAAATTTATTATACATAAGAATCACCGGGGGATCTTGTTAAACTATAGATTCTCATTCAATATACTTGGGGTGAAAATTCAAGTTCTCAGTAGGGGTTCCACCAGAATGAACCAGTTTGAAGACCTGTTTTCAAGGCTGTGACCTTTCAGAAGCAGATCGCCAGGCCTATCTTCCAAGGCGCCTCTGAGTGGGTTTGAACCTCCAACCTTTGAGCTAGGCGTTGAGAGCTTAATCATTTTCAGGTGGAACCTCCTTGCGATTTTAATTTGCATTTCCCTGGTGCTGCAGTGGTTAAGCACTCGGTAGCTAAGGTAGGCAGTCCGAACCCACCAGCCACTCTGGGAGAAAGATGTGGCTTCCATAAAGATTACAGCCTCGGAAACCCTATGGGGCAGTTCTACTCTGTCCTGTAGGGTCGCTGTGAGCTGGAATCGACTTGACAGCACACAACGATTAATGATTAATGATGCTGAGCATCTTCTCATGTGCTTATTGGGCATTCCTCTATCTTCTTTAAGGAGTCCTGGTGGCACAGTGGTTAAGCTTGCCTGCTAACTGAAAGGTCAGTCATTCGAACCCACCAGCTGCTCTGCAGGAGAAACATGTCTGCGTCTGTAAAGATTACAACCTTGATGAATAGAGACCAAAGTTTATTAGTGATTACCAGGGGTGGGAGAGAGGGGAAAAAGGAGGGTTAACAGTGATGGAAAAACCACATTGATTTAGGGCAAGGTTGCACAGCCAATTATTGTAATTGCTGTCAATAACTTGTACACCTGTGTCTTAGGCTGAATTCTCATGGCCCAGCCAAGCTGACACACAACCTTAATGATCACAACTTGTAAAAGTTGAATTGGCAAAAGTTGTATAATAGACATATTTACAACAATGACAAAAAAAAAAAAAAGTAGCTGCTGAGTCTGCTTATGTACAACCAAATTCCAATGGGATTTGGTTCCTTGGAGTTTAGAGTCTTGGTTTTATGGGATATCCCAGTTAATTGGCTGAATAACATGTTTAGTGCTTCTGTTCTACCTCCTACTTCATTGCATAGTGTCTGGGATCTTAAAAGTTTGCAAGCTGCCATCTAAGGCACAAGCATTGGTCTTGATTTCCCTGGAGCAACAGAGGAAGGAGAGTTAGGAATAGGAAGAGGACATGGAATGTGTGGCTAATTGCCTCCATGAACAACTGCCTCCTTTGCCATGAGACCAGGAGAACTGGGCGGTGCCCGGCTACCATTACTAAACATTTTGATCAAAGATTCTGTAGAATTCTGATTCAAATGGGCAAAATGCAGAACAGAATTTAAAATTCTCATGGACTAGAAACTTTCTGGAGCCATGGAGGCTGGATGAGATCCTGAAACTGTTGTATTGAGAAAATCTTTAAACTTTAAACCAAAAATATCTCCTGAAGTTATCTTAAAACCAAACAATAGTTTAGCTTAACTGGTAAAAAAAAGATCTGCCTTAAACATTATGCTCTCTTAAGAACTATCTATATGGGATCAAATTGACAACAGCAACTTGAAAAATTAGGAACCTTAGGCGGCAGTGAGTGTATGATAATGGGAGAGGAACAACTCAGCAAAGGAGAGTAAGAATGGCCGCACAACTCGAAGAATGTAATCAGTGTCACTAAGTAGTACATGTAGAAACTGTTGAAGTGCTGTATGTTTTGCTGTGCATGTTCTCAACAACAACAAAAAACAGGCAGATCTGGACCTGTAACCATTGGTGGCATCTGAGTGGCAGCTGTCCTCTTCGAGACTATGCTCCAGGCTGCCCCTGTTCCCACCGCTTTTCTTGCTCCCCACACAAGCCTCCTCTGTTCTTAATAACTTCTCCTTGACTTTGTAGATATCTGAATGTGTATCTTTGTCCCTGGAAAAGCCACTGGGGCCATTGGCTGTCCATGAGGCCACCTACCCTTTGGGTCTCACCCAGAGCCTATTAACCCAGCATTCCCTCTGGATTCGAAGTCAGCCAGGGTCCTGCAGTACTGAGCTCATGATGGGGTTTTGCCCTCTGTAGCCTGCTCTGTATACCACAGCCGATGGCACTGGTAAGCCTGAGTGGCATCATTATGGAAATCAGGCCAGACTTAATGAGACTATGTGGTACTTGGGTCACCCTCATGCATGGCTCCTCTTTCTCAGAATTAGAGTAAAGAAATCAATGCTCAGACTTAATTGGCCAGAATAACCTCCAATGCAAATGAGGAAAGGAGAGAGCCTTTTGGAATAGAAAGTGGTGGGTGAGGCAGTTTGGAAGGTATTTAAAAAAGGAATTTCAAACTCTCATTTTTTTATTACAGAAAACAAAAGATGTGCTAAGAATGTGGAAGACATTTTTTTTTTCCCCTCAGTGGAATGAATCTATTTTATTCTGTTGTAAAAATGAAATTTTTGTTATTTTCCTGATTGTAAAACTAAGACATCCTTATTGTTGAAATCTTGGAAAATATTGAAGACAGTAAACATCATCTGCTACCCAGAGAAAACGACTGTTAACAGTGATTCACCCACCCTCTGAGCTTGTTAATGAATAGAGTGGGTGTCATTCTGTACAAACAATGTCTTTTGCAAATTTAATTTCATCGTAAGCATTTTTCCCATATCGTTACTGGCACTCCATAAATGTGATTAGCAAAGACTGCCTGCCTTTCTCGTCTGTAGCTGCTTCCTATTTAGTTACCAAATGTGGGATGTTAGGTTATTTCCTTCATTTCCTATCAGAAATAATATTGCAGTGGACATCTTTGTGCGTTTATCTTTATTCATGTTTCAGATTGCCGTGAAAGAAATTTCTAACATTAAAGTTTCTTGGGGAAAGTAGAAAAATTAGCCATAATGTATGGGCTGATATTCATCAATAGGCTAAGTTTGATCTCAAATTTCTGTTGGCTTAAACATCCTTATGAAGATTATGCCCTCACTTCTTCTGCCCCGAGGCGCACCTTTCCACGTCCTCTGCTGTTCTCAGTGTGTTAGTGTCTCATATTTTCAGAGCTGATCCTGTAAACCTTTGCTCAGCATCTGTCATGGACCAGCCTGGCACCAGGCACAGGAGAAATGGCAGCAAGTGAAACAGGCATGGTCCCTGCCATGAAAGAGAGGGTCCCCTTGTCGGATGAGGGTGTTGCCTGCATAAACAAAAACAGTGGCCACACCTCATACCCTAGAGCGGCTCCCAGTTTAATTGGGGAGAACCAGCTAAAAATAATAATGCCACAAGACAGGTGATATAAAGGGGGACGTGGTGCAGTGTTACATGTCCCTGGGTGGCATGAACAGTACGTGTTTGACTATTAACCTAAAGATTGGCAGTTTGAACCTACCCAGCAGCACCACAGAAAAAAGTCTTGGTAACCTGCTTCCAAAAAGATTACAGCCAAGAAAGCCCTATGGAGCAGTTCTACCCTGTAACACGTGGGGTTGCCATGAGTCGGATTCAACGCAACGGTAACAGGTTATGGTGGGGAGTGTTACAAGTACACAGAGAGAAGAGCAACATAGAGCTTCAAGGCCAATGGGAGCTCCAGGCAGGGGAACAGCACACGCCAAGGCATAAAGGTGCAAGAGAACTTTTTTATACCCTGGCCCCAACATGCATATCCAGACTCATCTTTCTGTGTACAATTCCCTCTCAATTCCTCAAACTCAGTTCTGTACCTTTATTCTTACTTTGGTTGTTAGTTGAGTTGGCCCCCAAGTCATGGTGGCCCCTTGCACAATGGGACGAAATTCTGCACTGTCCCCATGATCAGTTGCAGATTGAGGTGTTGTGATCTATAGGGTTTTCATTGCCTGATTTTTGAAAGTAGATTACCAGGCCTTTCTTCCTAGTCTGTCTTAGTCTGGAAGCACTGCTTAAACCTGTTGAACGTTATAGCCACGTGTGAGCCTCCACCGGCAGATGGGTGGCAGCTGTGCATGAGGTGTATTGCCAGGAATTGAATCCAGGTCTCCCGCATGGAAGGCAATTATTCTACCAGAAAGAATTCTCTGGCTCAAAAATTCGATAGCACTGAGACTGAGAAGCCCTGAGTTAGAAAGACCTAGGTTCAAATCTTGGCTTCACCATTTCCTACGTGTGTGACCTTGAGTAAGTTGCCTTTCTTCTCAGACCCTGAGATGGTCATTTCCTCATCTCCACAATAGGCATAATCAGACCTCCTTAATGGGTATGTGGCGTGGGCTTAATAACCAAAGTATGAAAAGCACCCAGCCTGGTGCTTGACTCGTCTTGGTTGCATCGGATCCAGTGAGTGTTCTGGAGACATGGAGGAACATCAACTGCCTCTGTTTATATGCTGGCACATGGACCTGATTTGATTAGGCTGTTTGTAATCACTGGAGTAAAAGACCCCACTCCAGGCTAATGGTTTTGGGATGATGCCATTGCCTTAATTAAAAAATGATGGTTTGCTTTTATACACAGCCTCTTAGAGAAAGAGGCTGCACTTCTGCTTCTCACCCAGTTGTTGTCATCTCAGGGTTTGCTGAGCTTTCTCATCCCACCTTCTCAACCCGGAGCCCTGGTGGCACAGTGGTTAAGTATCCAGCTGCTAACCAAAAGGTCGGCAGTTCAGATCTACCCGATGCTCCTTAGAAACCCTATGGGGCAGTTCTACTCTGTCCTATAGTGTCGCTATGAGTTGGAATCAACTCGATGGCAATGGGTTTGGTTTTGGTTTTATCTCAACCCATCCTCCCAACAGCCCCCTGAGGTGGGTATTGATATTTTCACTGTTTTACAGATGAGGACATTGGAGATACAGTTTGCTTATTCAAAGTCCACACAGCCCATGAATTGGCGGAGCCAGGGTGAGAACTCCAGCTCCTGTCTCTAAAGCTCTCTGCTTCCATGAGTTGCTTCTGTCAGCTACCCATCTTTCTTCTCAGAAGGGCCTGTTTCAGAGTGCCTTCTTTCGCTCCCATTCCCTCTCCTCGGAGCACACCCTCTTGCCAGCACCATCTCTGTAGGCTCAGATCCAGGTGGGGTCTGGGCAGCCTGAGGGGGACGTGCTCATGTGGGGCATGAGATGAAATAAGCATCAGCCAGAGCTCGGTGTCCCCATATATCTCCCACATGCCGCCAGAGTGCCTGAAGTTCCTTTGGATTTTATACAGGGAACCCAAACCAAACCAAACCTGTTGCCGTCAAGTCGACTGCAACTCTTAGCGGCCCTGTAGGATAGAATGGAACTGTCCCATAGTGTTTTCAAGGAGCGGCTGGTGGATTTGAACTGCTGACCTTTTGGTTAGCAGCCTGACACTTAACCACTGCACCACCAGGACTCCTATACAGGGAAAAGCATTCATAAATCTGTTTTTCAAAATGCAGATACCTGAGGGAGGGAGAAGTGTCTTACTTTCTATCACTGACTAGAGCCCATTCAGAGTTCCTGAATGGTGCAAACAGTTAATGCGAACAGAAAGGCCAGAGGTTCGAGTCCACCCACAGGCACCTCGGAAGAAAGGTCTGGTGATCTACTGCCAAAAAATCAGCCATTGAAAACCCTACTCAGCACACATGGGGTCACCCTGAGTCAGAACTGACTGGATGGCAACTGGTTAGAGCCTGTTTAGGGATTAGGTGAGAGGAAGTGAGACCAGCGCCAACTTCATGGGCCTCACGCTTGGGAGACCCTGCACTTGGTTTTAATGATCCGCTGTCACCGTCTTGAAATTTTTAACTTTAAAATTTTTATATTTTTTACTGTATCCCACAAATTGTCTCACTGGTCCTGAGTGGAACATGAGGTAGATGATGATTTTCTACCGGCCATAGACGGAAAATCCGTTTTTGCATGGCCTCTCCCCTGCCCTCACCTCCCTGGGTGGCCTTCTTTCCCCAGAGTCAGCATGGCCTCTCCCCTGCCCTCACCTCCCTGAGTGGCCTTCTTTCCCCAGAGTCAGCGCGGCCTCTCCCCTGCCCTCACCTCCCTGGGTGGCCTTCTTTCCCCAGAGTCAGCGCCTGGGTCACACGGTTCCCTGAGGCTCTGTCCTCCTTCCTTGAAACTCTGGAGGCATCTGAGATGGAGGCCAGCGTCAAGGGCTGTGTGTAGCTCGGGGGCTGCAGTTACCCTTCCAGGAATTTTTCTTCTGAATCCTGTGGCTTCTGTGGACAAAAGAAGATTTTCTTGCTCCTGAAACAACGCTGAGCTGAGCAAGAACCTTTCAATAGTAAATATTTGTTGAATGAATAATTTCAGAGCTGAGGTGCTTCATAGTGCCCCATATCTCACTTGTTTATGCAAATCATTTAACAAATATCGATTGATCTTTTGCCTCTATCTTTAAGCAAAAGAACACTCTCAAGCTACATAGGAGAAAACTTGATAAATTGAGCATACTGTAATAGGTGATGAGAATAAACGTATGCTATCTTAGTTTCCCCAACATTTTATTATGAAAAGTGTCAGTAAAACAGAAAAGTTGGAAGACTTGTGCAGTGAGCACCCATATACCTACCACACAGATTATAAATTAGCATTTTTCCCTTTTACTTTAGTATGTATCTACTACTCATTTATCCATTCTTCTAACCAGCCATCAACCATTTTATTCTTTGACACATTTTATTGTAAGTTACAAACATCGGTAGACTTCATGACTAAACTTTGAATATGCTACACTAATTTTTAGTTCAAGGATCTTAATTCAATCGTAACAACTTTTCTTTTTAATAGAAAAGGGACAATATATAGATTTTTATGTAAAAATCATTTTATGTCAAATATTATTATATGATAAATAGTATATACACAATGAAAAAAAAAAGATTGATTCTTCTCTGTGAGGCAGGAGGCAATAAGGAAAAAAGAGAAATGAGACACCTCTGTAGTAAGGGGTTAGAGCTACCTTGTGAATGCCCAGCTCTGACGTTTAAGGGAACTGCCTCCTACCTCCTCCCAACCAAAAAGAAAACCCTTGAGCTGATACTTACCTAGTATTAGGGTTCACTAGAGAAACAGAACCAGTGGGGTGTGTATGTATATGTGTGTATATATACATATATATGTATATGTATATATGTGTGTGTATATATATACACACAAATATGTATGTATATGTATACATAGAGAGAGATTGATTTATGTTATGGGATTGGCTCATGCAGTTGTGGGGGCTGGCAAGTTCAAAACCTGTAGGTCAGGTGGTAGGCTAGAGACTTAGAAAGTTCGCATCTCAAGATCAGACTACTGAAGGTGTCAGTGGAGGCACAATCAGAGAAGTTGGAGGCATACTCTGACTATGGCATATCGGAGCTGGAGGAAAACATCCAAAAATACCTAAATCAAGGCTCTAAAAGAAGCCCTGGAGAAGGTTTCAGAGTTCATCTACTCCTCCCTACACATTTGACATGTGAGAAAATGGAAGCCAAGAGGCCACTCAAAAATTAGTGGCAGGGCTGGGGCAAAACCGGTGCTACCCAAATGGTACTTTTCCAACTTAGTAACCTCAAGGGTTCCTTCTGCAAGGATCAAATGCCTTGGCGTAATGATTTTTTTCTTTAAAGAAATTATGTGAATTTTACCTTCCACTCTAGAATTTATCTGGCTTTGTCTTAATGCAAAAACAGTTTTTGCTAAATTATCAAGAGAAATTTACTTTCTCCGTTAGTGCTTTTCAACTTTCTTTGAACTCATAGAGCCTTTTGATGAATATAAAAATCTAACAACCTCAGCCAGTTTTAATACCTACTTCCCTGTATTAATTTCCTGTGGCTACTTTTTTTTTACTATAACAAATTACCACAAGCTGGATGGCTTTCAACAAAAATTTATTCTCTTAGGGACAGTTCTGGAGGCCAGAATTCTGAAATTTAGATGTTGGCAAGGCTGCACTCCCTGCACGGGCTCTAGGGGAGATTCTGTTTCATGCCTCTGTTAGCTTCTGGTGGTTGTTGGCTTCCTTGGCTTGTGGCCACATCACTTCCATCTCTGCCTTTGTCTTCACATTGCCTTCTCCTATACATGCATGGGCATCTGTATCTTTTCCTCCTCTGTCTACCTCAAATCTCTCTCTGCCTTTCTCTTATAAGGACACATGTTATTGGAATTAGGGTCCACCTGGATGATCTCATCTCAAGATCTGTAAGTTAATTACATCTGCAGAAACCCTTTTTCCAAACCAGATCACATACACAGGTTCTGAGGATTAAGGCTTGGACTTATTTTTTGGGGGGCCACCATTCAACTCATTACACCCCCCAATGGAGAATCACCAGTCAGCAGAGGGTAAAACCTGTTTTCTGTATAGCCTTACTAGCTAAGAAGGTTTTGTTATGTATTACTTTATATAGTTTGTATTATGAAAAAATATTTTTTTGTTTTTCAAATATAAAAATAAAATAACAAACATGTATTTCAAATAATATAGCCCTCTTGCTATCTGAGAACCAATGTTCTAGGGAGATACGCTAGATTTATTTCATGCTTTGTATACCTCTGGTACCTCCCCCTGTAACCTTCTTCATGTCACTTAGGGATGCTTTTAGCTGGAAGTAAAAACTCCCTAACAATGACTTAAGCAAAAAAGACATTTAATTATTTCCCATAACAAGTCTGGAAGGAGGAGACTTCAGGGTTAGTTCAGCAGCTCAGTGATAGCAGAGTTGTGAGTTGGTGTCTCAGTGATTTTCTTGACATTTCCCTCATGGCCCCAACATGACTGCCATAGCCCAAAGCTATGGGGCTTTTCACTTCCCAGCAGGTAGAAGGGGGCAAGTGGGAAATTATTCTTTTCCTTGTTTTGATCATTTATTAGAGAGGAAGGGCTTTCCTGGAACCCCACCTCCATCGTCAGACTCCCCAGTCTATCTCACTGGCCAGAGTTGTGTCTCAGGCGCATTCTCAGACCAGGCCCTGGCAAGGAGGAATTAGATTTTCAGCTCAGACTGATCCTGATGCATCCCACCTTCCCAGAACATGTGCAGAATTAGACTTGTACAAATTATTTGCCTTGTTTTTTACCTAGTTCCCTCCCCAGAATTGAAGCCCCATGAGAACAGAGATTCTTGTCTGTTTTGTTCATTTCTGTATCCCCAACACCTAGAACAGTGCCAAGAATACAGTTGTCATTGCATGAATGAATGAATGAACAAGAAAAAGAGGGACATGGCTGTTGGATAGGTAACTGGCAGTGCCTCGCCCTTGACAGCATACAGCCCCAGTTTGATAAACACAATGCTACTGCTGGTCATCAAACCCCTGACCTGAATTCTTGTGTCTTTCCTCCCAGGAAGTGAGCCATAGCTGGAAGCTGTTCTTGTGCCAATGACCCTTCCAAATTCCTCCCGTGTCATAGAAGACAAGATGTGTGAGGGGAACAAGACCACCACAGACAGCCCTCAACTGATGCCCCTGGTAGTGGTCTTGAGCAGCATCTCCTTGGTCACGGTGGGGTTCAACCTGCTGGTCCTATATGCCATCCGGAATGAGCGGAAGCTGCATACTGTGGGGAACCTCTACATTGTCAGCCTCTCAGTGGCAGACCTGATCGTGGGAGCTGTCGTCATGCCCATGAACATCATCTACCTCCACAGGTCCAAGTGGTCCCTGGGCCGGCCTCTCTGCCTCTTTTGGCTGTCCATGGACTACGTGGCCAGCACAGCATCTATTTTCAGTGTCTTCATCTTGTGCATCGACCGCTACCGCTCTGTCCAGCAGCCCCTCAGGTACCTGCGGTATCGTACCAAGACTCGAGCATCAGCTACCATCATGGGTGCCTGGTTTCTCTCCTTCCTGTGGATTATCCCCATTCTAGGCTGGCATCGTTTTATATCAGGGGGCTCGAAGTACCAGCAGGACAAGTGTGAGACAGACTTCTACGATGTCACCTGGTTCAAGATCATGACCGCCATCATCAACTTCTACCTGCCTACCTTGCTCATGCTCTGGTTCTATGCCAAGATCTACAAGGCCGTGCAGCAACATTGTCAGCACCGGGAGCTCACTGATGGATCCCTCCCTTCCTTCTCAGAATTTAGGCAGAGGCCAGAGAATCCCAAGGTCGGTGCCAAGAAACCAGGGAGAGAGTCCCCCAGCGAGGTTCTGAAAAGGAAGTGTAAAGATGCCAGTGGTGGACCTGCCTTGAAGCCACCATCCCAAGACCCAGGGGAGATGAAATCCCCAGTTGTCTTCAGCCAAGAGGAGGATGGAGAAGTGGCCAAACTCCACGGCTTCCCACTTAACGTGGTGCCGATTCAGACCATGGTGGAGGAGGGTGGCAGGGAGTATGTAGCCATCAACCAGACCCAGCTTGAGATAGACAAGCAGGGCCTGAACACACATGGGGCTGGCAAGACATCAGAGGACCAGACCCTAGGTAAAAGCCAGCCCTTTTCCAAAGCAGACTTAAATACCCACACTGAGCCAGCGTCAGGGAAAGGCAAATTGAAAAGTGGGCCTGGCACAAGCCTGGATTATATCAAGTTCACGTGGAAGAGACTTCGATCACATTCAAGACAGTTTGTGTCTGGGTTGCACGTGAACCGTGAAAGGAAGGCAGCCAAACAATTGGGTTTTATCATGGCAGCCTTCATCATTTGCTGGACTCCCTACTTCATCTTCTTCATGGTAATTGCCTTCTGCGAGAGCTGCTTCAGTGAACGAGCACACATGTTTACCATCTGGCTGGGCTATATCAACTCCACGCTGAACCCCCTCATCTATCCCTTGTGCAATGAGAACTTCAAAAAGACATTCAAGAAAATTCTGCACATTCACTGCTAAACAGGGTTCTGATGGGCTGCAACAAAGGGATGCCGATGGTGTCCTAGAAGGCAATGGAGGATAAAGGCCTGTGTGTTGCCAGGCCTCTGGGCTTCCTGGAGTCAAACAACAGTCTTAGGCGCTAGGTCCTTTGGGAAGTTCTTATGCACCATTGGAAGAACTGCAGATGGTGGTGGTCAGCAGAGACATTGTACTCTAAGTAGAAAGCAGCGTCTCTCCAAGAGAATCAGACCTGGATGGAACTCTCCTTTTCCTCAGGAGATTTGGGAGCCTCAGACTGTACTTTCAAGTTTTCAGACTTGAATTAATTAGCAACCCAAGGGACATGTGGGTAGAGCTTCACTGGAGCGTTAGCCAGAACTCTAGATCTTTCCTGGAATGGAGCTGATGACTGTGCAGAGAGTTATATACACGCAGACAGATGGTGTTCCTTCGAAGGGGTCACCTTGAGAGGCAGGACAGCTGTCCCTCTGTGGCTGCCACTTGTCAGGACACCTCTCTTCTGAGCCTCTTTTACAACTTTCTCCAGAGCCAGTATCTCAATTGCCCTGGAAATTCTGCCTTATTATTTCTCACTCACGCATGTCTTAGAGTAGGAAATTATGCAGCTTGAACAGCTATCATTTTCAACCCCAAATTCCTTTTGGCTCTTAAAAATATAATGATAAAAGCTGCCCTCAAAAGAAAGAGAAAAAGGAAAATGGTTACACAATCAAAACAAAAAAGGGAATAGGGGCAAGAAAGCTTTATTTCTTGAAGGCTGTACCAGGTTTGGAGTCCCTGGGGGGTGCAAATGGTTAATGCGTTTGGCTGCTAAACGTTGACAGTTTGATTCCACCCAGAGATGTTGGAAGAAAGCCTTGGCAATCTACTTCTGAAAAATCGTCATTGAAAACCCTGTGGAGCATAGTTCTACTCTGACATGGAGTTGTCGTGAGTTAGAGTTGACTCAGTGGCAACTGGTTTAACTGGTACCATGTTTATCTTCTTTAAACCCCACAGCACCCCACAACGGAGGGTGTTGTTATAGGCTCCACAGCACCCCACAACAGGAGGGTGTTGTTATAGGCTCCACCAAATCGAGGTGCAGCAGGTTTCAGTAAGTTGCCTAAGGTCACATAGCTAGTTATACAGGGGAGCTAGGATAAAAACCCTGTCTGGTACCCCATTTTCTCCAAAAGGCAGAGATTGGTTCTCCTAAGTACAAATACACGCACACGCACACATTCCCAAGAGTAGTGGCAATTCTTGAAAAAATAAGTTGGGAGGAAAACCAGCTGACATAGAATAAGCTTGTGGCCGCAGAAGGTGACTACTATTTACTGGTGAGTTCTGTTGTGTTTGTTAAAAAAGTGGCCATGTTCTTTCACAGTCAGCCTTCTTAAGCAAAAACTAATAAGGCATGAGAACATACAGTTTTATTTGGTGTTTGTGTTGCAATCTGGTGGTGATCTATATTTTAAAACTTGAGCCTAGACTGTAATATGTGTAGCAAATGGGAGTGCCTGTACAAGCTAGTATTTTGAATCTTGTGTTACTGTTTGCATGATCTGTTAAAATGAGACCTTTTTACCTACCTAAATATGATGTTTGAAACTACAATGTTAAGTGATTTCTTTCTTTTTAACTTTGGAGTCTCTTGGACTGAGAAGATACATTCAAATGTAGTATCAACTGTTACAAGATTTGATATAGCGTTTCTCTCCCATTTCTGTTTGCATTTGTAAATAGCTTTAGAAAAGGACTTTTTTTTTTTTTTAATAAAAAGCTTCATTTTCACTCTGTTCCGCATCACGAAAAGTTCTTCTTGCTCAAAACTGGGAGAGTTTAGGAGATGTTTTTCCTTGTTTTTGAAGCTGCAGCTGGTCTATTTCCAGGTCAGAAACAATTGCTCAGAAGACCTGTGAGAGAATTTTGTCTCAGGATCCCTCAGGACCCCGAACACTTAAAAAGACCACTCCACACAGACATTACTTATACTGATGATAATTGACAGAAGTAGTAGTGAGAAGTGGTTATGAGCTCTGACTTTGGGGTTTGACAAGAACTCAAAGAAATAGTTAAAAAGTGTAAATGGTCAGAGTCTAGCGTTATTTTATTATAGTGTCTGTGGTGTATGCCACAGTGTCGGGTACACAGCAGACACTCATATATATGTTTTTTAAACCATGCTGAGGATACACTAAGATCCAGGTTTTGTGCCTTACCCATGTTATCTAGTTTAACCTTCACAACAACCTCATGAAGGGGATTTCCTTGCTTTTACAAATAGGCAAACTGAGGTACAGAGGGTTAAGGAACCACTCTAAGACCTGATTCTGGAATCTGCTTCCTTTCCACTGTATCAACCTACCCTTCCTACTCCTGACTGTGTGACTGAATTAATTTTGAATTTATGAAAAACAATGGACTATGATGCAGAGATAACTCAGCCCAGCACATGTAGGAAAGAATCGATGGCTGGCAGCTTGCATGAAATCCAGCTGAAGCCAGGCTTTCTGCCCTAAATATTAAAACAAACCCTTTATAGGGGAAGGCTGTCGTAGAAACCACAATTGTGGCTAAGACTCAGGACCTCCTTCAGGTTTCTTTTTTATTGGCTTAAGGCTGATTAGCTTAAAGTTAGTTCCCAGAATGACCAATTTGCCAAATTTATTAAGTTTGCTGATTTACCAAAAATTGGCTTCTTTTGAATCATTTACAAGGTTTACAACACTTCACATGAGGTGAGATTTTTAAAAAACATTTTAGAAACATGTTGAGAAATTATAGTACCTGGTTTTCACTTTTTTTTTTTAAATGGCAGCATATTAAGGAATGTCCTCTTTATCTATGCTCTCTGCTTACTGCTACTACAGGGAGACCCAGAAGCAGAAAGGGGGAAACTGAGGTGGAGAGAATGAGAGAGAGCAAGAAGAATGAGGGGTAGAAATAAGAGGAACTAGAGGGTCGCTATGATTTGGAATCGACTCGGCGGCAATGGGTTTGGGTTTTTCTTTTTTGGTTTAGGGAGTGGAGAGGAGGAGACAGACGGTCAGGAGGGGTCTAAGGAGAAGAGATGGGTGACACCAAGGAACAGAAGAAGGAGAGAGGGGGAACCAAATGCCCAGAAAGAGGAGGATACTGAAGGAGGGGCAGATTAAGGGGCAGATGGGGAGATTAAGACACAGAGAAGGAGGCAGTGGGGGTTCAGTGGTAGAATTCTCACCTTTCATGTGGGAGACGTGGGTTGGGTTCCTGGCTAATGCACTTTAGGCATAGCCACACCTGTCTATCAGTGGAGGCTTGCATATTGCTGTGATGCTGAACAGGCTTCAGTAGAGTTTCCAGACTAAGACAGACTAGAAATAAAGGCCTGGCAATCTACTTCCAAAAGTAAGCCAATGAAAACCCTGTGGATCACAATGGTGGGATCTTCAGTAGATGATGGGAATGGCACAGGACCAATTAGTGTTTCATTTCATTGTGCATGGGGTCGCCATGAGTTGAAGGCCGACTCAATGGCAGCTAACAACAATAACAAGACATAGAGAGATGAAGACATAAAGACACTGAGAGGGGATGGAAAAGGGGAAGTCTGAGGGACGGGAAAGGAGACGGGAAAGGAGAAGAAGCAAGTGGGGGATAGAAAAAGGAGACTGAGTGGCATAATATTAATACACTCAAAAATAAAAGCTATGTTCAAGAACATATTCTTCATTAATATACTCAAAGGAAAACTAAACAACCCTTAGCTTTTGATAAATAGAAAACATTTTGCTTTCTCTGAAGACAAAATGAAACCCAGTCAACTACGGTATCACATAAATCTTTAAAAGCTCACGAAGCTATTTCATTGATAGAAATTGCTGTAAACCTTATAAATTGGTCATTTTAGCTTAGTGTTCATTCAGAAAATCTGTCAGTCAGCAAATTGGCCATTGGTGAATTGGTCATTGGGCTTCTTGGCTTTCAGAAACTTGGCTGGGCTCCCTTTTGAAGACGGGAGGGACTTCCAGGAGGTAGATTTAATGGGCTTAACAAAGTGGAATAAGTTGCTGGGGCTCTTCTGGCTGCTAGGCACTGTAAGTGCTATGAAGGAACGATGCTGTTAAGATCTAATTTGCCAGTGGCCTTTCAAAACCTAGGCTGGCTTGGTCAGGTCTCCTACTGTAGGGAGTCTCTGCTCCCCTTAATTGAGCTGCAAGACAAGTGGTGAAAGTGCATTAGCCTGAATCGCTGTGGTCTTAGATAAGTGTCAAGGAACCTCGTTCCCTGCTGTGTCTGAGAACATTCTCTGCCTTTCAGTGGCTCCAGTTTCTGCAGCTCTCTTGATACTTGATGTTCCATGGTCTTGGTGCCCCAATGGTCTGTCTAACAAAAGCCACCCCCGACCCCATCTTGGTCAGCAGGGGCAGGCCTGCTGCTCTGAGCCCCACCCTAACTCCCTGCTAACAAGGTGGCCACATTAGTGGCCTGAGTCACCATTAGCCCTGGATCCCACATTTATTTTTGATGCTCAGACTTTGTCTGTTAATTTAACAAACACATTTTGAGTGCTTTTTGGGCCAGACCTTGTGCCAGGTGTTGGTAGACAATGGAGAACAAGACAGACATGGTTCCAACCCTATGAAGCTGCTTCAGAGTTCCAAATGACAGAAACAAGCTTTGTGAATGGTTCCCGGGGTATTTCTGGACTCCAGTGGAGTTTTGAGTAACCTAGCTTTGGGAAGGGCTTGAGCCAAGTCAGCCAAAGGAACCTCAGCACTTAAGGACATGCCCTCTAGAATACTGCCATGGACCTATGTGAATTGTGCCTAATTTTAGTCTCTACGAGCATTAGTTCAAAAGTCCAAAACTCAGGGTAGAGAATCATCATAGGTATCCACCTCTGCCCCAATCAACTGTGGAGGGAGGTGGCCCAGGGCAGCGTATGTGGTACTTAGACAGAAACCAACAGTTCCCAAAGAAGAGGGAATCATTGCGCGCTGGGCAGAAACTCCTGAAGTTGTTTATTACAGTCCAGTTGCTGTTGAGTTGATTCTAATTCATGGCGGCCCATGTGTGTCAGAGTAGAACTGTGCTCCATAGAGTTTTCAGTGGCTGATTTTTAGAAAGTAGGCCTTTTTTCTGAGGTGGACTCAAACCTGCAACATTTCGGTGAGTAGCTAAGTGTGTTAATGGTTTGCACTACCCAGGGACTCCAAGATCAGACACCAAAAAATACAAACCGAATTTGTTGCCATTGATTCCAACTCACAGTGACACTACAGGACAGAGTAGAACTGCCCCACAGGATTTCCAAGGCTGCAATCTTATGGAAGCAGACTGTCACATCTTTCTCCTGCAGAGCAGCTGGTGGGTACAAACCACCGACCTGTCGGTTAGCAGCTGAGCTCTTAACCACTGAGCCAAAAAAACAAACAAAAGAAACAAACCTGTTGCCATTGAGTCCATTCCGACTCAATGACCCTACAGGAGAGAGTAGAACTGCCCCATAGGGTTTCCAATGAGCAGCTGGTGGATTCCAACTGCTGACCTTTGGGTTAACAGCCATAGCTCTTAACCACTGTACCACCAGACCCTCCAAATTCCCATTCTTTGCCTCATAAAAGATTAGCTGAACGACTTCCCTCCGCTGATGAATTGGAAAAAAATGCTTGTTAACCAGACTTTGGTTAAGCTTCTCCCCTTCCCCTAGGCTCCTGAATTTTGACCCATCCTCAGCCTGAGCCAGCATACAACCCCTCCTGAGAATAGGCTGGCCTCCAGGTAAACCATTTTTTGATCCAATCAAGCCACTCCTTGTTTCTAGCCTTGTTTACTCCTCCCTCCTATAGGGTCACTATGAGTCGGAATCAACTCGACGGCACTGGTTTCTTTTTTTTTTTTTTTATAAAAGAAAATAGGGTCCAGCTCATAGCGACCCTATAGGACAGAGTAGAGAATAACCCCATACGGTTTCCAAGGAACGCCTGGTGATTTGAACTGCCGACCTTTTGGTTAGCTGCCATAGCACTTAACCACTATACCACCAGGGTCACTATGAGTCGGAATCGACTCAACGGCAATGGGTTTTATAAAAGAAAAATTCCTTTTGCCTAACACATAAGACTGGTTGTAGATCCTTTGGTCAGAGAATTCTCCCTATTGTAATAGTAGTCCTCTTCCCCTTTATTGCAATAGTCCCTGTCATGGATTGAATTCCCCCACCCCACTGCCATCGAGTCAATTCCGACTCATAGTGACCCTATTATATCCCCCCAAAAATGTGTGTATCAATTGGGCTGGGCCGTGACTCCTGGTATTGTGTGATTTTCCTATATGTTGTAAATCCTGCCTCTATGATGTTAATGAGAGAGGATGGGTGGCAGTTGAGTTAGTGAGGGAGGATTCAACCTATGATTGGATTGTGTCTTGAGGCAATCTCTTGAGATATAAAAGAAAAAAGCAAGCAGAGAGACGGGGCACCTCGTACCACCAATAAAGCAGCACAAGGAGCAGAGGAGTTCTTTGAACACGGAGCCCCTGTGCCTGAGAAGCTCCTTGGCCAGGGAAAGACTAAGGACAACCACCTTCCTCAAGAGCCAACAGAGAGGGAGAGAGAGCCTTCCCCTGGAGATGATGCCCTGAATTTGGACTTGTAACCTACTAGACTGTGAGAAAATAAATTTATCTTTGTTAAAGCCATCCACTTGTGGTATTTCTGTTATAGCAGCACTTGATGACTAAGACAGTCCCTTTCTCCCTCTTGCAATAATTCTTTTGAATAAAGTTTCTTCTTGCTCAGTTCAGATTTATTTTTTATTTGACAGTGTTAAGACAGGCTTCCATTAGAGGCCTGGGCCCAAAGTTCTTTCATCTTCAATAAGGCACTTATGTTTTCCCAGCCTCTGTTCTTTCATAGGAGTCCTTGGGTGGTGCAGATGGTTAGGCACTTGCCTACAAATGTTGGTGGTTTAAACCCACCAAAAGGCACCTTGAAAGAAAGGCCTGAAAGTTCACAGCCTTGAAAACCCTACAGAGTGCCCTTCTACTCTGCATGCATGGGGGTTGCCACGACCTGTTGCCATCGAGTCAATTCCAACTTATAGTGACCCTACAGTACAGAGTAGAACTGCTCCATAGGGTTTTCAAGGAGCAACTGGTGGATTTGAACTGTTGACCTTTTGGTTAATAGCCGTAGCACTTAACCACTGTGCCACCAGGGCTCTGGATTGCCATAGCAAAACCAAGGCAAACCCATTGCCGTTAAGTCGATTCTGACTCATAGCAACCCTATAGGACAGAGTAAAACTGCCCCATAAAGTTTCCAAGGAGCACCTGGTGGATTCAAACTGCTGATCTTTTGGTTAGCAGCTGTAGCACTTAACCACTACACCACCAGGGTTTTCCTGGATTGCCATAAGTAGTATTAAAACAAAGTCATATTAAGCCAGTAATAGAAATGAATTGAAGTTTATTTAATATAACCCGTTGCCGTCAAGTTGATTTTGACTCATAGGGACCATATACAAAAGAGTAGAACTGCCCCATGGGGTTTCTAGGGAGTGGCTGGTGGATTTGAACTGCTGACCTTTTAGTTAGCAGCCATAGTTCTTAACCACTGTGCCCACCAAGGCACCACTTATTTAATATACAATTTGCAAATTGGGGTAAATTTTCGACCAGAGAGTCAAAAATGTTCCGAAGATGAGAAGAACTTCCAAAATTCTTATACTAAATCTTAGCGGCATTGCCATGAGGAAAGGGCAGAACAGAACTGATAAGCAATTTGTGGTCAAGAAAAATTTCATACAGCATTGTCTTGAGAAGCAATTAAAATAATTACTGATTTACCCTAAAACATAGCTCCCAGTCTGATCCTTGGAGTCTGTTTCTTGAAACTGACTGAATTCTTCAAAAGACCACAATGCCCAAAGAAAAACAGTTTTACTAGTTTATATAGACCATTGTTTGGCTCAAAAGTGGCTTTTAGAAAACAAGTTTCTTCTAGGCTCAAGTTTTAAAAGGACACCTAAAGGCAAATGACCTATGTGGATCACCCTAACTCCATGGACCAAGAAATCTAGATTCCAGGAGAATTCAAACAGTTTCTCAAGGAATCTACTTGATAGCGGCTGGGTTTTGTTGTTGTTCTTTCATATGTAAAATCGGGGTAGTACCATACCATCTATCCTGAAGGACCGTTGTGAGGATTAGAGCTAGGAAACACTACAAACATGGTAGGGCATCAACAAATAGTAGTCATTGCTCTGTTTTAAGTCTATAGAGTCATATCAGGGTCACTTTGTGAAGAGACTTTCTATGCCAGATTGAGTTTATCACATTCGCTGTTGTATTTTCAGCACCCGTGGTTAAGTACTCCGCTGCTAACCCAAAATTCATTGGTTTGAACCTACCAGCCGCTCTGTGGGAGAAAGACATGGCAGTCTGCTTTTGTAAAGATTTTACAGCCTTGGAAACCCTATGGGGCAGTTCTACTCCGTCCTATAGGGTCGCTATGAGTCAGAATTGACTTCACGGCAGTGGGTTTGGTTTTTGGGTCTCTCCGCACTGCCTCCGTAGTGGTCCCCTGCTATGTTGGAGGTTTTCTCTCCTGGAAAATGGGAATGATGATAATTCCTGTCATCCTCTGAAATCGGAAGAGAATGTGGGGGCATTTTTTTGAAAGTTTAACGGCCCATGTACACATTCCCACATCCGTTAAGGCAGAGAAAGTCTCCGTCCAACGGCTCTCACCAGGTAGCCTCGCCCACCCCCTGATGCCCCGCCTTCCCAAGACTCAAGTTCCTCCCCTTCAATCCGGTGCTAGGGACTCATTTCCCCAGGCTTGCGCGTTTTTTCCTTGTGCGCACGCGCACCGCTCTCCCCACCCTGGTGGGGCGGGGCCATGGTACGTCATTGGGGCGCGCACTGCGGACGACGCTGTGGTTGCCGGAAGTTGAGCGGCGGTAAGTGAGCCGCGGCTGTTGAGGGAGTAGTGGGGGTCCTGCGGGTGGGTTTTGGAGGCTTAGGGAGAGGAGGGTAGTTCAGCGATGAGGGTCTGGGTGTTGGCGGGACTCAAGCTCCTCCCCCGCACGCCCCTGGGCGGTCCTTCCACCTGCCGGGCGTCACTGCCTCCCGCTGTCACCCTCTCCAACAGTGTTTTCTCAGGCTCCTTCAGCCCGGGCTCGTCTGACAAGGAAAACGAAAAAACAAACCCGTTGCCCTCGAGTCGATTCCGACTATTAGTGACAAGGAAAGCGCCTGCTAATTTCTTAAATCAGTTCCTCCTGTTCTTGGGCAGGGAGTGATCAAAATCTCCGGTGTTGGAACACAGGAGATGGGACACCTGGGTTTCATCCTGGCTTTGCCCAGATTTCTTGTGTGAGTCTGGCACTTGTCTCCCCTCTCTGAGCCTCTCTTCCCTCATCTGTAAAATAGGGATGTTTATATGTCATTTGGGAAATGAGAACTCTAAGGGTGTTGACAGCTAAGGTTCTGGGATGCTTGGGTTTGGTCCAGGGGTTGCAAACTCTAATACTTAACAGGAGTCAGATAAGGTAAACGATAGGTGTAAGAAAAGTTCTTTGTCGGAAATATAATCAGACTTTTATTTTGACTGAACTGAGTTTTATAAGCACAATACTGTCATGATATTGGAGATATGAAACCAGAACTCACTGTGCAGCTGAAGCCAGGCATACCTTTGGCTGTCAGTTTGGGACCTCTGGGTCCCGCAGTCCCTTTTCCACTGAATACTTGGGTCTCTTCTGTGACATCCCTGCCCATTGATTAAATTTCCACAGTCCCAGAAAGCGCACTACTTCTGGTTTCTCCTGTTTGGTTTTCCCCAAGTGCTGTCTCTTAAAAAGTCATACGTGGAGCTGAAAGCTGTTACCCAGTAATCTCAGCTTATCGTCCCTCCAGGCTCTTAAAATCTCCCTTCCACCTAATTGTCCTGCACATCTTTGAAAGCTGCTAGTTTGACTTCTTTTCCTACCCTCTCGCCTTTATGCTCTTTCAAAACCAGTGCCTACGAGTCGATTCCGCCTTTATGCTAAGTATACTTAATTTAGCTACCCGTGGTAAGCTCCGCAAGGACAGAAGATTTCGTCTTGTTTTATTTGTTGTTATATCCCCAGCATCTAGAACAGTGTCTAGCATATTATAGACATGCAGTTAGTAGCCAAAAAAAAACCCATTGCCTGAGTCGATTCCGATAGTGACTTTTAGGACAGAGCAGAACTGCCCCATAGAATTTCCAAGGAGCGCCTGGTGGATTTGAATTGCTGACCTTTTGGTTAGCAACCGTAGCTCTTAACTACTACTCCACTAGGGTTTCTATCCAATTAATAGTTGTTGAATAAATGAGTCAAGCAGTTGTGTGTTTTCTGTGTGCCAAACACATATGTGTGGTAGGCTCTGGTGATATACCAGCAAAATAAGATAAGTAAGGACCATGCTTTCACAAAGCCTGCTTTTTGATGGTGGTGGGTGGAATCATCAATAAACAATATTTTTGAAGGGTGGTGGGTGTTATCATATACTGATCGGGGCTATGAAGAAAAAAAAAGTAATGGGTTGTTGAGTAATGGGATTGGGGGAAGTAGAGGGCTATTTCTAAAAAGCTAGCTGGTCAGAGAAGTCTTTTCTGAGGAGGTGACATTGGAGCTAACACCTGAATGATGAAAAGGCCAGACTGTGAAGGCTCATCCTGCCTGACTTTTCCCTCTCTCCCCAACTCTGTGCCCCAGTCTCATTAAACTGCTTGCAGATTCTGTCTTGGCTACACTCCTTGTTTGTGTTGCTCCTGCTGTTCCTGCTGCCTAGAACACCCCCACCCTTTTTTTTTTTCCCCCTGGTCAACTCCTTCCTGCTCCTTATGTGACACGATTTTGAAACACCTTAAGGAGCTGAATACTGGGCTCTCCATTATTCAACCACAAGGTCCCTTTTCTGTTCCCAGCCAAACCAACCAACCAACCGAGTGCCATCGAGTCGTTTCTGACTCATAGCGACCCTATAGGCCAGACTAGAACTGCCCCATAGAGTTTCCAAGGAGTGCCTGGTGGATTCAAACTGCCAGCCTTCTAGTTAGCAGCTGTAGCACTTAACCACTAGACCACCAGTGTTCCATAATAGAAACTGCTACTGCTGAGTGCAAAAGGTTGGCAGTTTGAATCCACCAGGCACTCCTTGGAAACTTTATGGGGCAGTTCTACTCTGTACTACAGGGTCACTATGAGTTGGAATCAACTTGATGGCTGCAGGTTTTTTTTTTTTTTTTTGCTGAGTGCCTGGCAGTGCACTGCAATTTGGGAATGCAAAATTGAGTAAGATACATATCTCTGTTCTCAAGGAGTTTACTGTTTTTTAAGTCAAGGAGATAGACAACAACAGTACAGTATGAAGCTATTGTAGAGGTTTTCTAGAGGGGGACTGAGGAACGCCCGTAATTCAGGCTGAAGCATTAGAGAAGGCTTCTGTGAGGAGGTGATGTTTTATTAAGTCCTAGGATGAGTAGGAATTAGTCAGCTGAAGAGGGGTGGGACGTGGGAGAGATGATACCGCAGACACTGGGAAAGGCATGAGCGAAGGGTTGTAGGTGAGAGGGCAGAGCTGGAGTGAAGAGTTTTAGAATAAGAGGTGACTGTGGAAAGGCAAGTGGGAGCGAGATCATGACGGGCATGTAGTAGTCATGAGCACAGACTTTGGAATCAAAGATACTCGTGTACAAATACTGGCCTTGCTAATGAACTAGGCTTGTGGCTTTGGGCCATCACTTCCTTTCTAAGCTTCAGTTTCCTCATCCATAAAAAGTGGATGTGTTAACCTACATCCCAGGGTTTCTTTGAGAATTGAATGAGCTGATGTATTACCCACTTGACACTGGTAAATAGTAAACACTCAAAGAATAGCAGTTAGCATGACAATCTAAGAAGGTTGGACTTCATTTTTAAAGCTATGGGAACAGGCGGTGGGGCACTAAAGAATTTTTAAGAGGGCTGTGATATGCTCTAGTCTCTTTTAATTTACCCGGGCAGCAGTGTGGTGATTACATTGGACAGGGCAAGACCAGTAGAGAGAGCAGTCAGGGCACTGTTACAGTAATTCCAATGACAGAAATTGAAGACAGAATGATGTCAGTGCAGTTGCTGTGGGGACTGAGACAGGTGGGTAGATTTGAGAGAGAACAGGAGGTGGAGTTTTCTGGATTTGATAAATGATTGGGTAACAGGGAGAAGAGGAAAGCAGGAATCAGGATATTGGGAAAAGATGAATTCACTGTGTGGTAATCCCTGACTACCTCTGAGATTTTATTTGGAAGCCTAATTGGCCTGTCCTCCACTTTTACCCATGGATGTAAATGCCTTCCCAATGCCTTTCTTCTCCTCCTTTCTCTGTCTATCCTGTTCCCACCTTTCTCCAGTGTAGTTAGGCCTGCTTGTGTAATCAGGGTAGAATGCAGTGGTTAAGAGCTTGGCTGCTAACCAAAATGTCAGCAGTTGGAATCCACCAGCTGCTCCTTGGAAAACTTATGGGGCAGTTCTACTCTATCCTACAGGGTCGCTGTAAGTCGGAACTGACTCGATGGCAATGGGTTTGGTTTTTTGGTTGACTTTGTTCCCAGGAGTGTTGTTGGTTCAGTGGTGGAATTCTCACCTTCCATGAGGGAGACCTGAGTATGATTCCTGGCCAGTGGACCTCATGCACACCCACCAGCAGTCTGTCAGTGGAGGCATGTGTGCTGCTGTGCTGCTGAACAGGTTTCAGCAGAATTTCCAGACTAAGATGTGCTAGGAAGAAAGGCCCGATGATCTACTCCTGAATATCAGCTAACGAAAGCCCTATGGATTGCAATGGAACATTGTCTGATCTGAAACCAATCAGGGGGATGGTGCAGGACTGGGCAGTTTTGTTCCGTTGTGCATAGGGTCACCTTGAGTCCAGGGCTGACTCCACGGCAGCTAACAACAACAAGGACGAGAGCCTTGTTACAGGTCTGTTACTAGATCTCAGTCCATCCCCCAAACGATCCCCTTTGGGACTTCCTCACACCTTCTTCATCCTAGTTACTATCCTTTGAACATGTTCATCTTCATCAGTCCCTCTTCGAGTGCATGGTATAGAAAGGAAGTCCTTTTTCCTCGATGTGTCTGACCGTGCAGAGCAGACTGCATGTTTTTTGCAGTAACCTAAGACCCTTTCTCCCGATTTTCATCGGGGGATGCATCAGGCTCTTAACAAGCATCCCGTTACCAGGCAGGCCAGCGGGGCCCTCAGAGCTGCTCAGCGATCCCCTTGTGTCCTCAGGCAGCCCATTCCCCGCTATGACATCCACGGTGTCATCCCTCTCCTCACGCTCCTGCTGTGTCTTTTACTTCATGAGCCGTAGCCATCAGTTAAGGCTCCTCAGCTTCTATCATTTACAAGCTTATCTCCAGCTGACCCTATCATTGTGCCTTTTATTCTAATTCTGTGAAAGAAGTGGTGTTTGTCTTGAACAAGGCTGATTTCTCTACCTGTGCTTCAGATTCCATCTCCTTTTCTTTAGGGACTGGTTCCATCATTTGTTCCTTTTCTTTCCTGTGTCACAAACGTCTCTCTTCTAAATATCCTCAATTTCTTCTCAATTTGGAATTTACAAAACACCCTCCCATTAACCTCTGCTGTACTGCATCACTCCTCTTTCTGGCCACCGTTCTTGGGAGAGTTATCTGCAGCTTTAACCTCCGCTTTCTTAAGTTATCATCCGCTGAAACCCTGCTTCATCCCCTCCACGCCACCAAAACTGCTCCCCACGTCATCAGGCCTCTGCGTTGCTGCAACTCCTTCCTTATCTTTTGACTCCTTAGCACATCTCATGTTGCTTATATTCCTTCATTTTATGAAAACTAGTCCTTCTTTGTACTGTCTGTCTGGCCATTTACCCCCTCAGTTTGCATTGTGTGTTCTTTTCCTTCTTTTGACCCACTTTCTTCAGGGCTTTGCCCTCTACTCTTTGCTCTTCTCAACCATGGCTTCAGTACTCATTCATGTACCCATGACACCCAGCTCTGTAACTCAAGCCCAGATCTCTCTCCTAAGGGCCAGCCTGTAAATTCAACAAGTCCAAAACCAAGCTCATCATTTTCCCTCCAAACTTATGATTCTTTCCATCCTTTTTATCTCACATATTTCCCTCCTTCCATTTAATCATCCAAAATAGAACCCTGAGAGTCATCCTGAACTCTTCCCTCTCATGCCATCCCTTCTCTCTCCCAGGCCAGGCAGTCATCTGAGTTCCACAGATCTTACTTCCTTAATGTCTCTGGATGTGTTTCCTCCTCTTCTTTCCCTCCACCACTGCCTTAGTTCAGGCCCTCCTCACTTCCTGCCTATTTTCCTGCATAATCTCCAAGCTGGGTGTCCTGTCTCCAGCAGCCTGGCTCTCACTGCTGTGTCTCCAATACAAGCTGAAGTGCCCTTTCTAAACTGCAGGTGTTTTCTAAAATACAAATCCATGGCTTATCAAATTGCTGTGATGACATTCCTTGTCTAGCTTTCCCTCAAAACTATTGGCTCCTTAAAAGTAGAGACCATAGCTTCTTTAAGTGGGCAGTGGTGGTTCAGTGGTAAAATTCTCACCTTTCAGTGTGGGAAACCTGGGCTCAATTCCTGGCCAGTGCATGAGGAGGCTTACATGTTGCTATGATGCTGAACAGCTTTCAGCGGGGCTGTCAGACTAAGGTGAACTAAGAAGAAGCACCTGGTGATCTACTTCTGAAAATCAGCCAGTGAACACCCAGTGGGTCACAGCAGCCTGATCCGCAGCCAGTCACAGGGTGCAGCCAGCCAGCGTCTTGTTCTATCGTGTGTGGAACCAGTGTGAGTCAGGCCAACTCCATGGCAACTAATGACAACAATAGCTTCTTTCCCAGTGACTCCTGAACTATACCATAGGGACTAATATAAACGTTTCTTGAAGAAATAACTCAGTGGAAACCACTATGTCGTTAGCACGTATTTTGTTGGTAATATTAGCCCTCACGTTTTACGTGCTTCCTGTGTGCCAGATAGACGCACTTTCTAACTGAATCCTCTAAATAACTACACGATATGTGGTGTCCTGTGTTACAGATGAGGAAACAGGCTCAGAGAAGTGCAGTGACTTGCCCAAGGCTATGTGGCTAGAAAGTAACAGGCTGGATTTGAACTCTGGTGTCTGTGGCTCATGAACCTGTGCTCTTCCCAGTGCCTCCTACTTCCTGCATGTAACAAACGGCATTGTTGCGGAGTAGCTTTTTTTTTTTGGATCTACATATAAGGCCTTATATTTACTGCTACGAAATTTTAATCTTGTTAAAATTGACCTGTCATTCCAGGTGGTCAGAATCTTTTTAAACCATGATTTTTTAAATCATCCATTGTACTACCTCTTTATTTCTGCTTTATGTCTGTAGGACTGATAAGCAAACCTAAATTGTTATCCAGGTCACTGGATGTATTTATATGTCTGTTCCTCTCCTGTAAGGCCCTAGTTTACATGAACTACATTTAGTAACTTACACTTAAATAGGGAAAAATACGTAGTAAATGTTGATTTCAGGAAGTAGCATATGATTAAGAACTGATGGTACTGAAGGAAGAAGTCCAAGCTGCACTGAAGGCATTCGTGAAAAACAAGGCTCCAGGAATCGATGGAATATCAATTGAAATGTTTCACCAAGCAGATGCGGCACTGGAGGTGCTCACTCATCTATGCCGAGAAGTTTAGAAGACAGCTACCTAATCAACTGACCGGAAGAGATCTGTATTTATGTCCATTTCAAAGAAAGTTGATCCAACAGAATGCGAAAATTATTGAACAATATCATTCATATCACATGCAAGTAAAATTTCGCTAAAGATTGTTCAAAAGCAGTTGCAGCTGTGCATCGACAGGGACCTGCCAGGAATTCAAACCAGATTCAGAAGAGGACGTGGAACCAGGAATATCATTGCTGATGTCAGATGGATCTTGGCTAAATGCAGAGAATACCAGAAAGATGTTTACTTATGTTTTATTGACTATGCAAAGGCATTTGACTGTGTGGATCAATAACAAATTATGGATAACATTGCAAAGAAGAGAACAAGAGGATGCTGCACAATTTAAAATCAGGAAAGACATGTGTCGGGGTTGAATCCTTTCACTATACTTATTCAATCTTTATGCTGAGCAAATAATCTGAGAAGCTGGACTATACGAAGAAGAGTGGGGCATCAGGATTGGTGGAAGACTCATTAACGATGTTCGATATGTAGATGACACAGCCTTGCTGAAAGTGAAGAGGGCTTGAAGCACTTACTGATGAAGATCAGAAACTATAGCCTTCAGTATAGATTACTTCTCAACATAAAGAAAACAAAAATCCTCATAACTGGACCAATAAGCAACATAATGATAAATGGGGAAAACACTGACGTTGTCAAGAATTTCATTTTACATGGATCCACAATCTGTGCCCATAGAAGCAGCAGTCAGCAAATCAAGTGCCATATTGCATTGGGCAAATATGCTGCAAAAAACCTCTCTGAAGTGTTAAAAAGCAAAGATGTCACTTTGAGGACTAAGGTGCACCTGACCCAAGCCATGATATTTTCAGTTGTCTTATATGCATGGGAAAGCTGAGCAATGAATAAGAAAGACCGAAGAGGAATTGATGCCCTTGAATTAATGGTGTTGGTGAAGAATATTGAATATACCATGGACTGCCAGAAGAACGAACAAGTCTGTCTTGGAAGAAATACAGCCAGAGTACTCCTTGGAAGTGAAGATGGCTAGACTTTATCTCACGTACTTTGGACACGTTATCAGGAGGGACGAGTCCCTGGAGAAGGATATTATGCTTGGTAAATTAGAGGGTCAGCAAAGAAGAGGAAGACTCTCAACAGGATGGATTGACACAGTGGCTGCAACAATGTGTTCAAACATAACAATTGTGAGGGTGGCACAGGACTGGGCAGCGATTTGTTCTGTTGTACATAGAGTTGCTATGAGTCCAAAGTGATTCAGCAGCACCTGACAACAAGAAATGTTCGTGAATGTTCATTTATGGATGAGTAAATGAATTAGTAGACAGAAATAAACTAGAGAGGACCAAAGACCAAGCCAAAGACTTAACAGTTATCTCTTTTCATAGTAGTATCACTTCATTTCTTAATCAACACTCTCTGAGTAAGATTACTGTATCAATTCTTAATCCCTCTAATTATGTCTGTGTCCAGGTTGCTGTCCCTCATCTTATTTACTAAGTTGTCTGGAGCAGCTTTGTTAGAGACCTTGCGAGGTCCACATATCCTCTCCCCTGTGTCTGTGATTCTTCCCTGATTAATCTTCCAGCAGCTGAGTATGAGGCAGAATCGACTCTACAGCAGTGGGTTTGGTTTGGCTTTTTTGGTGTCTATGATTCTTCCCTGATCAAGGCACTAATGCAGTTGCGCTGTCATGACTTGATCTTGGAGAAACCACACTAGTCTTTTGTGATCGCCCAGGGTCACTACATACAGATGTACAGGTGGTACACTGCACAAGAAGCTACATCTAAGGGTGTTCCTTTTAGATCATAGACATCATGGGTGCATTTTTGTAATGATAAGTTTCTGGCAGACAAGGATAAAATGTCTCGACCTAGTATAATCAGTATATTATAACTAATTCTAACAAAAGGAAGTCAAATGTCATGAGGAAGGAGTGCCATTTCCTAACTGTATAAAAGGTGGCCACGTGGCACCTTTTCTTATTCTCATATTTGAAAATCAAACATTTTTTGAAAACCTGAAATCAAGTGTTTGCTTGGCCCAGTCTTTTAACACCTCTCCCATTTTCCAGGATTCCTAAAGATCACCAGAGATGAAAACAACAGAGATGCTGTTACTCAGAAGCAAGCCTTCACAAGTCAGCCAGCTTTTAGGAAACCATCACAGATTTTTAGTTGTTGGCTGATGTAGGGCTCTGTCATGATTCAGGTGAATCCAGGTGGCTGGCCCTCATGAACAGAACGTCACCAGTGACCGGTGCAGGGAATAAAAAGAACTCAAATGTAGGCACACTGCCCCCATCTTCCTTATATGCTCTTTTGCCTTTTCCCCCTGCCCCTGACACTTCTCACCTTTCATTCTCATTCCCATGCCTGCTCGCCCCACCCCAACAATGCTGGTATCCAGTGCGCACATTGTCAAAAACAGGCTGAAGGAGACCAGATTGCATGTGAAGGATAAGGATTTTATAGCAGAAGGAAAAAAAAACAAAAACAACTCCTGGAAGTAACCAATCAGAATGATGGTTACAGTTTGGGGACTGCAGACATGACTGCCTGCCCCTGTCTGAAGTACAGAAGAGCCAATTCATGTCATTTCTATGGGGGTAGAGTTGGGTCAGGACCTTGGGTGGCACAAGCGATTTATGATCCGCTAACAAAAAGGGTGGACAGTTTGAATCTACCCATTGGCTCCATGGAAGAAAGACCTGGCAATCTGCTTCTGTAAAGATGACAGCCAAGAAAAGCTAATGGAGCAGTTCTGCTCTGTAACATGTGGGGTCACCGTGGCAGCTAACAGCAACAACAGAGTTGGATCCAACGGAGGTAACAATTACCTTGACTACTTATGTCACTGTTGACACAGAAGTCACTTGACAGCAAGACACCAAAAAAGCCATTTTGTGTGCCTTGGTGTCTTGTGGAGATACCAGTTTGGCTCAGGGACGTCTTGACTCTAATGTAGTTTTTAAAAGGAAGCCAGGCTTCTGTACCCAGCTGGTTTCCCTGTAGGAGTCCTGAGTTTTCATCTTCTGAAAAAGCCTGATCTTTCTTCTAAGTTTAGAAAATTTTTCCCCTCCTTTTGGAAGGGAAAGCTTTTTTATTCTCCCCTTTTAGCCTTGCAAATTGTTTCCAAAGCTCACGGAGCTCCAGACGCATAATTAGTCTATACAACGCACATTGGTTCCATATGCCAAAGCTCCCACCTCCCCACCCCGGCCATCTCTACCTCCCTTTTATACATCAGCAGCTGAGAGCAGATTCTGTTTGTCAGCAGGACTTGGTCATGTAGTTTGGTGCTTATTTTGATGACTGCCAGAGCTCACAGCCCCACAGCTGGGAAGATGAACTAGAAGCCTGTTCTGTGTGCCCCATTTTGGCCCAGAGAAGGTTATTCACAGCCAAACTGCAGCTGTTCTGGCACTTCTGCTAAGTGAATGGCCCCATGTGGCCCAGAGAAATTGAACACAACACTCTTAAACCCTTAGTGCATGTTCCTTTGGACTTTCCCGCAATGACCTGTAGCAGGAAGGAGACCGACCATTTTGTTTTTAATTAAACCTCTGCTGCATTCTTGCAGTGCCCCTTTGAGGGAGGTGGAACTTATATAAGGATGTTGCAGGCCGAGAACGTTTCCATAGTGAGCCTGGGAAAGGGCAGCCACGTTAGTCAGGCACTGTTGGCTAATATGGGGGAGTGACAAGACAAGCTAATAGCCACCACCCTTGCTGTATGCCAGGCACCATAACAAGTACGTCACACACATTTCCATTTAGCCCTCACAGTGGCCTTCTAGGTTAGGTATAGTTATCCTTATGTTACAGGTGAGGAAACTGAGGTGCAAGGGGATGAAGTAACTTGGCCAAGGCTACCCAGCCAGTAAGAGGTGAAGTCGGAACTCCAATTTGGGTTTATTTGACTGAAAGGCCAGGCTCTTAACTGGTTTACACTACCTCTGCATTTCTAGCACAATTGACATACTCAAGTTGTGGCGTTGGCAAAGAATATTGAATATACCATGGACTCCCAGAAGAACGAACAAATCAGCCTTAGAAGAAAAACAACCAGAATGTTCCTTAGAAGTGAGGATGGCGAGACTTCGACTCATTTACGTTGGACGTGTCCTCAGTAAAGACCAATTACTAAAAAAGGACGTCATGTTTGGTAAAGTGGAGTTTCAGCAAAAAATAGCCACAACAGTGGGCTCAAACATCCCAACAATCATGAAGATAGTGCAGGACTGGACAACGTTTCTTTTTGTTTTACATAAGGTTGCCATGAGTTGGAGCCAACAGCAACTCAAAGAGCAAAACCTCTGCTCTTAGCTTCTTTTTAAACCATTAAAAACTCCCGTGCCCTCCCAAAGCCAACATCAACAACAAAAACCCCAACAGCACATACATGGACAGATTATAGGAGAGAATTTTGAGTATAATCAGTCTGATTTGTTTTCCTATCATCTCTCCAGTGGTCTAGTTTCCCTAAAGATGGATTTTTTTCTTTTCTTTTCTCTGTATTTTCTACCAACTTGACTTCCTCATTTCCAAAAATCCTACACACTGGCTTAATATTTGCTCCGTCCAATCCTATTAGACCCCTGTGGAGAGAGAGCAGTTGGGTCGTCTCACTCCAGGAAGCACTTCTGCTCCAATTCATTTTATAAGCAGCAAGGCCAAAGTACTTCCATCTTCAGCATCTTTAATAATAAAATGCCAGAAAAATTTATGGAAATGATATTTAGTTAAGGTTCCTTATTTAGAGCAATGGATTTCTTTTTCTTTCTTTCTTTTTTTTTTTTACTATAGCTAGATTTAATTAGGTCATCTGTTAACTGTTGAGTGGGTACATGAAGTCTGTGGGATTGGTATAGCTTGACCATAGGCTTTTCAGTTCTACTTTTTTTATTCAGGCCACCCTTGGTAACTACCAATAAACTTTGGTCTCTATACATTTGCCTATTTTATATAAGTGGGATCATACAATATTTGTCCTTTTGTGGCTGATTCACTCAGGATGATGTTTTCAAGATGTATCTATATCCATGTTATAGCATGTATCAGGACTTCATGTCTGTTTAGGGCTGAGTAACAGTCCATTGTATGAATGTGCCACATTTTGTTCATCCATTCATCTGTTGATGGCATTTTAGGTTGTTTCCACCTTTTGCCTCTTGTGAATAGTGCTGCAGTGAACATTGGTATACAAGTTTGTGTTCCTGCATTCAATTCTTTTGGAAGCTCAGTGGATTATTAAAACTTTTTATTGTGATAAAACATATATATCAAAAAATGCCATTTTAATCATTTTTTTCAGTGCAAAATTTAGTGGCAATAATTATATTCACCATATCGTGCAGCCATCAGCACTATTTCCAAAAGTTTTCTCTCACCCCAAACAGAAACTCTGTGCTCTGTAAACAATACTTCCCCACTCCCTCGTCCCCCCAGCATCTAGCAACCACTAATAAAATTTTGTATACATTTGCCTTTTCTAGATATTTTATAGAAGTGGAATCATACAGTATTTGTCCTTTGGTGTCTGACTTATTGTTCAGTAGATTTTTATGTATGTACACACTAAGTACTGCCCACTCAGCTGAAGATATAGGATATTCCCAGCTCTTAGAAGGCTTCCTCGTGCCCCTTCGCAGTCATTAGCCCTGCCCCATCCCTTCATTAGTGTTCTCTCATGCTGATTGGTTTCGCCTGTTGAGCGTGGCGTAGGCTGTGTGTGTTTGGGGTGGGGAGGCATGCGCTAAAATTGTTCTTTGTAATATTATGCAGCAGTTTCAAACTTCAGAAACATTACAAGAATAAGACAAAGAACTTCCATATACCTTTTGCCTTGAGATTGCATTCAAATTTCCTCCCAGTATCATCCTGTACAGCAGAGCATCAACCCATGATCATGCATTGCACCTGATTGTCATGTCTTCCTAGTCTCTTTCAACCTGGAACAGTTCCTTAGTCCTTCCTCCCTTGACTTTCAAGACCTTGACGCTTTGGAAGATTTAGAGGCCAGTCCAAGTCATTTTGTAGAATGTGTTTCGGTTTGGGCTTGTCTGGTGATTCCTCCCGATTAAAAACCAAAAACCAGTTGCATCATGTTGATTTTAACTCATGATAACCCAGTGTGTGTCGGAGTAGAACTTTGCCCCATACGGTTTTTAATGGCTGATTTTACAGAAGCCGATCACCAGGCCCTTCTTCTGAGGCATCTTTGGGTGGATTTGAACTGCCAACCTTTTTGTTAGTAGTTGAGTGCTTAACTGCTGGTGCCACTCAGGGACTTCTTCCTTCCGATTGGGCCCAGGTTATGTATCTTCTGCTGCAGTCCTGCAGATGCTGTGTTCTTTTCATTGCATTCCCTTGGGTAGCACACAGTGTCTATTTGTCCCATCACTGCTGGTGTTCACTTTGATCACTTGGTTAAGATGGTGTCTGTCAGGTTTCCTTACTGTGGAGTCACTTTTTCCCCTTTGTAATTAACACTTTTTTTTTTTTTGGTGGAGAGGCACTTTGAGACTGTGAACATAGACTTTTTAACTTATGTAATCACGGACACACTTTTAGAGAAAGATTTATTCTTTATAACTTCTGTATGTGTTGAGTAAGTTTCATTTAAAGTGACTTGTGTGTATATATATATCTCCCGTCCTCTAAGATCTCAGTCCAAAAAAATAAATAGTAGGTTTAGAGACTTTCTAAGCCACATGGCCCCTCTCCATATGCTCATTAAGATTGATTACTCCAGTCTCCATACTCCACGGTAATAAGCCCTTTAGAGTTTGTCTTCCCAGCCACAGAAGCCTGGGGTGTTTCTTTCTTTTGTTTGTCTTGCGTAGAGTACCCACAAACGGTTTTCATGATTCAACTTGTAACATTTTGAGAGCCCCTGTGCAAAGCACTGGGCATATTAAGAGGAATAGGAGCTAGGATCTGTATTTTGGAACTTATATCCCATTAGTGGCGATGGGTAGGATGTCTTAGTTTCCTAGTGCTGCTGTAAGACAAATGCCACAAGTAGGTGGCTTTAAAGAACAAATTTATTTTCTCACAGCTCTGAGGGCTAACAATCCAGATCAAGGTCATGACCCTGTCAATTCCTTCTTTGTAGGAATCATTCTTGGTTTCCTTGGTTTGTAGATGATCGTCACGTGGCATCTGTCTGCCCCTGTCCATCTAATCTTTTTTTTTTTTTTTTTTAGTAAGGCAGAAGTGCTTAAATTTAGAACCCTCCCAACTCGGGTATGATCTAATTAGCATAACAAAGAAAACCCTATTTCCAAATGGGATTACATCCACAGTCATAGGGATTAGGATTCCATCACATATTTTGGGGGGACACAATCCATAACAGAGAGGAAACAAATAGTTAAGAGTACCAAATTTAGAGGTAGCTTGGAGGCAGAAGTGGTTAGCCATCGCTGATTCGGGTGGGGGGTGGGGAGGATAGGTGGAAGGAGTGAAGAAAGTGGGAGAACAGTGCGGGGGGGTGGGGGGGGGACAACGCTTTCCTGAGCAGGTGAGCTCTGAGCTGCCATAGGTTACCGTGGTTGCTGTGGGGGGAGGGAGCAGGGTGAGGGTAGAAAGGTGGGAAGCAATTTTCAGACTGGGGCAGCAGAGGCAGGAGAGCAGATGTGCCAGGGGAGCACCAGGTAGCTCAGTGTATCTTGAGCATCAGGTCAGTGGTGAGGCACAGCAGGACCACGGGTAGGACAAGAATAGCTGCAAGGCAGGAGCAGAGATCCAGGAGCAAGGTTATGCAGGAAACCACCAGAGGGGTAGATATGTGCTCGTTTAGGATGTGGACTGCTGTGGGTGCAGTCTTTCCCGCCTGCCATGGGCCTCAGTAAACATCCGATGAGCTTCCTCTTGCCTTAATGATGCTGAGATTTGTGTGAGAGTGTTTGGTGTAGACTGGATTTGTCAACTTACACAGGTGTGTGTGCGGCATGACCGGGTGGGTATTGTAGACCAGCAGCCTGCTCTTAGAGTGTGGTCGCATGGTCTGCTTTGCCCTCAGCAGCCCCTGCAGATTATCTATTGCCCTTTAAAAAGATTCTGCGAAAAATATCAGTCTCCATGAAAACAAAATGCATCATGGACACCTTCAAAGGATCAAACTATAATAGGTTTGGAGAATTATCTAGTCTCTGGGCCAACAAAGTATACCCGTGGGCCAGATCTTGCCTGAGGACTGTTTTTGTACAGTCCATGAGCTAAGAATGATTTTTACATTTTTTCAAGGGTTATTAAAAAAAAGGGAATATAAGACAGATACTGTTTAGGGCCCACAAACCCAAAATATTTACTCTCTGGTCATTTTAAGAAAAAGTTGGCCAATCCCTGGCCTTTTTTTTTTTTTGCTTTATTTATTTTTTAGTTTTATTGTGCTTTAGGTGAAAGTTTACAGCGCAAATCAGTTTCTTATTCAAAAATTTACACACAAATTATTTTGTGACATTGGTTGTGATTCCTGCAATCTGGCAGCACTCTCCTCCTTTCCATCCCAGGTTCCCCGCGTTCATTTGTCTAGTTTTCCTGTCCCTTCCTCCCTTCTTGTCTATATTTTTGGGCAGGTGTTGCCCATTTGGTCTCATATACTTGATTGGACTAAGAAGCACACTCCTCACATGTGTTATTGTTTGTTTTATAGGGCTGTCTAATCTTTGGCTGAAAGGTGGACTTTAGGAGCGGCTTCGGTGCTAATTGCCTGGCCCCATAATTCTTTGTGTAATATTACTTGGGAAATAATGATCTAATATATGCTTGAACACTTCCACTAATGAATAGTTCATTATCCCTCAGCTCAATCTATTCCTATTTGGACAATTTAGGCTATTAGTAATTTTAAACTAAGCTGTAATTTGTCTTACTGTCGTGTCCATCCATTGGCCCTTTTTGGGGGAAGAGAGCTATTATTTCATTTCAGTATTTGCCAACCTCCTAATATATTCTAGACACTGTGCTAAGTGCTGAGTAAAGATGAATGAGACGTGGTTACTGCAGCAAGAATCCCCCAGGTGTTACTTGTTGGACGCAGAGCAATGGAGCTGCTGGTCTGATGTGTCTCATTGCCTATCTTGCCATGGATCTAGAACTTTTTTCTTTGATTATCTTATTTATTTCTGTATTGTTATCCCACATACACAGTACAAAATTCGAAAGTCATACAACATCAGACAGTGAAAATAAGTCTCTCTTCACCCCTGTTTCCTGATCCCCTGGCTTCTTTCCCTGGAGGCAGCCATTCTTATAAGTTTCTTGTGGGAATCTAAGTTTAAAGACTAGTACTAGCAAAAGGTGTAGGGCCATTTGGATAGAAACTTTTATTTTTATTGTGCTTTAAGTGAAAGTTTACAAGTCAAGTCAGTCTCTCGTACAAAAATTTATATACACCTTGCTATATACTCCTAGTTGCTCTCCCTCTAATGAGGCAGCACACTCCTTCTCTCCACCCTGCATTCCCATGCCCATTCAACCAGCTTCTGGATAGAAACTTTTGATAAGTACTCGTTAAACGATGTTTTCTGAGCTCCTATTCTGTGTAAGCTGCTGTGTGTGACTCTTCAGTTTTATTTTCATAAATATCTGAAATTTGTACCAAGTTTGAGTGGTAGATACAGCCCCAGATGGTTCATACATATTTGCTTAACCACCCACCCTGCTATTTCAGTTAATCCTGACTGAATTTTCTGCATACCGCTGGGTTTCTTATTCATCTGGGATTCTTCTTGCTCATTACAATATTGAATCCTCATCAAAGCCTTTGCTGGGTAATTAGAAGTGACACAGCAGTCCCATCTTGCGTCACTCCTGGCTTTCCCATCCTGAATATGATAGAAATAGTTTGAAATAAAACTGGCCCATACTTACCTTGATACCTGTGTCCGTTTCTTCCCTTGGATATGTCTGAATAGGATCTCGGAGTGTGATAGAAATAATCTTTGAGCTTTGTAGAGCAGAGGCCAGAAGCTTTACCTGCACCGGCCAGGGTGATATGGGCAGGCCTTACTTTTTAGGAAGCACAGTAGTATTTGGATTTAGATCAGTTGCACATAAATAACTTTGTACTTAGGACTCACTTCCCCCAGAATTCCCCTCTGATCATTACATCTTAAATCTTCAAGTTTAAGGAAGGGAGTGTTATGACATAGATGTATAAGTTCCTAAGTAACACATTTATACTAGCGTGTTCTATCTAGAGGAGTCCCTGAGTGGCACAGGTGGTTAAGTGCTCGATTACTAACCAAAAGGTTAGCAGTTCAGACCCACCCAGAGGCACCTCAGAAGAAAGACTTGGCAATCTGCTTCCTGAAAAAACCACAACCAAGCCCGTTGTTGTCGAGTCGGTTCCGACTCACAGTGACTGTCCCCTTAAAAACCCCATGGAGCGCAGTTGTACTCTCACACACATGGGGTCACCATGAGTCAACTGACTTGAAAGCAGCTGGTTTTGTTTTGGTTACTGTATTTTTACGCAAATAACATATGCCTTGTACGTTTGTTTGCCATCCGTGCCTCCCACCCCGTACCCCAGGTAAGCGTGCTATGTTAATATATATATATATTTTTTACAGCAACATGTAAAAAAAAAAATTGGCATAGCTGTGCTTATGAAAATACCTCAAGGGGCAAGGGTGCAGTTGGCAAACAAACATAGAAGGCACACTTTATTTGAGTGAAAATACGGTATTTAGATGTTTCCAGCACCTTCCTCATCACACGTTGCTGCTGTTGCTTAAGACCTTTCTGTTTTCTGAGCCTGTCAGGCAACAGTTTCAACAGCTGAACACCAGCCGTATCCTCTTGTGAAACAGACTCTTGGTCCTGTTCAGAATTTTTCAAAGGCCAAATAAGTCTTAAAATATTTGAAGAATGTGCCTCTATGCAAAGTTCTTGGCATGCCTGCCCGTAATCTCCTAAGTGGTCATCCTGAGTCACTTTTCCCAGCTGCGGAGGTGCTGAATGAAATAGTTTTCTGGCACTGGTAAAACTCTGTTTAGATGACCTTAGCAGGCCATCATAATGATGATAACAACAAGTTACCATTGACCTTTACAAGTAAGTTGTGGATGACTCATGTCTGTAGGGCCCTAATGACCCAGCACGTGAAGGATTTTAGGTGAGATCCATTTATGCCATTTTTTTTTGTCTGGTGCTGTGCTGATTTCCTCCACATCGGATCATTACTCTGGCCTAGGCCTTTTTTCTTTTGATTCTGTTGGACAGAAGGTTAGTGTGCTTATGTGTTTCAAATGATAAGTTATTTTTTAGCATATTGGGACTGATGGGGTATATAAATGTTCTAAAAAGGAGTTCTTCCTTCAAGGCTGTTTCATATAGTGGCTTTGAAGCCAGCAGACCTGGGTTATAATCTCAGCTCTGTCACTCCCCAGGGTGTGACTTTGGGCAAGTTAGTTAACCTCTCAGGGTCTCAATTTTCTCTTCTGTAAAGTGGGCATAAGATAACCACCTTAGGTTGTCATGACAATTGTATGTAGAATGTGTAGTATAGTACTTGGCACACAATAACCATTCAGTAAGAACAGTTGCTGCTGCTACTGCCACTACTACCATTGTGTCGTTTTGCTCAGTCCTGTGTCATCCTCATGATGGCCAGTATGTTTGAGTCCATTGCTGTGGCTACTGTGCCAGTCCATCTCACCAAGTGTCTCGCTCACTCTTGCTGGTCCTCTCTGCTTCACCAAACATGATATACTTCTCCAGCAGTGGATCCCTCCTGATGACCTGCCCAAAACAAGCGAGTCAGACAGTGTTCTGTTGTGATCCATAAGGTTTGCCTTGGCTAATTTTTAGAAGGTTGTCCCTGGGTTATACAAATGGTTAAGCGCTCAACTAGTAGCTGAAAGGTTGGTGGTTTGAGCCCAACCATAGGCGCCTTGGAAGACAGGCCTGGTGATCTGCTTCCGAAAGGTCATCGCCTTGAAAACCCTGTGGAACCATTCTACTCTGCATCCGTGGGATCACCATGAGTTGGAGTCGACTCAACGACAACTAACAACAGTTTTTGGAAGTAGATTGCCAGGGCTTCCTTCCTAGCCTGTTTTAATCTAGAAACTCTGCTGAAATCTCTCCATCATGGGTGACCCTGCAATACTGGTGGCGTAGTTTCCAGCATCACAGAAACATACAAGCCATCGCAGTGTGACAAACTGACAGATGGGTGGTGATCTACTACTACTACTATTGCTACTACTACTGCTGCTGCTATTTTAAAAAGCTCTAAAAAATTGTGCTTATGAAAAAAGTAAGTACAATTCGTGGTGGTAAAGTACTCTACTGGAAATTTTCATTTGTCACCGTGGAGAAAGGAACTATTAACTCCCACTGAGTGTGGGTGTTAACGAGAGCTTCATAAAAGACCTTAAGAGATGAGACAGAATTTTCCTGTTAGAAAGGAGGAGAGGCTTCCTAGGAGCATGAGCAAAGGCAGAAGGTGAGGAAACTGGCAGGCAAAGTATCAGTAAGGTTTTGTTTGTTTGTATGAACAGGGAGCCACCTATGCGGATCTGTGTAGGGAAAGGGCTCTGGTGGCAGTGTGCCATCTTGTCTGGAGAAGGCAGGGACTGAAGGCAGTGACTGGTGAACTTGCTGCTTCAGGAGCTGAGGAGTGAGGTGAGGATGGGTCTGATACGTGGCAGTGGGAGTGGAGAGGGAGACCCGGCTTGGGCAGGAAGCTGGAAGCTGCGTGAGGAGTGCAGGCTTCGGATTAACACTGGAGCTGGAGTCCTCATTCCCCACGTTTCCAACTGCATGGCCTTATGGGAATTTCTCACCTCTCTGAACCTCAGTTTCTTCCTTTATAAAATTGAAACCATCATGACTAAGGGCTGTTGGGAGAATTAAATTCAAGTGAACACCTCCACTGTGGGCAGGAGGTGGGTGGTCCTGGTCAATACTCAGTGACTGACCTGACCTTCATCTCATTCCAGAGGACTGCTTACAGTTGAGCCTCCAGGAGTCAGTGATTTATTGGATGTGAGAGAGAAAAATCGAAGCTGACTTTGAGGTTTCTACCTTGGATGTACGGTGATACTATTAAGTAAACTAGGAAATGCAGGAAAAGGGTAGAATTTTGGACAAAGATACTTCCAGTTTTGAATTTGTTGAATTCTAGATGACTGTGAGAAATCTGAGTCCCAGCTTTACAAGGCAATTAGATATCTGTTTGGAGGTTAGGGGTAGAAATAGAGTCCTGAGATTCATTGGCGTATAGGTAGAAATTGACAAAAGGAATGATTTTGCTTTGGGGAAAACTCACAGAAAAAAAAAAAAAAGCGATTGCCATTGAGTCAATTCCAACTCATAGCATCCCTACTGGACAGAGTACACCTGCCCCATAGGGTTTCTAAGGCTATAATCTTTACCGAAGCAGACTGCCACATCTTTCTCCCTTGGAGCACCTGCTGGGTTCAAACTCGAGCCACAGTGTACAAAGGGGCCATTGAAAATATGAGAGACCTGAAAAACAAAGATGAAAATTATGAGAACACAAATCTGTAAAAATCCTTCCAAATAATTAAAGGCCAAAAAATAATTAATATGGGACAAGGGTGCGTTTATATGTTCGATGTGATACAGAGGTGGGGCCTCCAAAAATGAGAGTACCAATGCCCTGTAAGATACCCAGATACACAGACCTTGAATCGGAATTATCTGAGGCCGTAGTCACACAAGCTGACTCCTGGCCACGCTCGCAACCCCTTCTCCCCAACAACACAAACAGCCTTAGCGCCCGGGAATCCTTCTTTCTTAGAAGCCCTCCAGGCGTTTGAAGTTGAGAAGCCCTTGGTCAGGCAGTAGGGATGGAGAGAAGGAAAGTGATTTCCATAAGAGTTTTAAGAACAGTTGTGCACTGTCCTTTGTGATCCACTAAGCTTATTGATTATATTGAACAAAATATAATTCTTATCTCTCTTTTGCTGTTTGTTTTTCTGAGTTTGTTAAGCCCCCATTGTGACTTTTTCATTAATGCGTAACTGGATTTCTTTTACCAAAGCACATTTTTAAATGTGGAGAGCATATTAAGCCTGTTGAAAAGCAGCTGCCCATTAGGAATAAAGTGGCAAACTACCCTTCTCCCCTGGAACTTACCTGGGGACACAGTCAGTTACTCCCCAGTCCTGATCCTGCCCTGAGAGCCTGCTCTCTTTTTAGCAATTAAAAATCAAACTGCACTATAGAAAGCCACCACTGAGCGCCTTTTAAAAATGAAAATTCAGTGGCATTGAGCAGCCCTCGCTCTCTCTCACTTCTAGTGTCCTTTGCCACCCATCATCATCTCTCTCCTCAAACTGTGTTGCTTGTCCTGGTGCACCAACTGCTTTGTGGTTTTGTTTTGCTTATTTTTTTTTTTTTTTTTACCTTTTTATTGTGGTAAAATGTATATAACATAAAATTTGCCATTTTAGCTGCTTTTAAGTGTACAATTCAGTGACAATTACATTCGCAATGTTGTGCAACTGTTAACCACTATTTCTAAAACTTTTCATCACCCCAGAGAGAAACCGAGTACTTATTCCCTCCTCCCCTCAACCCCTTCCTTTGTGTTTTGTTTCTTTGTTTTATGCTTTCTATTTTTTCTTCTGGAGGCCTGGTGGTGCGGTGGTTAACAGCTTGGCTGCTAACCAAAAGGTCAGCAGTTCGAATCCACCAGCTACTCCTTGGAAACCCTATGGGGCAGCTGTATTCCTGTAGGATCACTGTAGGGTCACTGTGAGTTGGAATTGACTCAATGGCAACAGGTTTGGTTTGGTTTTATTTCTTTGTCTTGTGGGACGTTCTAGGGTTTTGTTAGGCTGTGGCCTTTATTTCTCTGGATAACTTCTGAGAACTGATCATTTTCACTTGGCTTAACCATTATCTGTATGTAACCCAGCCAAACCAAACCCATTGCCATTGCGTCAATTCTGACTCATAGTGACCCTATAGGACGGAGTAGAACTGCCCCATAGGGTTTCCAAGAGGCAGCTGGTAAATTTGAACTGCCCACCTTTTGGTTAGCAGCCTAGCTCTTAACCACTGTGCCACCAGGGCTCCTATCTCTCTGTAAATGCCCCCCTAAATCTCTAAGTCCATCTTTTTGGGCCGTCCCTAGTTTCCTGTTGATCTGCTTTACTTTGTCCCCAGCTGTTGCTGTCTTTACTTTGTTGTATTATCCTTCCAAAGCTGGCTCTGCCTCTCACATGTCCTTTTCTTGGGGATGCTACCATTTTCATAGCGAATGCATAGCTTGATACCTCAGGGACTTTTTCCTTTTTTCATTGCATGAATGTACCAATACACCAAGTCTGGTCACCTTTTCTCTTAAAACGTCTCTGGAGTGTGCACCAGTGTTCATCACAGCACTATTCACAACAGCCAAAAGGTGGAAACAACCCAAATACCCATCAACAGATGAATGGATAAACAAAATGTGGTACATACATACAATGGAATATTACTCAGCCATAAAGAGAAATGAAGTACTGATGCATGCTACAACATGGATGAACCTTGAAAACATCATGCTCAGTAAATTAAGTCAGTCACAAAAGGACAAATATATGATCCCACTTATATGAAATTTTTAGAATAGGCAAGTGTATATAAACCAAAAAGCCATACCCATTGCCATGGAGTTGATTCCAACTTAAAGCGACCCTATAAGACAGAGTAGAACTGCCTCATAGGGTTTCCAAGGAGCAGCTGGTATATTCTAACTGCTGACCTTTTGGTTAATAGCCAAGCTTTTAACCACTGTGCCACCAGGGCTAAGTGTGTATAGGCCTAAGTTTATTAGTGATTACCAGGGGCAGGTGGGAGAGGGAAAGGACTCATTGCTTAAGGGACACTGAACTTCTGTTAAGTTGTTGTTGTTGTTAGGTGCTGTCGAGTCACTTCCAACATGTAGCGATCCTGTGTACAACAGAATGAAACACTGCCTGGTCCCGCACTATCTTCGTAATTGTAGTTATGCTTGAGCCCATTGTTGCAGTCACTATCAATCCATCACGTTGAGGATCTTCCTCTTTTTCACTGATCCTCCTGATAACACGTCCGGAGTACATGAGACAAAGTCTAGCCATCTTTGCTTCCAAGAAGTATTCTGGCTGTATTTCTTCCAAGGTGGACTTGTTCGTTCTTTTGGCAGTCAATGGTATAGTCAGTATTCTTTGCCAATATCGTAATTCATAGGTGTCAATTCTGTTAAAGGTGATGGAAAAAATTGGCAACGCATGCTGATGCTGGCTGGACAACGTGATGAACACAATGTCACCGAAGTGTACACGTGAAGGCTGTTGAAAGGGCAGCTGTTTTGTTACGTATTTATTTACTGCAATAAAAACAAACCAACAAAAGTCTCTAATGATGGCCTCTTCTTTTCCAGTCTTATTTCCTCTGCTCTAATACAAGTCGTCATAAATGCTTAGACTTTTTTTTTTTAATTGAAATATTTTGTGTTTTCAGTGAAAGTTTACACAGCAAATTAGTTTCCCATCTAACAGTTTCTACACAATTTTTTCATTGGCATTGGTTACTTTTTTCACGGTATGTCAGCTTTCTCATTTAATTCTGCTCTGGTTGTTCCTTTTCCAGTCCTCTAGTTTCCCTGCCCCCTTGCATTCTTGTCTTTGCTTTTGAGTAAATGTTGACTGTTTGGTCTGATATAGAAGATTTTTTAAAGGAGCACAGTACTCACGGATGATGTTGTTTATCTTATGAGCCAGTCTGTTATTTATCTAAAAGATGACCTTATGGAATAGATTTATTCAAGGTTGAAAGAGCGTCTCAGGGTAGTCGTCTGAGGGAGGCCTCTAGTCTCAAACAGTCCAATAAGTCTGGACTGTTTAAGAATTTGAGTTCTTTTCCACGTTTTGCTCCCATTCTGTCAGGATACACCTGCTGTGTTCCTGATCAGAAAAGTCAGTAGTGGTAGCCAGACACTGTCTAGTTCTCCTGGTCTCAGGTAGATGTGCTCATAGTTCGTGTAGAATATTAGTCCCGTAGACTAGTTTTTTCTCTGAGGCTTTGGTTTCCTTCCTTCTCTTTTACTCCAAATGTGTAGAGACCAATTGTTGTATCTTAAATGGCTGCTCGCAAGCTTTGAAGACCCCAGCTGCTGCTCACCAAGCTAGGATGTAAAACATAGACTTTATGAACTATATTATGCCGATTGGCTGAGTTGCTCCTCAAGACTATGGTCCTGTAAATATTGCAGCGTGGCATCAGACCTGCTCTGACTTCAGGGAGTGAAAGGAGAGTCATCGTAAACATCAGCCAAAGGCTGATTTCTATGAGGTGGAGGTCACATATACCCTCACTCTCCAAACTTTTTACCAATTCTGACACCAGCCATCCCTCTCATGGCACTCTTTACTTCTCTGCTGGGTTTGATAATTCATTGCAATGGCCACACAGAACTTACAGACCATACTTAATGTTATGGGGTTTATTAGGGAAGTAACAGGTTACAATTCAGGGTCAGGATCAACTTGGAAGTAAAAGGAACAATTTAGGATACACTTCTATCAGTACCGCTTCTTCTTGACTGCTGCTGCTGGCACGCCTCTCCCTTGGCCTTCAGCCTGGCCTTTACCCTGCTTAAGCAAATGTTATAAAGCTCTTTAGCTCCACCGATAAGTGCCCAGAGGCACTTCACTCTGCCAGGAAGCTTCCTGCCCGAAGGCGCTCAGCTGTCTTGCTCTGTGAGCCTAGCGCCACCAACGAATGCCAGAAGGCACTGAGCTGTCTCGCCCCGTGAGTTGGCACGCACACTCAGTGGGCCAGGAAGTCCACTGCACCGTCTTGCACTGGTCTTCTGGTTCTACTGCTGTCGTTTCTCTACCACTGGACTGTGCCGTGCTTGCTGCTGCTTCTCACCATTTGTGGTATATAGCTGTGTCTCCTGGGTCTAGGAGGTTCTCAGCACAGAGATCTGGGTCCAAATGTTGTACTCCACTCCTGGTTCTTCTTGTTGATGGTAGTGATGTCCCCCTTCTTGCTGTCTGTGTTTCATTCTTTTTTAAACCTAGCGGGATGGCAAAACTGACCAATCCCCTACAAGGGTTCCATGTACCTTATTTGCATTATTAGCAGGTTGTCCAATCCCCTTGGTGGGCCACAAACACCCTATTTGCATAGTCCCACCCAGTCATTTTGTGGGAGTCACAAGACCATGGCTGAAAGCGCCATATTAAGTAATTCACTGCACCGCAGGTCCTTAGCCTTCAGACCCTGTAAACCAATCCCATGAGGTGTTTGGTTAAGTCTAAGAAGTATCTGTGTTTGTGCCCCCTATGTTCTTTATTGTATATGTAATTATATATGGATATATACACTAACACATACATACACCTGGATGTAGATACATCTGTATATGCCCACACACATACACACATATACACTTGTATGACATACATATGTACACATGTAACCACACTCCCATTTTTTAGTTGTTGTTGCACAGTTGTGTAGGTCATAGCATTTACCAAAAACGTCCTTTTTTCTTGTGTATTTCTTAGTGACATCATTTATGCTGGTCATGCTGTACACATTTCACCCACATTTGGTGTTATATTTCCCATCACCAGATAACAAGTGTCTACTATCTAGAGAGTGATTTCCACTTCCCCCTTTCACATGTGTTTGCTGGCTGCTTGAATGTCCTTTTTGGTGAAGTATCTGTCCATGTCCCTTGCCCATTTTTTAATTGGGTTGTTTGTCTTTTTATTGTTGAGTTGTTGAAGTTTTCTATATATTTTAGAGATTAAACCCTTATCAGATATGTCATTCCCAAAGATTTTTTTTCTCCAGTCTGTAGGTAGTCTTCTTACTCTTTTTATGTGCATGTTTAATTTTTATCAGATCCCAGTTGTTTAGTTTGACTTCTGCTGTTTGTGTATTAATATTTGTGTTTGATAGTTTATTTTTTTAAGAAATTATGGTTCCATAGTTTTGTCCCTATGTTTTCCTCCAAGAACTTTATAGTTTTAGCTTTAACATTTAGGTCTTTGATCCATTTTGAGTTAGTTTTTGTGTATGGTGTGAGGTATGGGTTCCTTTTCATTTTTCTGCATGTGGATATTCAGTCTTGCTAGCACCATTTGTTGAAGAGACTGTTTCTTCCCCCATTGAATGGACTTTGACACCTTGCTGAAAATCAGCTGCGCATATATGGATGGATTTATTTCTGAGTTCTTGATTCTATTCCACTGCTCTTTGTGTCTTTTTGGAGCCCTGGTGGCATAGTGGTTAAGAACTTGGCTGCTAACCAAAAATGTCAGCAGTTCAAATCTACCAGTCGCTCCTTGGAAACTCTATGGAGCAGTTCTACTCTGTCCTGTAGGGTCACTATGAGTCGGAATTGACTCGACGGCAACAGGTTTGGTTTTTTTGGTTTATGTGTCTATCATTGAACCAGTACCAGGCAGTTTTGATTACTGTGGTTGCATAATATGTTTTGATATTGGGGAGTGGGAAGCCTCCTACTTTGTTCTTCAGTAATGCTTTGACTATTCAGAGCCTCTTTCCTTTCCATATAAAGTTGGCGATTAGTTTTTCCATTTCAGTAAAGAATGTTATTGAGATTTGGATCAGAATTGTATCTATAGATTGCTTTGGGTAGTATTGATATTTTCACAATATCAAGTCTTTCAATCCATAAACATGGAACGTCTTTCCATTTATGTAGGTCATTTTTAGTCTCTTATACTAGTGTTTTATAGTTTTCATTGTATAAGTCTTTTACATTCTTGGTTATGTTTAATCCTAGGTGTTTTATCATTTTGGGGACTATTGTAAATGGTATTGTTTTCTTGATTTCCTTTTTGTAATTCTCCCCTTTAGTGTAAAGGAGCCTAACTGATTTTTGTATGTTGATGTTGTAACCTGCAATGTTTCTGAATTCTTCTGTTGGATCCAGAAGCTTCCTTGTGGATTCTTTTGAATTTCTTATGTATAGGATCATGTCATCTGCGTATATAGTTTTACTTCTTCCTTTCTGATTTGGATACCCTTTATTTCTTTCTCTCTCTTGCCTTATTGCTCTGGCTAAGACTTCCAGTACAATATTGGATAAGAGTGGGCACAATGGGCATCCTTATCTCTTTCCCATTTTCAAGGGGAAGAGCCTCAGCCTTTCTCATGAGAATAATGTTGGCAGTTGGTTTTGCGTATATGCCTTTAATTATGTTGAGGAATTTCCCTTCTACTTTTATTTTGCTGAGAGTTTTAATCAAGAGAGAGCATTGAATTTTGTCAGATGCCTTTTCTGCATCAATTGAGATGATCATGTGATTCTTTTCCTTTGTTTTATTTATGTGGTGAATTACATCGATTGATTTTCTAATGTTGAACCACCCTTGCACTCCTGGTATGAATCCCACTTGATCATGATGTATGATTTTCTTAATATGTGGTTGAATTGTGTTTGCTGGAATTTTGTCGAGAATCTTTACAGCTATATTCATGAGGGAATATAGCTCTCTGTCGCTCTCTGTCTCTTGCCTGGTGCATTTAATCCATTCACACTCTGTGATTATTGATAGGGGTAATTTTACTGCAGCCACTTTGTTTTACTTTTTAGTATGTTGTTAAAAGTTTCTTTACTTTCTGTGCTGAGTTCTTTTTGTATATAGATCTTCTTTTTCTTTCATTTATTATTGTTGATTTTTTTCTATATTGAATCTTTGTTTTTGTCTGTTTTGGTGAGTACATGTATTTTCTTTGTGGTTATCATGAGATTTACACTAAGCATCTTACAATTAAGACAGTCTGTTACGTCTTGAAATCACTTTAACTTCCTCATCATATGAATTCCTTAGATTCTTAATTGATCTTTCCTTTCTGCCTCCTTCCAAGCCATTTTGCCACTGGAGAATTAGATCATATTCCCTGTTCCAAACTGTCACTGGCTTCCCACTCCAGTGTTCTTCAGTGCACACGCGTTCTCCCCACTTAAATACGCTGCTTCATATGCGTAGCTTTTGCAAGTCCAGGCCCTCTACTTAAGAACAGCAGTGTAAGGCTCCCCCCGCTCTCACCACAGCTGTTCCTCTGGTGTTCCTCCTTCCCCCTGACCACCTACTCCTTCCTACCCATCCTTTCATGTAACGCAGTGCACATCTCCTCACAAAGTTCTCTCACTGCTTTGCTCCATGTTCCTCTCCTGCTTCTTGACTTTCGTCACTTTTTGTGTAGAGCACTCATTTTGCATTTTATTGTATAGTTATTACCAGTCCAAAGCACCATATCTATAATTCTAAAATCCAGCAAGTTTGGAAAACTGAAAGCTTTTTTATAACTTTGGCATAAACTTCACACAAAACTTCTCTGAATGGATATGAAACTGTCTTTTTAAAATTTATCTCATTTAGTGTGACTAAATTTAATATTTCACTGCAGAAATATTAATGTGTTAATGGGGTAATTGGACAGAATGGAAAGTGAAAGAATCTCATCAGTTTGTAGTTTTTTTTTTTTTTTGGAACTGCCAAGTTCTTCTGCTTCTCAAACTAGGACATGTGTGCTGGGGATATGGAAGTTACAGAGTACACGTGGCATGATTGCCTGCAGGGGCACAATTAGGTTGATTTAAGGGGGAAATTAAATATTCAACATTGTGAAGTTAAGTGAAAAATTTTCGCGCACTTATAACATAAAATATGAGATTTCACAGAAATTTGGGCACTGTGGGTGTGGGGGAAACTTACTCATTATCCTCCTCAGCCAGGGAGGCCAAAGCACACTCTCCCACAGAAGCCCAACAGATGTGGATTTTCGCATTTCTAACTGACCAAACCTGTTGTCGAATTGATTGTGACTCATAGTGACCCTATAGGACAGCGTAGAACTGCTCCATAGGGTTTCCAGGGAGCAGCTGCTGGATTTGAACTGCTGACCTTTGGGTTAGCAGCCAAGCTCTTAACCACTGCACCACCAGGGCTCCTTCTAAATGAGGGGTGTTTGATACTGTCACTGTAGAGTTATCTGTATCTACACAGGATGACAAAAACTGCTGGGACTGGGACTGTATTGGAGAAAGAATAACACTCGTGCATTAGTCAGGCTGATTCTAACTAGAAGGGAAGAATGGAACGGGATAGTTAGAAACATCAGTTTTGTCTTGAGGAGACTAAACGTGATACCACAGGCAGATTACTCAGGGTGGTTTCAAAAGTTGTGTCCTAAGGCAGCCTGCATCCCTCTCATTACTTGTTTGTTTGCAGCCTTATTCCGAATGTCCTCCCTCATCAGTTTTTGAGTGGGTATGCTATTTTGTTGTGTTCTGTTTTGTTTTTAGTAGGCAACAAATAATGGCAGCAGCTACGGGGGATCCGGGACTCTCCAAATTGCAGTTTGCCCCCTTTAGCAGTGCCTTGGATGTTGGATTCTGGCATGAGTTGACCCAGAGGAAGCTGAATGAGTATCGGCTGGATGAAGCCCCCAAGGACATTAAGGGCTATTACTACAATGGTAGGCAGTAGTGAACTCTATCTCCTTTTGTCTGCTGTTACCCCCCTGCCCCCAGTGTAATGTCCACTTTCCTTTAGAATGGGACTCCCTTGCCTTTTGTAATAAATGCTTTTCACGGCTTTCTCTTTTGCATCCTGACTTTTGACCCAAGTTCACTTTCATTTTTTTTCCCCAGCTGTGGGGAAAGTCACTAATCTAAATAATTGATACCGATCACTCAGTATCACGGGCAGAGGAGGTTGCAAGTATTTTTTCCAATGAATCGTTATTATATTCTTAGAAAATTCCACATATTCACAAGAGCTCTGTCACATTCTGCCAAGCCCCTGTGTATCTGGGATAATCAGGAATTGGGTGGGCCGCTTTGGACTCTACAAAGAGGACATTATTCTCAAGCACTTTTGTTATCAATGCTGCTATTCCTGACTCCCAGAGACTGTTGCCCTGAGATGCTCTTTAAACCTTGAACTGAAACTGAAACTGTTATGATGCTTCTGTCCAGGTGATTCTGCTGGGCTGCCAGCTCGCTTAACATTGGAGTACAGAGCATTTGACATGTGAGTATTTATTTGCTCAGAATCTCAAGTAAAGAATACTGTTTGCTTTTGGCAAGGGCTGAGCGTTCCCAACTCCCTCATATGTGGACCATAGTGGAGAGTAGAGAGGCTCCGCCTGGACCAAGACCAACGCCTCGTGATTCTCTCGTTCCTTCCATAGCACAGAGACAAGTACTAGGTGCTTGAGGATACCTGATTTTTTTTTTTTTTCCAGCAGATATTTATCAGAGCCTAATAGGTGCCAGGTGGTTCTGGGTGGTGCAAATGGTTATTGTGCTCGGCTGCTAACCAAAATCTTGGAGGCTCAAGTCCACCCAGAGGCACCTCAGAAGAAAGACCTGGTGATCTACTTCTGCAAAATCAATGATTGAAAACCCTGTGGAGAACAGTTCTGCTCTGACCCACGTGGGGTCGCCATGAGTCGGAATTGACTCAGTGGTAACTGGTTTTTATTAGGTGCTAAGAACCCTCTGGAAGCCCTGGTGGCATAGCGATTAAGAGCTACGGCTGCTAACCAAAAGGTTGGCAGTGTGAATCCACCAGGTGCCCCTTGGAATCTCTATGGGGCAGCTCTACTATGCCCTACAGGGTTGCTATGAGTCAGAATCGACTCGACGGCAACAGTTTGGGTTTGTTTTTGGTAAGTACCATCTAGGTGGATTGAGACTTAGATCACATCTTTCCCAATTTTGGCTATAATTGGTATTTGATGATCTTTCGTTGGTACCTCATGCGCAGCCACCTCCATCTGTCAGTGGAGGCTTGGGTGTTGCTATGATGCTAAACAGGTTTCAGTAGAGCTTCCAGACTCAGATGGTCCAGGAAGAAAGGCCTGGTGATCTATTTCCAAAAATCAGCCAATGAAAACCCTACAGATCACAGTGGTCCGAACTGTAATCGATGATAGAGACGGTGCAGGACCGGGCAGTGTTTCATTCCATTGTGCATGGGGTTGCCATGAGCCAGGGGCCAACTTGATGGCCGCTAACAATAACAACTTACTCCTTCAGTGCTACTTCTGTGTACAAGCCACTGTGCAAGGCAATGTGAGGTTACACAAAGAAATATGACAGATATGCCCTTGAAAAGGAGCTCTGGCAGGGCAATGGTTAAGTGCTCGGCTGCTAACCCAAAGGCTGGCATTCCAACCCACCAGCAGCTCCACAGGAGAAAGACCTGGCGATCTGCTCCTGTGAAGGTTACAGCCAAGGAAACCTTGTGGGGCAGTTCTGCTCTGTTGTATGGTGTTTCTATGAGTCGTATTTAACTTGGCGACACACAACATAACAACAACAACGTGCCCTTGAAGAATTTTTTTGCCTGGTTTGGGGCTGTTACTGGAGAGGAGAGAGACATTTATTGAGCAATTATTGAACTAGGCACTTTAATATACATAATCCTTTCAGACATGTCAGGTGTGATTTTTCTCCATGTTTCACATGAGACTGAGAATCAGAAAGGTAAAGTGGTTTGCACAAGGTCACACCTGGCTAAATTTAGGAAGCACAGGTGAGAGAAAAAACATTTCTGAGTAGCTAGGGGAATTTTGTTATCTTTTTTCAAAATAGGGAAATCAGGAGGGAGCTACAATTTTCAGGGGAGATAAGTTTCATTTAGAAAACGTTGACTTAGAGATGACATTGTCCAATAGAAATGTCCAGGAGGCAATGGAGTCAAGTAGGAGGGTCAGACTAGACCTGAGAGTCATCCATGTAGAGGAGACCATGAGGCTGTAAGAGGGAAAGATAATAGAGTGTGGGAACAAAAGCCCACCTCATTATGGAGGGGAAAGAAGACACAGAACCAGCAAAGGAGACAGAATTTATCAGAGAAGAGAAATGTTTTCAGGAACCAAAGATATGGTCAACCTTGTCAAAAGCAAAGAGGTCATAGTTCAATGTCAGGGTCATGGGAATTTTTGATGAGGTCATTTGTGGTCTTTGAGAATTCAGTTTCCACAGAAGGGTAGAGCAGAGACGATATTGTGAAGCTTTAAGATAACTGAGGGTTGAGGAATTAAAGGCTACAGTGAGGTCCATTTTTTTCTGCTTTCTAGTTTAGCAATGTCAAGATAAGGGGTTTGGGGAAGGTGAAGAGGTCCTTGTTTAAGAAACACCTGGCTTTTGAAACTGGCAGAAGTCAAATTAGAGTATTTCAAATAAAGTACCGCCGGATTTTTTTTTCTCAATCTCTCTCCAAAAGTCAGTACATTTTTCTCCTTTTTTAATCAGACATCAAAATTTAATAGCTTAATATAAGTCCAAAAGGATGTTAGCCTTTATATCTTCTAGAAGTGTCTTAGTTATCTAGTGCTGCTATAACAGATACCACAAGTGGATGGCTTTAACAAAGAGAAATTAATTTTCTCACAATTTAGGAGGCTAGAAGTCTGAATTCAGGGCACCAATTCCCGGGAAAGCCTTTCTCTCTCTGTCGGCTCTGGGGGAAGGTCCTCGTCATCAATCTTTTCCTGGGTCTAGGAGATTCTCAGCCCAGGGATCCCAGATCCAAAGGACACACATGCTCCTGGCTGTCCTGTCTTGGTGTTAGGAGTTCCCTCTTGTCTCTGCTCCATTCTCTTATATCTCAAGAGAGATTAACTCAGCCTACAACCTAATCTTGTTGATTGAGCCCTGCCTTATTAACATAACTGCCTCTAATCCTGCCTCACTGACATCACGGAAGTTAGAATTTACAACACATAGGATAATCACATTAGATCACCAAATGGTGTACAACCACACAATACTGGGAATCATGGCCTAGCCAAGTTGACACACATTTTGAGGAGACATGATTCAACCCATAACAAGAAGTATGTGTTGTTTCTTTTTCTCTTTGGAGCTTTCTTGCTCCATCATAAATTCCTTGTGATAGTTTGTCAAAACAAATTAAATCCTAGTAGTCTCTCTCCTGGAGTCCCTGGGTAGTGCAATCAGTTAACATGGTCACTGCTAACTGAAACGTTGATGGTTTGAGTCTACCCAGATGCACTCGGAAGAAAGTTCTGGCAGCCTACTTACAAAAAATCAGCCATAAAAACCCTAAGGAACCAGACTTACTGAACCAGTTGGACTGGAGGACTCCCCAAGACTATTGCCCTGAGATACTCTTTGATCCTTGAAGAAACTAACCACCATGGTCACTTTCTAGCTAAATAACAGAATGGCTCACAAAATAAAGAATATCACCTGCAAGTGCTGTGCTCCTTTAAAAAATCATCGCTATGAGACTAAACGATGAACAATTACTTTAGAACAAAGATGGGAAGGTAAGGGGGCAGGGAAAATAGATTAATGGAAATGGAACAACCAGAACAGAAATAATGAGAACGTTCATGCATTGCGAAGGTTGTAACCAACGTCGCTGAACAATTTGCTTAGAAATTGTTGAATTGAAGCCTAATCTGTTGTGTAAATCTTCACCAAAAACACACGGTAGTATTTAAAAAAAAAAAAAAAAAGAACCCTAAGGAACACTGTTCTGCTTTGCAACACGTGGGATTACCATGAATCAGAGTTGACTCAACGGCGACTGGTTTTGTTTTTTTGTTAATCTGTCTCCTCTTCTGGCAAAGACTAATTTACTTTTGGAGCAATTAAGTGATGATGAGAAACATAATGAAAATGTGCGAGCATTAGATCATCTGAAGATGGCGAAGCGGGAATATCAGCAGTGTGTTCTGGATGTAATCTGGAGGGTTCGGTATTCACCTCAGACTAAGCTGACTCTAAACTTTATGCTAAATACTAGAGTGAAGGTTTTAAAAGATATTTTAGTAATTTCATTCTTTGGAACAGTTAATTATAGGAAAAAAAAGAAACAGCTCACAGAAGTTAGATATGATCTTATTACAAAATCTAGGCATCTTAAACTTCAGTAATCCAGACATTTTTACTGAAGGAGATAAAATCTGTGATCCCACAACTCTGACTTGCGTACAAATTGCTCGATTTTACTCAGCATGTTTTTTTATGTGACTGTTGAATACCTACACTGTACCCAGCACTCTGGTAGGCACTAGGGGATATGAGCAAGAATAAGACATGGTCCCAAGTGTTGTGAAAATAGCCCTGGTTTGAAGTTTGAAGACTGGAATTCACAACAAACTAACTGTGTTACCTCAAATAAATCCTTTTAGTTTTTTTCAGCTTCAGTTTCCTCATCTGTAAAATATGTTCTAGGCGTCTAATGTCCCTTCCAGCTTTAAAAGTTGGAGACTTTTTTTTTATTGTACTTTAGATGAAGGTTTACAGAACAAACTAGCTTCTCATTAAACAGTTAGTACACATATTGTTTTATGACAGCCCACGACATGTCAACATTCTCCCTTCTGAACTTTGGTTTCCCTATTACCAGCTTTCCTATACCCTCCTGGCTTCTAGTCCTTTTCCCAGGTTTGGGGTACCCCTTTAGTCTCGTTTTGTTTTATAGGTCTGTTTAATCTTTAGCTGAAGGGTGAACCTCAGGAGTGGCCTCGGTACAAAGGTGAAACGGTGTTGGGGGGCCATACTCTCAGAGTTTCTCCAGTCTCTGTCAGGCCAGCAAGTCTAGTCTTTTTTTTGAGTTAGAGTTTTGTTTTACATTTTTCTCCAGCTCTGTCCAAGACCCTCTATTGTGATCCCTGTCAGAGCAGTCAGTGGTGGTAGCCAGGCACCATCTAGTTGTACTGGACTCAGTCTGGTGGAGGCTGTGGTAGATGTGGTCCATTAGTCCTTTGGACTAATCTTTCCCTTGTATCTTTAGTTTTCTTCATTCTCTCTTGCTCCCAAAGCGGTGAGACCAGTGGAGTATGCTAGATGGCTGCTCACAGGCTTTTAAGATCGCAGATGCTATTCACCAAAGTAGAATGTGGAACATTTTCTTTATAAGCTATATTATGTCAGTTGAGCTAGATGTTCCTCGTGACCATGTTCCCCACAGCCCTCAGTCCAGCAATTCGATCCCTCAGGGAATTTGGATATTTCTACGGAGCTTCCATGACCTTGCCTTGTACAGGTTGTGCTGGCTTCCCCAGTATTGTATATGGACTTACCCTTCACCAAAGTTACCACTTATCTATTGTCTGCTAAGTGTTTTTCCATCCCAACCCCTCCCCTCCCTCAGAACCATCAAAGATTGTTTCTTTTTGTGTGTAAACCTTTGCATGAATTTTTACAGTAGTGGTCTCATACAATATTTGACCTTTTGTAATTGACTTATTTCACTCAGCATAATGCCTTCCAGATACATCCATGTTATGAGATGCTTCACAGATTCATCCTTGTCCTTTATTGTTGCGTAATACTCCATTGTGTCTATGTACCACAGTTTATCCATTTTTCTGTTGATGGTCGTCTAGGTTGTTTCCATCTTTTTGCTGTTGTGAACAATGCTGCAAGGAACCTGGGTGTGCATATGTCTATTGGTGTGACAACTCTTCTTTAGGATATATTCCTAGGAGTAAGACTGCTGGATCATATGGTATTTCTATTTCTAGCTTTCTAAGGAAGCACCATATCATTTTCCAGAATGGTTGTATCATTTTGCATTCCCACCAGCAGTGCATGAGAATTCTGATTTCCCGAAGCCTCTCCAACATTTGTAATTTCCTGTTTTTTTGATTCGTGCCAGTAATGCTGGGGTAAGATGATATGTCATTGAGGTTTTGATTTTCATTTCCCTAATGGCTGGAGATCATGAGCATTTCCTCATGTGTCTGTTGGCCGCTTAAATGTCTTCTTTGGTGAAGTATCGAAAGTCGGAGACTTTTTGAGTCCCTCTTTCTTAGGGTGATTGTTGTCTTAGTCATCTAGTGTTGCTGTGACAGAAATACCCCAAGTGGTTGGTTTTAACAAAGACAAATTAATTTTCTCACAGTCCAGGAGGCTACAAGTCCAAATTCAGGGCATTAGCTCCAGGGGAAGGCTTTCTGTCTCTGTTGGCTCTGGAGGAAGATCTTTGTCATCAGTCTTCCCCTGGTCTAGGAGCTTCTTGGTGCAGGGACCCTGGGTCCAAAGGATGCACTATTCTCCTGGCTCTTGTTTGTTAGTGGTATGAGGTCCCCATGTCTCTCTGCTTGCTTCTCAGCTTTATGTCTCAAAAAAGATTGGCTTAAGATACGATCTAATCTTGTAGATTGAGTCCTGCCTTATTAGCATGACTGCTACTAATCCGTGTCATTAACATCATAGAGTAGAATTTACAACACAAAGGAAAATCACATCAGATGACAAAATGGTGAACAATCACACAGTACTGGGAATCATGGCTTAGCCAAGTTGAGAGGTATTTTTGGAGGACACAATTCTGTCCATGACATTTGGCAAGTTTAATAAAGAATACTGGGGGCTCTTCAGAAGGAACAAGTTCTTTATATCCAAACTACTTTCATTATTATTACTGTATCTTTAAAAAAAAAAAAATTTTTTTTTTGCATGCCTGTGTGGTTAAGTGCTTGACTACTAACTAAAAAATCTGCAGTTCAAACCCACCCAGAGGTACCTTGGAATAAAGGCCTGGCAATCTGCTTCCAAAAGGTCACAGCCTTGAAAACCCTATGGAGCAGTTCTACTCTGCAAGCATGGGGCCACTGTGAATAGGAACTAGATGGCAACTGGTTTGGTTTTTCTTTTTATCTTTCTTTTTATTACTGTATATCTGCATGGATTTGTATGGAAAGTCCCTGTGAATCTATTCATAAAACATTCAATGCCTTCTCTCTGTGGATGTGTAGGTGTTAGGAGTACAAAGACTTAGGAAACATGGGTCCCTGGAGGAGCTCCCTGTAGTGTGAGAGAGGGAGGTAGAAGGCAAATATTTGCATTGCAGTGTGCTCTGTGCTGTAATAAACGTGGAGCGGTAATAGTTATTTCAGCAATACTTATTGATGGCTTTCTCTGTGTCTTGATAATAGAATGTGCTAGGAAGTGGGCAGACAGAGAGGAAGAAGATACAGCTGGAGAGCTAACAGTCCTAGTCTTCGTTTGTAGATGCCAGGAGTGTTATTGCTGTGTGCCCTCAGGTCGATTCCAACTCATAGCAACCCTGCATGATAGAGTAGAACTACCCCATTGGTTTCCAAGACTGTATTTTTTTTTTATTTTAATAATATTTCTATTTATTTATTTTAACATTTTATTGTACTTTAGGTGAAAGTTTACATAGCAAATTAATTTTCGTTTAGCAGTCGAGTGCTTAACCGTTGCACCACCAGCGTGGAACTTTAGTCATGACAAATGCTTCTCCTTTGAAACTTCATGTTGTCTTCAAGTAATTAAGTTATGTGAGTGCTGACATTCCTAGGAGCCCAGCCATCTTGGCAGGTATTTGAATTTTCCGGATGTAGTTTCCTTCCCTCTCAGAGCAGGGCTTTGGCATGGCATTCCCACACCTGGAGACATTTGGACATTTAGGAAGGAGGTTGTCTTGTTGAACTAGTACCTTCCTGCTCTTGTGCTTGTATCCAGATTAGATCAGGTCAGAATGCAGCACCCCATCCTTCCTTCTGTTCCAGCATCCTGCTTCAGCAGTCTTTTCAGGAAGCCAGGTCTGGATGCAGAAGGTATGGTTTACCAGTTCTCTACTTCCTTCTTCTCTCTAGGCTTGATCTTGCCCCTTTGTGGTTTCTCTTCCTCTTCAAGGCTATCTTCGATATTCTCATCTCACCTGGATGACCAGTACCTTTTCATTGGAGGAGAGTGATGACAACCACCTGCCATTTGCTGACTCAGCAGCTCCCAAAGGAAGGCTGTGGCCTTTGAGAGTTAGTTCTCCCCAGGACTTGGCATTTGAACTTTATAGACAGAGCCATCATCTCCCATAGCACCCCTTCACACCTGTTCTGAGCTCAGAACTCTTCTCCCTGCAACCCGCTGTACCCAACTGTATACAGACTCTGAATGAAGAGATACTTGAGACACTGGGTTTTTAGTGCAATCAGGAAAAATGCACTCACTCTGCATTAGTTGTAAATGCCAACGATATTAGGCTACTAATGAAATGAATATTTTCATTTAGCAAATGAAAACCAAACCTCTGAAACACAAGTTAATCATTTCAGAGAAGAGATCAGATTTTTTCCACGTCTGGATTTGTATTCAGAATGAACTCATCTTCTCCTCCCTTGACTTTGGTTACTCTGAAGACTGTGAGGCCTTCAGGGGTGGTGTAGAACGTAGTCCGTACAGCACGAGATAACTGACAGGTAGCCCAGGTGTAATACGTTTTGTATGTGTGACTCAGACAACCACCAGGGGTTTACTCAGCAGCAGCTCAGTGCAGAGCCCTGTTTGGGGTGGGCTACACTGTGGGAGAGACCAGAGAAGACTTGTTCCCTGCCCTCAAGGAGCTTACTGTCTTCCAGTTGGATGTATATGACTATTGTTTTTGAAAATGCTGTAAAATATTATGCTTGGTTTTATGTACCAAATACTACCAGAGAAGATGGTGAGATGGTTTCCTGGAAGGACCTTGAAGCCTGGGAGGGTTTGAGTAGGGGGTAGGCAGTACAGTACTTTGGAGTCAAATAGTTTTGCCTTTAGATTTTAGCCCTGCCTATTATGATGTGACCTTAGGGTAGCTACTTAAACCTTTCTGAGGCTTATATTCTCATCTTTAAATGGGGGAAAGAGCTGTTAGAATTAAATGAAAACCTTGCGCAGATCCTGGCACAGTAAAAAAAAAAAAAACAGTAGAAGCTCGATAAACAGTGTTTCTCTTTCAGTTGAAGGTCAGAAATTATAAAAAATAGGCAATGAACTTGATATTTGGGGGAAAGCAGAAGAATGGCATACTGAGAGGTTATAATAAAGAGAATATATGGCCTTTTGCGGGGAACAGTGCTTAGGTGATGATATTCATCTGTTTCCAAAGAAATGGACAATCTACTTGCCCAAGAGAGCAATATCCTTTGGCTCCTACTACTGGGGTGGTTTTGTCACTCACTGGTATTCTCTGTCCTGGGTGGCACAAATGGTTCATGCTCAACTTCTAACCAAAAGGTTAATGGTTTGAAGCCACTCAGTGGTGCCACGGAAGAAAGATCTGGCTATCTTCATCAGTTAAGATTGTTGTTGTTGGGTGCCATTGAGTAGATTCTGACTCACAGCGACCCCATAAGACAGAGTAGAACTGCTCCATAGGGTTTTCTTGGCTATAATCTTTATGGAAACAGATCACTGGGTCTTTCTCCCACAGTGCTGCTGGGTGAGTTGGAATCACCAACCTTTCGGTTAGGAGCCGAGCACTTAACCATTGCACCACTGGGGCTCCATTCTGTTAAGATTACAGCCAAAAAGCCCTATGGAGCAGTTCTACTTTGACACATACAGGGTCATCATGAATCGAAATGGACTTGACAGCAACAGGTTTTTTTTTGGCCTTCTCTGAATCTCAGCTGTGCCTGGTTAATCATGTGTCTCTTGTCTGTAGGAGTGCTCCCGCCCCAGCCCATTGCTGCCCAGCTGTTGGAACACTTTATAACACCAATACACTTGAGTCCTTTAAGACTGCAGATAAGAAGCTACTTTTGGAACAAGCAGCAAACGAGGTCAGATGGAAAAACACGTGTCTGTCATGATTTCCTTGGTCTCGGCAGCTGTGGGGTTTCTGATCAGGGCCACCAGCCTGTCACAGAAATGAGTATGCATTAGGGACTTGTCTTAGCCAGTGCTGGTATAACAGAAATACAACAAATGGATGGCTTTAACAAAGAGAAATTTATTCTCTCACAGTCTAGGAGGCTAGAAGTCCAAGTTCAGGGTGCCAGCTCCAGGGGAAGGCTTTCTCTCTCTGTCGGTTCTAGGGGAAGGTCCTTGTCCTCAGTCTTCCCCTGGTCTAGGAGCTTCTCAGCACAGGGACCCTAGGTCCAAAGGACGCGCTCCCCTGCTGGTTCTTCATTCTCGGTGGTAGGAAGTCCCCATGTCTCTCTGCTTGCTTCTCTCTTTTATATCTCAAAAGAGACTGACTCAACATACAACCTAATTTTGTAGCTTGAGTCCTGCCTCATTAACATAACTGCCCCTGATCCTGCCTCATTAACATCACAGAGGTAGAATTTACAACACATAGGAAAATCACATCAAATGACAAAATGATAGACAGTCACGTAATACTGGGAATCATGGCCTAGCCAAGTTGACACACATTTTTGGGGAACACAGTTCAATCCATAACAGGACTCAGAAGTGTGTATGGGTGTTGGTTTATTCCCCCACAGGGAATACTCCCAACTCCCTCCGTCTGTGTTGGTGGGAAGGTTGAGGGAGAAAACTTCCAGGCTCCCACCCGGGGATGGGGTAAAAATTAATGGCAGGGCAGTGGTTGAATCAGCTTTGCTGCTGATCCTCAAGTAGGCACTCTGAAGCCATTCAACCTCTATCTGAGACTTTCTGGATGTATTTGGGGACCCTGTTCTTTGTGCCCCTTGGAGAGGCTTTACAAGTCCTAAGCACCATAATGCATAAGAAATTATCAGATAGTTTCTCCATAACCTTTCAGGCTAAATCTAAACTACTTAGTCTTATTTTCACTACCCTTTATAACCTGGCCTCGGCTGGCCTCTTTGCATGCTGTAACCCAGCCACAGCAAACCACTTCTAATTCCCCTAACCTACTCTGTGTTCTCTCCTCTATTCTTTGGACATCATGTCTCTCTGCCTGGAGCGTCTTCACATTTGAGTCAGAGGAATTAAAGTGGGGAGGGTGAAGGGGGACAGCTTATCCCAGTCCTCTCTAACTACCTGCTTGAGCGGTCTTTACACTAGTCTTAAAAAAGAAGAGTTTTATCTATTTGGGTGCAGAAGTGAAAGAAGGATATCTTCCTCCTTTGGTCCTGAGGCAGGCTTCTCTGACCTCCTCCGTGATGACTGTAGCCAATGGCTCAGGTGGTGATGGTCATTTTTCTTGGCCTATCGCTTGACTACCCCTAGGCCTTCTCCTTTGACTGCACATTTTAAAAGGGAACCTCCAGAGAGTTGAGTCAAGCCTCAATATATCATCTAAAAAAGCAGGTTGCTCCTCACAGGAATCCCACCCCGTGACCAGGGCCCAGACTTCGCTTGGTAGTTCCTGGGCCCTCACCCCCACTTCTTTCACGGCTTATCAGAGTGGGGCCTACTCTTCAATGGTCCCGCTCCTCCAACCCTATTATTTCAGTAGCAGAAACTTCCTTCTCTCTACTCATTTACCTCTTAGACCCACACTGTGGAATGGGCTTTATGGGCTCAACTTAATTGTCTTGCTTAGCGACACAAAGCAGAGCAACTAATCCTAGTTATTAAAACATCTTATAATCAGCAGCTGCTGGCCAGGACCAGCTGTTACTTTTGCTTTGTCAGTCATGGTACTTGCTGAGGGTACACAGTCTTGAAGTTTGTCCTCCTCTCCTCATCTCGCAGGGCAAGATAATCCAAAATAAGACATTAAGAAATTCTCTATACATAGTTCAGTTCACTTTTTCTAAGAACTCTCCCTGACTCTTTGCCCTCTTACCTCTCCAGCTGAGTGTAGTGTTCCTCCCAGGAATTCTAGAGTCCCTTGGTGGTGCAAATGGTTAACATGCTCAGCTGCTAACCAAAAATGAGTGGTTTGAGTCCACCCAAAGGGGCCTTGGGAGAAAGGCTTGGTGATCTGCTTGCAATAAATGAGGAGTTGAAAAGCCTATGGAGCACAGTTCCCCTCTGACACACATTAGATCGCCGTGAGTCAAACTCACAACTGGCTTTTGCCCCCAGGCATTCTACATACCACTTTTGATGGCAAATCCTGTGTCATGTTGTACTCCTTGGGACTGTGTCCTTTGTTTCTGTAGCTCTGATGCACCTGGGATAGAGTAGACAGTAAGTAAATATTTGTTGAAGGAAATGATTAAGGCATGAAAATGGCCTGGCTGTCTCCTCTGATGCTGAGACCCACGAGAGGAGTTTTCTGGATTGTTTCATTCTCCTCAGAATCTGAGGGGAGCAGGGCTATGGGAGAGGCAGTGTGAAGCGGACAGAGTAAGGTTATGGCCCACTTCGTTTTCCAGAATGAGTAGTGCCAGGCCTGCAGGGAAACGCAGTGTTGGGCTTCGTAGCTCCATGTTTCTCTTGGGGATGAGAAGCTCCAGGATGCTTGATAAACCACCTTGATGTGTTTCTTTTCTTCTGGCAGATATGGGAATCAATAAAATCGGGTGCTGCTCTTGAAAACCCTGTGCTCCTCAACAAGTTCTTCCTCTTGACATTTGCAGTAAGTAAATGCACTTTCTGTCACACTTGAGACTAGTGAAATCCCCTGGCTCAACCCAGTGTACCAGCAGCACAGTCTGCTCTCCTCTCTGAAGCTCTTAACTTGTGGTATTCAAGTTGGATGATCGTTTTATCAGCGGCCAGATGCTGGTGTTTATTCCCAATGCAAAATAAATTCTGGTAGTAGCTGCAGTAGTTTATCTAACAGGATGGCCCAACTCTTGTTATTCAGGACATGATGAAGGCAGGTTCAGGAAGCAGTGATTTCATTGTTGCTAATGGGGGGGCAGTTCTACTCTGTCCTATAGGGTCGCTATGAGTCGGAATTGACTCGAAGGCACTGGGTCTGGCTTTAATAACTCCACAGCAATGGGTTTGGTTTGGGTTTTGGTTAGTGTCTTTGTTAAAAAGTAGTCCCGCGGAGCTCCATTTCCATCAGTATAAGGAAAGATGGGAGTCTCTGGGATCAGCCATCCCCAGGGGGCTTCTGGATTAGAGGAGATTTTGCTATGTGGCTTGACCACCTGGTTTTTTTTTTTTCTTTAAGAAAGATAGAAAATAGTGTTTTATATACATGAGATTGAATTAAAATGAACATTAAGGGCAGCCTTGATGAGGAAAAGAGACCACAGTAGAGTATCATCTACTGCCTAAAAAGTGGGGGTAATAAGTTAGAGGGAAGGACCTGGCCTCGGTGGTAGAGATAGTGGGGAAAAGGTGAGGGTTGATTGTAGAGATGACAGGTGCGAGTGCACACACATGCACACATACATGAGACACATGTATATGTGCAGGTGTGTGGGTATTTTATATATCTATATGTAGCTTATCTTTTATAATTATGACAACTATAAGATTTTCTGTCAGGTATGTGTTCCATAGACTCCGGTTGTACAGTTAGGTTTTTTCCAATATTCACTATTATAAAAAGTGCTACAGTGAAAAATATTGGTCATAATGATTTTTTTTTTTTCCTGCTGATTTTGTTTAGAGTAGGCATATGAATTATTGATGTGGATATGTATGAAGTGTGTTGGTTCACCACAGCTTCATCAGCTTTGGGCATTAATCCTCCTCCACACATTTTTGTTTTCCACCAAATTGTAGGTCTTGTCTTTCTTCCTCCCCCAGGAAATAATCCTCCTTTTTTCCTAAATGCTGCCTCCCTGGTTTACTGCCCAAGGCAAAGGAGGGGAGAATGTCAGAGGGTGGCTATCTATTAGAAGCTAGTTATCTTTACTTACCATTGTCTTAAAGGGTATGCTAGGTACTTTTTAGGCCTCTGGACCACAGAGATAAGGCGTTAGTTTAGCGTCAATGTGGGTCCCTTTTGAAATGGGTGCAGCTCAGCAGACCGGAGTTGGAGCCTCATTATTGTGTAGGTTGAGCATTCTATTAGGTGATGCTTCCTGGATGTGTCAGTTTTGTAAGCACTTGTTTTTTTTCTCTCCTTTATTTCTGTGAAATAAGGCATGCAAGCATAATTATGGGTTTCCTGTGTGATAGGGAACCCTGATGGGTTTGTTTTGGTTTTTCTGTGTCATATTTGGAAAACCAGAGGTTCCCCATGTAACCTAATGGAAAGATACCAGCAATAAATTGTCTACCTAGTACTCAGTGGCATACTGTCATGCCACAGATCCGTGGTGCCAAAGTGCCACTTGCCTCATGGGTGGATTGTATTTCCAAATCATATTTCTCAAAATCCATTACCAACCAAAAATTTAAACACACTCAATTATTGCCTGGTGGAAACCCCAGGTTCTGCTCGGCGTGGCTTGTCTCAGCCAATAAGCGAGAGACTGAGGTAGGAGAATAGAAAGGTGCCTTTATTTAGTTGTGCAAGGAAAGGAGACAGGTGGGGCTGTTGCCGCCAAGACTGCTCAGCAGGGGCGAGGGGCAAGGTTACTTTTAAGGGGTTTACAAGTAGGAAGTTCATACAAGTTACATCAGCAACATTCTTAATCATACTATGCAGGCGCAATGCAGTTTACATATAACTTCATGCATCGCATGTTCAGAAAGTGGCAGCTAAACTCCACCCAGAGGCGGAGAGGTTACTATGCATGAGGTATTTAATGAGCTAAAAGGTTATCCTGAATGTAATCATGGCACCTAAACCAGTTTCTGCCAATTTCTTTTAGTTTGGGGGCAGCAGTTAAGGAGAGGGGAACCAAAATTTTAATGTAAAGTTACAGGGCATGCCAAGCAGAAGAATCAGGATTCTAATGTAAAACTCTGGGGTGTTACAAGCAAAGGAGCCAGGATTCTAATGTAAAGGTACGGGGTGTGCCAAGCAAGCTGCTTGAGGCAATGGAATTTTCTGCAGCCTGGGGACCTCTGTCTTACAATTAGTCAGCATGCATTACAGTACTGGAAACACATGCCATCCAAAATAAAAATAAAAATTAAGGAGAAAAAAATGTAGTAATGAAAGGGTTATAGTGCTTTCTACATAATAGTGGGGGAGACAAAAATTGCTTACATTCTTCATCAGATTTGTTGCTGTTAGTGGCCATCAGGTTGAATCCAACTCATGGCGACCCCACACGTGCAGAATAGAACTGTGCTCCATAGGGTTTTCAAGGCGGTGACCTTTCAGACGCAGATCACCAGGCCTGACTTCCAAGGTGCCTCTGAGTGGGTTTGAATTACCAACAGTGACTTAACAGAGTGTGCTACCCAGGGATCCTTACTAGGTACGATTTGACCTTGAGAATTTGCCTATAAATTTGGGTAATTTTGTAGGCTCTACACCTGGCTGGATGTAGGAAGAGCTAAATATCTCTGGTTTTGTTACTTGAACATCGATACATTTTCTATACCAAGGATTCTAATCCGTAGAACATAATCAACCATGTGCTTTTAATGAGATAAGTAGCAATAGATCTTACTCCAATTTTAAGACATTTCTTACAGTCAGTATGTGCATTGGCCTTTTTGCCCTTTTAACTGAGCGTCCTTAGCCTGGCTTGAAAATAAAATTCTGTATCTTTTGAAAACTTCAGACACAAGGAGCTTAGTGTTTAACTGAATTGAGGTCCTTTGTATCCTGAAAAGAATCCTAAGCAATTCAAGCCTTTTGACTTTTGAAGATGACCTGCTAAAGCCTTGTGGTAGAAATTGTGAAGTCCTTGATCTTGAATTGTTTAACCTTTTACTAAAGATCAGTCGTGACAAATCATGTAAAATCAAAGAGATAATATTCTCTGGAGATATTTTTGCTTTCCCTTCTGCTGTTTTTAGGACTCCAAGAACAGAGACTTCGTTAATTTCAATTTTGTGGCTTGTCTTGCCATCGTCAAAAGGGAATGTGCTCTTAGCTGATCAATTAATGACAGAATTAGAGAGTGCAGAAACTCTAATTACTTGACTTTCTCATCTGAACACACATTTATATGTAAATTTATATTTAGAAAGTTATCTAGTATGATTCCATTTATATGAAAATCCAGAACAGGCAAATCCATAGAGACAGAAGGGAGCTTAGTGGTTGCCATGGCCTAGGAAGAGGGGAATGCGGGTGGGGGTGTGGCGGGGGTAACTGCTAATGGGTATGGGGTTCCTTTTGGGGTGACAAAAATGTTCTTGAATTAGTGATGATGGTGGTACAACCTTATCTATATATGAGAAACCACTATATTGTGCACTCTAAAGTGATGAATTTTATGGTATGTGAATTCTGTCTCAGTAAAAGAAAAAAATCATCTAACAACCACTCAGTTTTCATTCTTAGCAGATTCAAGAAGACATATTGATTAGCCAAATAAGCTGCATTAGTGGTCAGTGGTCACAGATGGTGGGGGATCTGTCAGACGCCCAGGTAACTATATGATCCTACCACACAGGTGTCACACCACAAATGCTCGGGGAATCCAGAGACACAAGCGAACTGTCTGAGTGGGAATGGTGTCATAATGTCAAGGACAGCTTCACAGATCCTGTCCCCTGAATTCCTTCCTCTGGTCCAGGAGCAGTCAGATACCCCTGTGAAGACGTAACCTCTTATATCATCAGTGCTCCTTAGTACTGCGAGCCTCTTCTGTGACAGTTAATCCTGTCCTCACTTTGTCTCTGTCCTGTGCATAGAGTTCATTTTTGTGGCCACTGTGCATTTTGAATGCCTTCCACCCTAGGGGGCCCATCTTCTAGCACTATATCAGAAAATATTCTCTTGTGATCCACAGGGTTTTCATTGGCTAATTTTTGGAAGTAGATCACCAGGCCTTTCTTCCTAGTCTGTCTTAGTCTAGAAGCTTTACTGAAACCTGTCCACCACGGGTGGCCCTGCTGATACATGAAATATCAGTGGTACAGTTCGCAGCATCACAGCAACAATACGAGCCACCTTAGTATGACAAACTGATAAATGGGTGAAGGTCTTTGTATGTAGAAAGTGCTTAGTAGTTGTTGAATTGAATTTCACCAATGAGAAATTTCTGAAAAGAGCATTACCTTATTTTTATGCAAATAACGAGCACTTTCTGCATTTGTTTGCCTGCCACACAAATTTTATTAAGTGCATTATGCTATTTTTTTTTTTTTTTTTTACAAAACCATGTAAAAGAGGATTGGCAAGATGTTTGTGAGGGTGCATGGAGGGTGGGAAGGTGTGACCAGCAAACAAACGCAGAAGGTGCGTGTTTTTTGCATAAAAATACGGTATATTATCTCAGCCACATGCAGGTGTGTAATTAGCACAGCTTCTTTCATAACAGGCTTAATTTATTTGATTGTGAAGAGAGTGATACTCTGTTTTGGAGTCATGCCTCTATAGATGGCACGTTGAGTTTGTATGATACAGTGGGAGAAAGCTCCAGTTTTGGATGCAGAGTGCTGATTCCCTCTCTACCACCTTCCAGCTTTGTTTTGTTATCCCCTTCTAATCTTCAGTTTTCTGTTTATAAGATAGAGTGCTAATAGCTACCTCCCAGAGTGGTTTTGTGTATTAAATAATGGTGATGATAATGTCAACCACTTAATCAACATTTTCTGTGTTAGCAAGTGGCCAATAAAGTATGTCTATCACGGTAATATTACTGTTTGTTATGCACATGAGAGAGTACTTTGGAATAAAGATAGGAACTCCGCATTCTATCAAGAGTTCTATTGGAGATGAGAATATTTGATAAGCTAGTCATATTTTGTGTCTTAAGTTTTTCTGTCTTAAGTGGCTATGAGAAGTTGTATTAATAGGTGCATTTCAGTTTAATTATTGATGCCACTCTGCTTTCTTTAATCTCTGTTGAGGAATTTGTTGTTGTTGTTAGTTGCCATTGAGTTGATTCCAATTCATGGCAACCCCATGTGTTGCAGAGTGGAACTGCGCCATAGAGTTTTCTGGGCTGTAATCTTAACATTAAGGGAGCCCTGGTGGTGTAGTGGAAACCCTGATGGCATAGCGGTTAAGTGCTACGGCTGCTAACCAAAGGGTTGGCAGTTTGAATCCGCCAGGGGCTCCTTGGGAACTCTATGGGGGAGTTCTGCTCTGTCCTACAGGGAGGCTATGAGTCAGAATTGACTCGACGGCACTGGGTTTTTTGGTGGTGTAGTGGTTAAGAGCTTGGCTGCAAACCAAAAGGCTGGCAGTTCGAATCCACCAGCCATTCGTTAGAAATCCTATGGGGTCGCTATGAGTCAGAATCAACTTGACAGCAGTGGGGTTTTTGGTTTTGTTCTTAACAGAAGCATATCACTAGGCCTTTCTTCCGCGGTACCACTGGGTGGGTTCCAATTTGCAACCTTTAGGTTAACAGTCGAGGACAAACCATTTGCACCACCTAAAACACAATTCACCAATTTTAAGTGGATATGATGGTGATTTTTTCCCATCCTCCTTCCTCCCACACCTTCTTATCTTCCCACCATTGGATCTACCTATTCCAGCTATTTCATATAAGTGGAATAATGCAGTATTTATCTATTGGTGCTGTTCTAATATCCTATTTTATATATTTTTTTCTAGGATCTGAAGAAATATCACTTCTACTATTGGTTTTGCTACCCTGCCCTCTGTCTTCCAGAGAGTATACCCCTCATTCAAGGGCCAGTGGGTTTACATCAAAAGTTTTCACCAAAACAGGTATCAAAAAATAGAATAAAATGCAAGTAAAGTTGGGTTTGATGTGCACAAGTAATGCACGTTTCTAGTTCATTCTGAAGACAGATGGGCACTACTTTGGATGAACAGGTGGTGACTGTGGAATCCTTCAAAGGTGGTCCTAGGAGTAGACTTATTTATAAAATGGTTGTAAAATCACTTTGAGGAAGTAGGGAACAATATTTTTTCCAGGTTTTCAGTGACACTCGGTGACCTGCTGTGCCAATAGGGAGAAATTATAGGAACATTTTAAAAGACTGCAAGAATTTACCAAAATGTGGTCTCCACTTTCAATGTGGAGAAACATAGCAATATACTTTGAGAAGAAGACTTCTTCTTTCTTAAGTACGTAGATAGTAAACTCAGTGCTCTGCTCTCTGTTCTGCCCCAGGAAAGGAGCCAGAAATCATGACAACTGTTTGTTGAAATGCAGAAGTGCCCACGAGTGCCTAGTATCTTTACAGAGTCTTTGAGACAAAATAGAAGACATCCTTCTACCCTCGTACCAAGTTGCAGAACTTCTACATCAGGAGTGGGGCATGCAGAAATAGTCTTTGCAGCTTAAGAAAGACAATTCAGTCATTAGAGATGACCCTGAAAAGAACAATGAAAATAGGCTGGTAGAAGAGAGACCCTAAACGAAAGAATTCCGGTTGTTGTTAAGGCAAATATTGAGTGGCAAGGGGATGTAAATTCATGAAATGTATCAATTACTAAAACACTGAGTACTGAGTCCAGGGAGCAGTCCTTAGTGGTAAAAAGAAAAAAAAAAAGTTAGTTTTCGGACAAATCAAAAGTAGTAATTCCCAAGAAGAAATATAGATGGAGGAAAAAAGATGGATGAAGATTAACTGCTAATGGCTATGGGACTTTTATAAGGAGGGACACAACCCTGTGTTTTTACTAAAAACCATTGAACACTTTAAATTGGAGATTTGTACGGTATGTGAATTATGTCTCAATAAAGTGTTTTAAAAAAAAGGTTATGGAAAAGTAAAATTGGTAAATACTAGAGTCATGTTGGGTAAAATTCATAAATGGTAGATTTGTGTTGCGTTATTACAGGAAAGAATGAATGGATACCTTTTTAAACCTTTGCGACTGACGTCACAGGGAAGAACCGGGCTATACCATATGTTGTTGCTTTGTGCCCCTGTCTACAACACAGTACCGGCCATGCTGAAAGTGCTGTAGAAGTTAAGTGGTATGATTTGGGGCACATTTATGTATGCAGGTGTGAGTTGTCATTTCCAGTCTTCTGACTTTAAGATGCCTTTCCCCTTATGTTAATTTTTAGCTAGAAGTAGATTTGTAGTTTTCTGGAAATTAACTCAGTGTTTTCTGTTTTCAGATTAAAGCCCTTGAGCATGCATATGATGATCTTTGTCACACAGAAGGAGTCACAGCCCTGCCTTACTTCTTAATCAAGTACGATGAGAACACAGTGCTGGTTTCCTTGCTTAAACACTGCAGTGATTTCTTCGACAGTCAAAGGACAAAGGTCAGAGAAATTTTGAGTATCATCTTATTATCCAGGAAAAAAAGATCTGAAGTTCACTTTATGACAGGCCACTGCAAAATTCAAACTCTTGTAGATTTTCTTAGCCATCCGTAGGATGTTTTCAGCATTTTTTATCTCCACCCTCTCCCACCCTGCAGTTCCCAAATCAGCTCCCCCTGCAGACATCCCTACCTCTGGTACACCTCAGAGCGGTTTTGTGTTTCTCACTTCCTTTTAGTGATAAAGTTTTTTCAATTTTTCCTTCCTGGTGTATTTTACATCCTTCCTTCATGTCTGTTCCCTGAGCTACTAGTGCAGTTCAGGCCTGGTTATCTCACTCCTGGACAGGTAGATTCTTCTTGCTTCCATCTTGCATACTCCCACTATAGAAATATCTTCCTCTAATACTCAAGTTCTTCGTGTCATTCGAATAAGAGCCTAATGGTGTCTTCTTCCTGGCCCCAAGTTTCCACTCCCGCCTCGTCTTTCACTTTTTTCCTTGTAAACCATTGCTCCAGCTAAGCTTGTCTGTTTTTCACCAGCCACCTCCCCCCTCGACCCCATCAAGTACCCCTAGGACTTTTTCTGTGTGTCTGTTTTTGCTTATTTTATATCATCATCCTGAAACATACTTACCTGTGAGAATCCTAAGAAACTCTTTCCAGTTAATGAAATTTTATCCATTCCTAAGCTCACCTTAAATTCTACCTTCACCATGAAGCCTTCGCTTATGGGTGTGGCCATGTGTGATCTATCCCACCTCCCAGCTCACTGCACTTATTACCTGATCCTCATTTACTACTCCACCACACGTGGGGTTGCCTTGAGTCAACAACTAACAACAAGCCTTGTACAGACTATATTTTATGCCATATTAGAATGTAGGCTCTTTGAGGGTAGGGAACATGTCTTATCTATCTGTATCTACATAGTATGTAGCACTTGTCTTATTGACATTCCAAAACCAAACCCACTGCCATTGAGTCAATTCTAACTCATAGCAACCCAATAGGACAGAGTAGAACTGCCCCATGGGGCTTCCAAGACTATAAATCTTTACCGAAACAGACTGCCACATCTTTCTCCCGCAGAGCAGGTTTGAACTGCTGACCTTTTGGTTAGCATACTTCCTCAAATAGGGTAGTATCTTGGGAAAGCCTGGAATAACGTGGCACATATGTTGAGAATGTCCTTATGGACCAGAAATTGTAGGTTTAATCATACCTGCTCTCAACTAAATTAAGGTCTTCTAGGGGAAAAGAGACCTGGACTTGTGGAAAGTTAACTAGAAATACAGGTGACGGAAGAGAAGTGCCAAACAAATTATATAGGGGATGTTTCAGTTGTTGGTATACCTTGTCTTGTTCTAGAAAGAATCATCAGAAGCTGGGCAGATTGATGGCCTTGTAGGAGTTTAATAGCCTCCTTACCTGTGGTCATGAATTTTCCCATCATCCTTCACACTCCTGCCCAAATGCATTTTCTAACATGTACATTTGATCCACCACTCTTCTACTTAAAACCCTTCTATGGTTCCTGTTGACTTCAGGATAAAGTCAAAACAACTTTGCTTGGCTTTTAAGGTCTCTTAAAGTCTGCTTCTGCTCATTTCTGTAGCCTCATCTCCTGCTGTCCCCCAAGAGCCTGTGCCCTGGCTACAACTGTGCCCTCCAGACAGCCATGTTTTCCCCCTTGTCTCTGCCCTCAGACATGCCTTTCCCCCGTCTGCCTTCCTTCACCTGCCTGGTGCTGCACTCACCTTCAGTGTCTTCCTTGTGCTGTAAGGAGAAGAACTGAATTCCTTAATGTGGCATCTGAGAATCTATGTGGCCTGGCCCCTGTGTATAGCCAGCTCCAATCTCTTCCATGCTCCCCGTCACTTCGCACCCCTGCTACACTGGCCTTCAGCCTCCTCAAGTGTGCTAGGTGCTCTCCTGCCACAGGGCCATTGCACGTGCCTTTTGCATGGAACCCTCCTCTCTCCTTTGTCTTCTGCCTCCCCACACCACCTCAACTTTGCCTAGTTAACTATTTTCTCTTTCTTCATATTTGAGCTTAATCATCATTTCCTCAAGGAAATCTTCCTTGACCACTGTAAGAAGGTTTCTTCTGTCTGTTAGGCATTGTTAATAGCATTATGTCTTTCTTTGTAGTATTTAGCACAGTTGCAATTTTACATTTTCCTTGGTGATCTTTGATTAGTAACTTTTTCTCCACGAGGGCAGTTACCCTATCTTTAATTTCTCACTGTTCTATCCACATTACTGAGTATCATGGCTGGTGTGTCAAATATGATAGGATAAATGCATGTATGATGGTTTGGACATCACATGTGTGAAGCACCTGGCACAGGGCCTGGCACACAGTAGGCCTTCAGTAGGTTGCTCTTAGCATGGCTCATTATGAGGGTTCTCTTTACTGTGAGTATTTTGATGTCTGATTAAGGCCATGTAGTTTATAAAGGCTTTCCCAGATTGTTTATACACCTAAAGTTCATGTCTGGCATGAGTCACAAATGTGGTTATGCCCTGACACGAGATAGAATATGGAGAGGTGTGTGATTTGCAATAACTAATTTAGAGCAGTAGTTCTTAATTTGGGGTGAGGGGTGTGCAAATACATAACCTCAGAGAATTAGCTGGAAGCAATTGTTCCACACCCCAGAAAAATATCCATATACACCTAATGTCAAGGTATTCACGTGGTTCTCTATCCAATATCGGGGGTTTCCAGGACACTGAAGCCCATTCATGGATCCTCTGGGTCCCTGGCTTAGAGGAAGATGAAGGGAAAGTCAGGAGCTAGCCTGCCAGCGAGGGAGCCTGTGGGATTGCTGAGGTCAGGAGGACAGTGGCCCATCTCTGGTCCAAGCCAGAGGCATTGCTTACTCGTGTCTGGAGCCATGGCTTGGCTGTTGGGAAATGGATGCCTGCCCCTGGAGAAGGCATGCTATCACCTAGCCACCAGCAGCTGCAGCTACCACGGACTGAGGTCCGACTTTGTACTAGGCACAGAGCTGGTCGCTCATAGGCGTTATCGCTGATCCTGATGCTACCCTGCAAAGTGAGCAGAGTTATCCTCATTTCACAGATGGGGAGAATGAAGAGAGGTTAGGGAATAGAGGCCTCTTTACATGTGACTAATCTTACCTCCTGCAGTCAGAATGCTTCCCATAATGGAAAAATAAGCACCCATTTTTCTCTCCCTGTAGTCCCTGGGTGGTGCAAATTGTTAATGTGCTTGGCTGCTAACTAACATGCTTGGCTGGTTGGAAGAAAGGCCTGGTGATCTGCCAAAAAAACAGCCATCGAAAATCCTGTGGAGCACAGTTCTACTAGGACACATGGAGTCTCCATAAGTCGGAGTTGACCTGATGGCAGCTGGTACTGGTTTTTCCTCTCACTAGCTCACAGCATGTTGGGATAGAGCAGGAAGGCCAAACTTCAGGACCCAGCTGCAACTTAATGAGCCCACCCCTCTGGGCCTCAGTTTCCTCATTGTGTGTTAGTGTTTGATAATGACACCCCTTCCTCATAGGTGGAGCCCTGGTGGTACAGTGGTTAAGAGCTCCGCTGCTAACCAAAAGATCGACAGTTAAATCTACCACCTGTTCCTTAGAAGCCCTTGTGAGGCAGTTCTCTTCTGACTCGTAGGGTTGCTATGAGTCAGAATCGACTCAATGGTAATGGGTTTTTGGGGTTCCTGATAGGTGGTTGTGAGAATTAAGAGATGTTAGATACAAACAGGCTTTGGTAAGTTTTACTTACGTGCTACAATTGTTCCCGCTACAATTTCTTAGAATGAATTTTATTCTAAGAAAATTGTCATTTTCAAAGGAAAATTTTTTTCTGTGAACTAACCTCAGTCCCCAGCTCTTCTATAAAAGTGCGGTTTTGATGCCCTGAGTTATGCTGCTAACTCTGTCTTTCCCAAGGAAAAGCAAACTTTCTCACCTCTTTGCTTTTCAAAAACCCTAGAGAAATGAGGAGTGGTCCACCTTCAAAGAGACCACTTTTGAGATTTGCAGGGTTATCAGTTCAGCAGCCCCGGTGCATTCAGGGAAGCTGTACCTCTTCACTGAGGGTGCTGTGTTTAAACCGAAGCTCCGTAGCAAATGCCGTTTTGATTGGTTCCTTCCCATTCCTTGGATAACTTATGGCTGTTAACGTGATTGCTTAATGGCCATTTTTTGTGACCACAACATGTAGTTAAAAACACCTGTTACGTTATGACTCAGTGCTCATATTTATGTGTGGCTTTGAATGTATGTACATATACATATATGACTGAAACAAAGCTTTCACAAAATAACACTTGACTAGGTGCAGTGCACTCTATTTTCTATCTTATGCTGTTTTATCTTTTTGAAAAATGCTAGTTGTGATCCACTCAGTGATTTAGGACTCACAAATGGCTTGCCTCCTGTTGTTTGGAAAATGCTGTGCGACTGTGTATTACTATTTTGAGAATACTGGCAACTAAGTGCTGTGCCCTAGGGGGTGCCATTCATGATTTTCATTGCCGTCTGCATCTTCTTGTTTTTAAAAATCTCACAAAATTCTTCAGCTAGTGCTTTAAGTTTTTGTTTTTTTTTAATTAAGTAAACATTTTATATATTTCCTGCTAACTGTTTTCTGTGCATTTTTTTAGCTAAGATTGTACTATATGGTTTTATTTTTCTATTTAGCATTTTAGCATAATAGTATTGCACTCTATGCGAACACCCATAAACACCCTCCTCCTTCTCTTTTGGCTTGATTTAAACCTAATCAGAGACTGTAAATAAATATTTACTGTGTCTATTAAGGTAACAACATGAAGTAGCTGCTTTTGATGGAACTCCGTTTCCTACCCTCTTCCCCAATACAGGTATCAAAATAATCCCCCACGTGTTTTAGGTACTACTTGTGGTCAGCACACATATTTCTGCAAAAATTAAACACACTCAATGTTGCATAAACATGCTTTTTAATGGATGAATGATAGTGTCTTTTATCAATTTTTTTTTTTTTGACATTCAGATTTCTCATATTTCTTTACTATTAGGAGCATCTTTGTGCATGAAATCCCCTCCCTCCACTCCGTATTTTCAATTTTTTCCTAAGATTTCTAGACGAAGAGTTACTGGGTTAAAGAGTTCCAGCATTTTAAAGTTTATAATTAGTCGTGTGCTGGTAAAGTTTTAACAACCAACTCTCGGGGGGAAGCTGTTATTTGCAGTGTTTCTTTATTTCTGTGGTGTCATTACTCCCACCATGGCCAATTTCAAGCTACCAGCATGAAGTCACAGAAGACGGAATTGGGGAGAGATACCCACAATGGACTCTCATAAGCCTGTACGAACTGGCTCTAGCACATCTCTGCTTATAACTCAGGTTGCACCAGAGCTGTGCCAGTTTGCTCTCCTGCCAACTGCGTACTCTCATCGTCACTGCATTTTATACATTTTTACACATTTAGGTTGGAAATGAGTCTTGTATAAGCTTTTATTTCCCTCAGTAAAAGGTGGATTCCATTTATTTGGGTCACAGTGACACTACATTGCCAGTTCTGTGATTACATTGAAAAACAACCCATCTCGCCATCTCGTTGTCAGTCTTTTAGGAAAGCTTGTTTGCTTGATTCTTCTATTTTCTCCAGAGCAGTTATTGAAGATTGGATGTTTGAGAAATATTCTGTAATTTCATCATTAGCCTTTAATTCCAGGGTTTTAAAGTCTCTGGACAAGAGTAGTGGTGAAGGAGCAACAATTTGAATGCTATCAGTTGGGCTCTTTGTTCACTTAGTGACTTCTTTTTCATCCTGACAGCTTTTTGTGGCATTGCAGCACATTAGATATTTGTATTTTTCTCCAGACTTTAAAAACTTGTAATCTCCCTCGTGCATTTCCTGTTGCATCAAGTGCTTGGGTGACAAAGAGAACCATTTGTTAGAGAAGCGTGCTTTATGGATTCCTTGTGGAAATTTCTCCAGCTGAAGACACTCAGGTTGACCATTTTGCCCTCTTTTCTTTTTCACATTGTACATTTCCAGCAAGTTGCTTGATGGACTGTAGCCAAATCATGACTGGACTGCTTCAATGAGTTATTGCTCTCAGCCAAGTAGAATGGAATGTTGATTTCATAAATGGACTAAAAAGGTTTTTTTTTCAATTACCTTTTTCTTTTTTCTGCTGATCTGTGTTATAAGAGGACGTGATTTGCCAAAGTTCACACAATGACTTCATGGCAAAGGAAGTAGTAGAGCCCAGAGCTCTTAGCCAAGAATTATTTCTCAATACCATTAATTTTTTTTTTTTTTCTGTTTATCCATATAGTATAAGCTGGCTTATATTGTACCAACTAATTCCTCTAATGATTGAGGTTCCTGGTTTGGTTCCAGAAATACTTGAAGATTTTGGAGTCACTTTTGAATTGTCAAAGAAAGATTAAATTATGTCCAACCTTGTGTCAAATTGATTCTGTCATTTTCCTATCTATGCTGCCTCGTACAGGTAGGAGAGTGACAAGCTGGCCTTCCTTTATGGGTAAATGATAGCTTTTCCTTTTTAGCTAGTCATTCTTGTTCTATAGCTTATGTTATGCTAGGTCACGTTTCTCTAAGAAATAGATTCCTGGTCTTTTCTGCTCAAAAAAAGTTTTTTTTTTTTTTTTCCTTATTACCTTCCTACCTCATTGCCTTTGCACTTAATGTCAGAAATATGCCCGTTCTTTGAAATTAGACATCCACATATGGTATCTAATGTAGCATTTTAATTTATATAATTCAAATTTCATTCTAATTTATATACTTTGCCTTGTCGTTTAGTCCAAATGCCATATTTGCAGATGGTCAAACTAAGACCCAGAAAATATTTGATAAACTAGAACTTATTCCCTTTTTTTCTCTGCCAGTTTTAAGAAAAGGTAACCTTGAGACTGATTGAATTAAGCAAAGAGGTCAATGAAGTTACCACAAAAGCATTTATTTATGTTGTTGCTGTAGTTACCATTTGTTGAGTACCTGCTGTGTTCTTGGTTCCTGTGCTGAATGCAGGTAAGAGTCATCCTTATTCTTTAGAGGAGAAAACTAAGGCATACAGAGGTTAAGTAAATTGCTGAAGGTCACACGAGAGTAAGTGCCACAGGACAGTGGAGAAGAGCCAGGCTTATGGAGCCACATTTGAAAACTGAAGCCCAGCATCTCCGTATGGATAGCATTTTCTGGATTGATAACTGTCTAGCTTTTTCCTACATAACCCATTAGGTAGCCTGTAGACACCCCGTGAGCTTGAGCCTTCCTATAGTCTGTTGTTTTGTACGTAGGATTTTTTTTCTCTTTAATGTTCTATAATTCTGAGCCGGAAGGAATCCTTTGAGATGAAGTGATTTGTCCCTTCATTTTACAGGTGAGAAAGGAGCTTTCCCAAGGTCTTGGCTAATTTTCAGAGGTAGATCACCAGGCCTTTCTTCCTACTCTGTGTTAGTCTAGAAGCTTCTCTGAAACTTGTCCACCATGAGGGACCTTGCTGGCATTTGAAGTACTAGTGGCATAGCTTCCAGCATCATAGCAATGCACAAGCCACCACGGTATGACAGATTGACAGACAAGTGGTGGAATGAAGAGTAACCCCAGAGATAAAGGTTTTTTTTTCTTTTGTGTATAAGACCGCTCTCTCCAGTAGTTCCCAAATTGAAGTCCATGGAGCAGTCCATCTGCATCGGGAGCTTTTTACAACCACAGATTGCCAGGCAACCCTGAGTCAGTAGTAATGGTGTTAGTAGCCATTGTTTATTGAGGACTATGCACATCCTAGAAACCCCGATGGCGTAGTGGTTAAGTGCTATGGCTGCTAACCAAAAGGTCTGCAGTTCGAACCTACCGGGTGCTCTGTGGAAACTCTATTGGGCAGTTCTACTCTGTTCTATAGGGTTGCTTTGAGTTGGAATCAACTCGATGGCACACAACAACAATGTGTATCCTGGGCATATCATGTTCAGCATTATCTCATTTAACCCTCACTACAACCCTGTTATTTTCCCCATGATTCAGATAAAAACTGAGGCCTGAAAAGGTTAAAAATTTCTCCAAGTTTAGTCATTTAATGAGGAGCAGTACTCAGAATAGTCTCTGTCATCTGTAGATTTAAAAGCTGTCTACATGATGACAATGATGTTTTATTTCCCTGTGGAGAATGAAATCTTCTCAAATGAAAGTATCCTACATTTCCTGACAGGATGACCGTAAATATGAATCTGTTTGTATTAAATTAAATATGAATCTATTTGCTTGCATTTAAAACATGAAAATGCGTCTAGATAGAAAAGGCTTTGGTTTTAGGAGTAAGAACACATTTCATATAATGGAGAAGGCAGTGGATGTTTTTAAAGAATGTTTTTGAAATAATGAAATAACTATATGATAAGAAAATACGAAAATTCATTTCCAGAGATTTATTGAGCACAAATGAAGACTTGTCTTTCAGCAGGAAATAGAAGGTGCCATATTATCGATACAGTGGAATGCCATTTAGCCACTGCTAACAGTGGTTGTAGAATGACATTTATTGACATGGGCGAGAGTTCACAACATAATAAAAGATATAAAAAGTGTTTATAGCATGATCCCATTTTTGTGTAAAAGTTATAGTAATAAAAATATACTTATGTAAAGAATAATGTTTGGGAGGTCGTACACCAAGCTATTAATAGTGGTTGATAGATGGGGAGATTATGGTTACTTTTTTTTTTTTTTTCTTTTTAAAATCTAAATATTGATTAAGCACCTGCTTTGTGGCAAAAAAAAATTTTTTTTTTTTGTGGCTGACAGTGTACTGAGCATTGTAGGAAATAAAAAGGAAGTGTTCAGGCTGACCCCACCCTTACTGAACTGGATCTAGATTAACCAAAAATACATTAGTCATATTTTTATTTAACTCATTTGTTGTTTTTGTTGATAGGTGGTTCCTACTCATAGGCACCCTATGTATAACAAGAACAAAGCACTGCCCAGTCCTGCGCCATCCTTGCAGTCGTCGCTATGTTTGAGCTCATTGTTGTAGCCACTATGTCAATCCATCTCATTGAGGATCTTCCTCTTTTTCACTGACCTTCTCCTTTACCAAGCATGATGTCCTTCTCTAGGGAATGGTCCCTTTAGGTAACACATCCAAAGTATGTGAGATGAAAACTTGCCATCCTTACTTCTAAGGAGACTTCTGCCTATATTTCTTCCAAGATGGATTTGTTCATTTTCTGGCAGTCCATGGTATATTCAGTATTCTTCACCAACACCAGATTTCAAAGGCATCATTTCTTTTTTGGTCTTCCTTATTCATTGTCCAGCTTTGGCACACATATGAGGCAAGTGAAAATACCGTGGCTTGGGTCAGGTACACCTTAGTGCTCAAGTGACATCTTTGCTACTACTCCTATTATAATGTATTATAATGAGTGTGCAAAGACCTGGAGTTCAAAAACCAAAAGGGAAGAACACATTTGGCATTTCTCAAGCTGAAAGAATTGAAGAAAAAATTCAAGCCTTGAGTTGCAGTGTTGAAGGACTGGAGGAAGACTCATTAATAACTTGCGATATGCAGATGACACAACCTTGCTTGCAGAAAGCAAAGAGTACTTTAAACACTTACTGATGAAGATCAAAGACCACAGCGTTCAGTATGCATTACACCTCAACATAAAGAAAACAAAAATCCTGACAACCGGACCAATAAGCAACATCATGATAAATGGAGAAAATATTGAAGTTGTCAAGAATTTTATCTTTCTTGCCCATGGAAGCAGCAGTCAAGAAATCAAACAATGTATTGTATTGAGCAAATCTGCTGCAAAAGACCTCTTTAAAGTGTTAAAAAGCGAAGATGTCACTTTGAGGATGGTGAGACTTCATCTCACATACTTTGGACATGTTATCACAAGGGACCCATCCCTGGAGAAGGACATCATGCTTGGTAAAGTAGAGGGTCAGTGAAAAGAAGAAAGACCCTCAAAGAGATGGATTGGCTGCAACAATGGGCTCAAGCAATGATTGTGAGACTGGCACAGCACTGGGCAGTGTTTTCTTCTGTTGTACATAGAGTCGCTATGAGCCTGAACTGACTCGACAGCACCTAAAAACAACACTCTTACAAAGGAAACCTGTAGGTTCCTGCCAGTCATCTTCCCTCCTTCCTTCCCTCCCTCCTCTCGTCCACCCACTCATCCATCCATCCATCCATCCGTGTACCTACCTATCCCCCACCTTCCCACCCACCCATCCACCCCCCCACCCATCCACCTGTTCACCTGTCCATCCGTACATCTGTACATCCATCCATACATACATCTTTTCATCATTCAGCAAGTGTTCACTGAGTACCTGCTGTGTGTGTCTGAGCTGATCATAGAGAGATCTCATTGTCTTCTTTCTTTTAAATAAACTCTATTTTGGAATAACTTTAGATTTACAGGAAAATTGCCAAGTCAGCGGAGAGAGTTCCCATATACCCTCATTCAGTTTTAGTTTTCTTTAATGTTATCACCTTACATTATCATGTACTTTTGTCAAAGTTAAGGAACAAAAATTAATATGTTACTATTACCTAAACTTCAGACTTTAAAATTCAGACTTTATTCAGATTTCACTAGTTTTTCCATTAATACCTTCTTCTGTTCCAGGGTCCACTCAAGGATACCACATTGCATCTAGCTGTCAGGTCTCTTTAGTCTCCTCTAGTCTGTGACAGTTTCTCACACTTTCCTTCTTTTTGTTGACTTTGACAGTTTTGAGGAGTACTGGTCAAGTATTTTGTAGAATGTTCATCAATTTAGGTTTATCTGATGTGTTTGTCTTGATTAGACTGGGCTTATGGATTTTTCGAAGAGTACCACTGAAGTTAAAGTACCCTTGTCATCACATTGTATCAAGAGTACATGACATCACTGGTGATGTTAACCTTGGTCATTTGGTTAAAGTAGTGCTTGCCAAATTTCTTTCTCTACTATAAAGTTACTACTTTGTTTTTTTTTTTTTTTTTGGAAGTGAGCCCTTGAGTCCAGCTCACGTTAAAGAAGTGGAAGGATTAAACACCACCTCCTAGTGGGGAAGCATCTACCTATATCGTTTGGAATCTTTCTGTAAGGATGAGTTGTCACTTCTCCCATTTATTTTTTTGTTCAGTTATTTATTGGTATCAGTATGGACTCACATATATTTATTTCATAGTTTGGTTTATAATTCTATACTACACTATTTATTTTGTTGCTCTAATTGTTCTAGCTTTGGCCATCGGGAACTCTCTCAGGTTGGCTTCTGTGTCCCTTTGACATGCCCCCAGGCTTTTGGTTTGTGAGTACTTCCTACTTCTAGCACTACAAGAAGATGCTCCAGGCTCATGTTGTGTTTTTCCTGCTTCAGCCCTAGAATCAGCCATATCTCCAAGGAACCCTGATTTCTTTTATTGGAGAATGGTATTTAGAAACCAAGATCTGGGTGCTGGGTGCTCATTGTTTTCTGAGAGGAGGAGAACAAAAAAAGTGAAAAATGTTGTATATAATATACAAAGAGCAATGGAAGCAGAAGGGTCAGGGTGACTACTTCTACTTTGTGAATTCTTCACTAAAATGGTATTTGGAGTTGAGTAGAATTTTCCAGATGGAGATCAGAGTTGGTGGAGTAGAGGAGGGAGGAGATATACGTTAACAATATCAAGGGTAAAAAAAAAAAAAAAAAATCCAGTGCTGTCAAGTCGATTCCAACTCATAGCGACCCTATAGGACAGAATAGAACTGCCCCATAGAGTTTCCAAGGAGCACCTGGTGGATTCGAGCTGCTAATCATTTGGTTAGGAGCCGTAACACCTAACCACTATGCCACCAGGGTTTTCATATCAAGGGTCCCTGTCCTTTTAATGTGATCTGACTGTAGACTTACAATGTAGTGACCCTCCTTTGATTTTCTCATTATGTAAAAATTGGCAGTTTTCACAGATCATAGTCCTTTAAGTAAGGATTTTCTCTAAGTAAACCCTGACAGTTGACTGTCCTCCTCCCTTCCCTATCTTTCTTCCAGTCGTACTTCTAAATGTATCTAGTTCTTAACGGTATTCCAGGCCAAGTGCAAGACACAAAGGGCCCAGAGAAGAATTTGACAGCTGCCACCATGACAAGTTCTACAGTATGAGATCCTTCTGCTTCCTTCTCTTCCCCTTAGCCCTTCATCAAGTGTTTGATTTTTAATGCTTTGCAGAACAGCATGAAAAGGGACAGGGAGGTATTAGCAATGTCTGTATTGTGAATCTGACATGATTCTTGTCTTACTCTGAAAGTCTTTTCTGTTCACAGATAACTGTTGGTGTATATGACCCCTGTAACTTGGCCCAGTACCCTGGATGGCCTTTGAGGAATTTTTTGGTCCTAGCAGCCCACAGATGGTATTTACAAGTGTGTGTGTCTGTCTATGTCTATATGTTTTTGACAATGTATCTGCCTATGTCTGTATCGGTTTTCTCAAATGTATTTTTTCATAGGAGCCAGATTATAAATCAATAAATCAGGCATCATTCAATTTCCATCAGTTCATCAATGATGAGCCCTTAACCAGGTCTATTACGGAGCTTCAGACTCTAATGGTAGTGTACTAATGATATTTTAGACTGCAGCAGGGCAAATAGCCAGAGGTCCTGACACTAAAATTCTTTAGTTCTCCCCCCAGCTGTCTCAGTCGCTTTCAGATAGGATTTCCCTGTTGCCACCAACCTCTTTTGCTAACCCTATAAAAACTAAAACAGAGCGTATCCAAAAGGCTAAGTAATACACAGTTAAAAAGATGCTCAAAGTCATTAGCCGTTAAGGAAATAAAATCATAATGAGACATGGCTATATACACTCCAGTATGACTTAAAAAAAAAAAGGCAATAATACCAAATGTTATCAAAGATGAGGAGCAGTTAGAACCCTCAAACACTCCAGGAAAACTATTTAGCAGTATCTACCAAAGACAAAAATGCCTATGACTCAGAGATTTTACTCTCAGGTACATAACCCACAGAAATGTATACACAGTTACAACCAAAACACATGTACAAAAATGTTTATAGCAAATAGCATTGTTCATAATAGCTGAAAACAGGTAATAACCCAGATGTCCTTCAGTAATGAAGCGGTGGTGTGTTCTTTGCAATGCAATGCCATATTGCAATGAATCTGAATGCAATGTTGATACATATATTAACATGAACGAATTTCAGACATACAGTGTTGAGAGAAATAAGCCGGTCTCCTGACGTAAAAGCGTCTATGATTCCATTTATATCAAAAGTTAAAAAAACAGGCAAAAGCGATCATATGGGTTTAGAAGTTGGAGTAATAGTTACTCAGTTACTCTTAAAGGGGGTGGTTAGTGACTGGGATGAGGCATGACACAAGCTTCTTTATACTTAGGGTTTGTGTACTTTTCTGTATGTCTGCTGTATTTAAGTAACAATACTTACTTAAAAGAACTAAAGAGAAAAAATTACAGTTTGCCCCTATGTATCTACTCATTCACGTGGTACAGCTATATAGGACAACTGGCTTCCTACTTACTGAGGTGCTATTTCATAAAATGTGATTTTAGATGGGAGAGGATGAACCAGAGGACCCAGGCTTAGAGGCTCTTTTTAAATATCTTGTGAACTTTAGTTTTTAATTTTGTGTGTTTGCTTATTTTTGCTGCATTTAAAAGATTCATTTGTCAGAATCATGTGTGCACTGTGATTGCTGTATAAAAGTTACCTAGAACGAAATCACAGCCAGTTCCGTTTTCAGCCTCCGAACACTTGGACATGGAAGCCTATATGAATATGTTCAAAATCTCTCAAAGGTTAAGGCCAGAGAGGCGTAATTAAAATGAGTTGAATTCTGTCCAGCTGGGTTTGCTGACGCTCTGATGTGAGCTTTGTTTTTCTTCCTTAAAAAAACAAACCCAACAACCCGGGGTCTGACCACAGGAGTAGCCGTTTCCAGTCTGTGGAGGTGCTTTGCTTCCGGGACCGCACCATGCAGGGGGTGAGAGACATCGCCCACAGCATCATCTTTGAAGTGAGGCTTCCAGAAATGGCGTTTAGCCCAGGTAATTCTATGGTCTTTGAGAATGCATATAATTATCACTTATCAGAAGCCAAATCAGGTTTAGTTTCTTTTTATCCCTTCACAGTGGGGGTGGAGGGGGGGTGCAGTGTGACTCTTCTTTGCCGTCGTGAACACCTCTGGTATTCAGTTGGGAACAGTGGCAAAGATTGTCAGCAGAATATTTTCTCCAGGGAGTTTTCTCGGTTTTGAGGTTTTTTTTAATCTAGTTTTTGTGTTTATTTAACACAGAAATCTTTATTCCTCTCCCTTCTTAAAGGAAGGATGAAGCACTAATACTCGTACATATTTATTTGTTACATACTTTAGAGTTGTATATGAGCCTGTTCTCTATATAGTAAACCTCTCAGCAAAAGTATCATTTCTCCTTCCACATTTCACAATCATTTGATCTCTGCGTGGTAAACATTAGCTGTTATCCCCATTTTATAATTTAGGAGACTTAGGCTCAGAGAGGCATTTTAGATATATAGATATGTGCCTGTGTGAACCCACCCAGAGGCTTTGTGGAAGAGAGGACTGGAGATTTGCTTCCAAAAGGTCACAGCCTTGAAAACCCTGTGGAGTGGTTCTACTCTAACACACATGGGGTCGCAATGAATCAGAATCAACTCAGGTAAATATATATGTATATGTATATACATGGAAACCCTGGTGGCGTAGTAGTTACGTACCACGGCTGCTCACCAAAGGGTCGGCAGTTTGAATCCGCCAGGCGCTCCTTGGAAACTCTATGGGGCAGTTCTACTCTCTCCTACAGGGTCGCTATGAGTCGGAGTCGACTCGACGACACTGGCTTTGGTTTGGTTATCTGTGTATATATGTTTATGTGTATGTATACACATATATATACACGTATGTGCATATGTTATTGTTAGTTGCTGTCGAGTCAGGCTAATTCACAGCGATCCTGTGTGTGCAGAGTAGAACTGCTCCATAGGGTTTTAAGGCTGTGACCTTTTGGAAGCAAATCACCAGGCCTTTCTTCAGAGGTGCCTCTGAGTGGGTTTGAACCACAAACCTTTTGGTTGATAGTCCGGCAGTTAACCATTTGCACCACCCAGGGACATATATATATACACATATACATACATATTTATGTACGTGTCATAGAGACATACTCAATTTTCAGTAAAGTAAGGATAATAATACCTACCTCACGGGATATTCCTTATAGAGAATCTATGTCCTGTGTAAAAGACAGAGGACAGTGTCCGGCCTCTGATAGGTCCTTAGTAAACGTTTATTTCTGTTAACTTATTTCTTATTTCGTTCAAAGCCCAGTACTCTTGCCACTCCTAAGGGTGTTCTAAGACTTCCCATCCCAAAATAATCCCTTAGATTTCTGAGAGTTATATGCTTTAAAGTACTTTCACATAGTGTTAAAATCTTCTCTGAGATATCATTTCTAGAGTGCAGAAGTCGAAAGGATTCAGGATTGGCTCTGATGACATTTTATAAGTGATCATATCTGTAGACTTCTCAGCAGGATTGACAGAATACTCCGCTTTGTCAGTCAAAAACCAAAAAACCAAACCCAGTGCCCTCGAATCGATTCCGACTCATACCTTTATAGGACAGAGTAGAACTGCCCCATAGAGTTTCCAAGGAGGGACAGAGTAGAACTGCCCCATAGAGTTTCCAAGGAGCGCCTGGCGGATTCGAACTGCTGACCCTTTGGTTAGCAGCCGTAGCACTTAACCACCATGCCACCAGGGTTTCCTTGGTCAGTCCAAGAAGGAAACTATTTGCTTTTTAGTTAAGAGCCTGAATAAATTCATTGCCTTTCTGCAGTCTTTAGATGTTTGCATTTCATTTAGTGCCCTCTTCTGGCACATTCTAAAATAGCATCTGTATAATGATAACTCGGAAACCCTGGTGGCTTAGTGGTTAAGTGCTACGGCTCCTAACCAAGTGATTGGCAGCTCGAATCCACCAGGGGCTCCTAGGAAACTCTGTGGGGCAGTTCTACTCTGTCCTGTAGGGTTGCTATGAGTAGGAATTGACTCAATGGCAACGAGTTTGGTTTTTTTTGTTTGGATAATGGTAACTTGGAGCCCTGGTGGCACAGTGGTTAAGAATGCGGCTGCTAACCAAAAGGTTGGCAGTTCGAATCCACCAGCCCCTCCTTGGAACCCCTATGGGATATTTCTACTCTGTCCCTTTGGGTCACTAGGAGTCAGCAACAGGTTTGGGTTTTGTATAATGGTAACTTATATGGCATACCATTGTTTTATTAAGTACAACTTAAAATTAGTTTTAGGGGAACGAGGTGAATACTAACAAGTACTGAGTGCCTGGTCTATTCCAGGCAGGCCACTAGGCACCTTCCACATGTTTCTTGTTTAATCCCTCCATCCACCCTGTGGGGGAGGCTTTTTTCTTTCCACTTTTATGATAAAGTTGCTGAGTTACACTTACTCCCTACTCCCCATGATCCAGCTAAATACTTCGTGAGCCTGGCGTGCAAACCTGGAAACGCTGTACGTTTTCATTTGAAAAAGACATTTTCTATTGCCCAATGATGCCTTCAATATGTCTTCTTTATGATTGATGTTGAATATAGATTATTTAGTTTAAAAGGCAAATTTTCTTTTTTCTATATAAATTAATATTTTTTTTTCCTTAGGTGTTAATAAAATTTCATATTATTTAGGAACTCAATGTGTGATTCATTATAATAATGTGAACTGAAGGTATTAGTGTGGTAAACTTTTTAGTATTTCTAAGACATCCCATGATTGCAAGGGCAGTTAGCATAAGAAGTATTATTTAAAATAGTTTACATCTTCTTTTGCCCCTTCATAATGCAGCCAAGGCCATCGTCTGTAGCTGACAGAAAGAACAATCAGGCAGCAGGCACTGCCTGGAGTGGGGAGAGGTCTCCCCATTTTAGCCTCCTGTCCTTGATGTGGTTCTCCTGGTTGCTCAACCTTGGGAAAACAGAACCTAATTTTCCCCTAAAAAATATTTCCTCATCAAATTTTTGTCATTGTTAGTTGCTGTTGAATCAGCTCTGACTCATGGCAACCTTAATGTATAATAGAATGAGATGTTGTTCAGTCCTGAGCCACCTTCACAATCCTTGGTATGCTCGAGTCCATTGTTGCAGTCACGGTATCTTTTGACTGCCTTCCAGCTTGGGCTCATCTTCCAGCACTCTATCGAGCAATACTCTGCTGTAATACATAGGGTTTTTACTAATTTTCAGCAGTAAATTGCCAGGCCTTTCTTCCTAATCTTAGTCTACAAGTTCTGCTGAAACCTGTCCACCATGTGTGATCCTGCTGGTATTTGAAGTACTGGTGGCATAGATTCCAGCATCACAGCAACATACAAAGCACCACAGTACGACAAACTGACAAACTCATTAAACTGGGATTATGTCTTATGGGTGTGGATTATATGGAGGCAGATATGGTAGATTAAATATCATTGTCATATATAGTATTTTTTCAATATTGATAAAAAGTTTAAAGTATATCTAGTTTTCTCAGAAATGGCTACAAACCAAAAAAGCCCAGTGCCGTCGAGTCGATTCCGACTCATAGTGGCCCTATATGGCTATAATGTGAGTAAAAAGATGTTTTTTGAAATGACATTTTGTTTTTGTATCATAATTTCTTATCTTTATAGTAGGAGGAAGCTTAGACTGGAATTATTAATTACAGTACTAGATTGTGGTTCCATAGTTCTTGCCAAGTTTCTATGCTGTATATTAAAGGGCATGTTTTCTGTAATGTGAGATTAGTAAAGAAGTCAAACAAAATATGAGTTAATTATAGGTTTGAACTCTTTTTTTCCCCAGAAAAAGAATAGTCAAGTCTTAAACTCTTTAAGAACTCAAATCTATTAGTTTTGATTTTTCATGGCATAAAAGAAACCATGCCTGGTGCCTCAGCTAAAAATGGTTTCTTGCTGTGAATAATGGCCCCAGCCAAATTGGGGCCCCTGAGGAGTTTTCAAAGATAATTAACCCGTGGTTTCTAGTTGGTCATCCTATCCCAGAAAGAAAAGATTGTGTAAACAAAATCGACACCTTTTGAGTTCCATAATTATATTGAGCAGTACTATTTTAAAAACAAAAAGCTAAAAAGTTCCCAAGGAAAGGAAAATAGAGATGTTGATAGAAATCTAAAAACAGGAGCCTGGCCAAACAAAACCAGGGCACAAGTAGAAGGAAACACACATAGAATTCCTCCTAACACTCCTGTATATCTTAGTTTTAAGTCGAGAAGTTTCCGTTCCTGCAGATACTGGAGGTTATGCTGGGCTGGTAGGTTGTGGCCGACTGAAGCAGCAACTGGAATTCCCTGCTAAGGAGCTGAGGGTTTAAAGTGAGCAGTGGGGGTTCAGCGAGAAGGGGAGAGAGACAGAGGTTCTGATATGTAGGGAGCGTGAGAGAGTGGGTGGCCCCATTAGCAAGATTTACATGGCTGTCATCTTACCAAGAACAGCCCGGCTTCAGTTAAGGTGAAGAGGTGGCAGGAGTGTTCAACAAAGCAATTGCAATTTTAATGACAGTTTTCCAGCGACAGAATAGAGAAGCATTTCCCTGAATGTATCTCATGAAATATTAATTGGTGTTATGGGGCAAAGGAGGGAGATGTGGAGAGCCAAGTAAGCTTGGGAAACAAAGCCAAATCAAATAAATTGGCCTCTTTACTGCGGGCTTCTCAGAATGTTTATCTTCCTGATTTGCATTATGAATCTCCAGATTTGGGCAGGAGTGTGGGTGAATATAAAATACAGATATAGAAACATTTTTCAAGCATATTTAGCCACAAGATCCTTATTTTTTGTTGGAATTGGAGGCTGCCGGTGTTGTTGTTGTGTGCCATCAAGTTGATTCCCACTCATAGCAACCCTATATGACAGAGTAGAACTGTCCCATAGGGTTTTCTAGGCTGTAATCTTTATGGGAGCAGATTGCCAGATCTTTTCTTCCATAGAGCCACTGGTGGGTTCGAACCACTGACCTTTTGCTTAGCAGCTGGGCACTTAACTACTGCACCACCAGGGCTCCTTGATGCTACCATAAAAAAAAAACAATAATCTGTTGCCCTCAAGTTGACTCCGACGCATAGCGACCCCATAGGACAGAGTAGAACCGCCCCATAGAGTTTCCAAAGAGCACCTGATGGCTTCAAACTGCCGACCTTTTGGTTAGCAGCCATAGCACTTAACCACTATGCCACCAGGGGTTTTGAGCTTAAAGGAGAGGGCAGGTTAACGGGGACAGTCACCTTGGACTGTGACCTGCACATAGGTGCATAATGAAGGAGTTACGAGGCTGAGCAGAGGGACATGGTAAGGATGGGAGCAAAAGGGACCTACTAAAGTCACGAGTTCCAAATCCCAGTAGGAATTTCAGTGGAAGGTGTGCTGTAGCCATGTCAGCTTGCCTTCTTTCGATAGAGCACCCTCGCTTGGCTATCCCTACCCCAAATATGATTGTCTTTTTTTGAGCGACTTCTGATAACAGTAGAAGTTGAGGTATGTTGGGCCAGAGTTGGGGGTTATTTCAGAAGCCCCTTTAGAAGAAGACTGTGCTAGGATATGATGGCCTCTAAACAAGATTTCTAGTAGCAAAGGACGATGAGGGAGGTAACTGTGGCAAGTTGGTGGAAATTCAGGCCTACTAGACTCCTTGAGAAAGAAGTAAACTAAGAGCTTATCAATACATGGGCCACTGTGAATGTTGATCTTTTTAAAGTAAGGTTTGTGCTTTACTTACTTGTTTTTATTTTTCCTTTTTCATTAAACTTGTTGTTTTGTTTGCCTTAAGATTGTCCTAAAGCAGTTGGGTGGGAGAAGAACCAGAAAGGAGGCATGGGACCGAGGATGGTGAACCTCAGTGAGTGCATGGACCCTAAAAGGTACACTTGGGAAGCTGTTTTCCGCATCCGGGCTTTTTGTAACCAGGACATACACTGGGTTCTGTCAGGGCGGCAGCATCACCCGATTCCAGGGGGTGCCATTCCCATTGACAACAAGTCTTACCCTCCTCTTTGTTGCCTTGTTCTGAATTTAAGTTTCATTGTGAGAATTAATATTCGTGAGGGCTGTCCTGAAGGTCACATGGTTCGTCTGTTCTTCTAGACATCCTGAATTTTGTTCTTGCTTTAAGCTCGGACTCTCGGACTTATACACCTACACCCCCTTTTAGTCCCCACCCACTGCCTTTAACTGTGTGCTGTGGGGCAAGACCCAAGGGCATGATGAGGAATATTTCACAGAAAGCAGTATTGTATTTAAGGGAGGATGTAAATGCACCCTTTATTGGTGAGGCATGGAAGAAATCTCTCAGTTTTCAGTACAAGGAAAACCTTTCTTCTTAAGCAGCTGGTGTGTTTTTATTCATGGACACTATGTCTGTTATGGGACCCTGGTGGTGCAGTGGTTAAGAGTTCTGCTAACCATAAGGCTGGCAGATCAATTCCACGAGCCGCTCCTTGAAAACGCTATGGGGCAGTTCTACTCTGTCCAGTAAGTCAGAATCGACTGGCTGGCAATGGGTATGACTCTTAAACAACTGATCATAATTCCCTTTTCACCTTGGATGCCAGGAGTACAGTATCAAATGTGTAGCCCACTACTACCAATTGCCTAGGACTATGATGGCGTGGAAACTCTGGTGGCATAGTGGTTTAGTGCTACGGCTGCTAACCAAAAGGTCAGTTGTTCGAATCCACTAGGCATTCCTTGGAAACACCATGGGGCAGTTCTACTCTGTCCTATAGAGTCGCTATAAGTCAGAATCGACTCGATGGCAACGGTTTGGGTTTTTTTGGTTTTTTATGATGGCATGCAAGGAGCCCTGGTGGTGCAGCGGTTAAGCACTAGGCTGCTAACTGAAAGGCTGGCAGTTCAAACCCACCAGCTGTTCCGTGGGAGAAATGACTTGGCGATCTATGGTAAAGATTTCAGCCTAGGAGACCTTATAGGGCAGGTTCTACTCTGTCCCATAGGGTCACAATGAGTTGGAATCAACCAGACAGCACACAACAACAACACAGTGGCATGTAATCTATGTGTAGTCTCCTCCCCACTTACCCTCAGGCTTCATCCTATTTTCCCTTTGATCACAGTTTCCTCATGATTTGTTTCCTGCTTGAGGACAAGATTGGGGTATCTGAGTGAATGGCTGAATAAACGATTCATTTCTAGGTTAGCTGAGTCATCCGTGGATCTAAATCTCAAATTGATGTGTTGGAGATTGGTCCCTACTTTGGACTTGGACAAGGTTGTGTCTGTGAAATGTCTGCTGCTTGGAGCTGGCACCTTGGGCTGTAATGTAGCCAGGACACTCATGGTAAGTTGCCAGGTACCCGATGGTGCCTTTGACACTGTGGCTCCCCTTCTTGCTTATTCACATGATTACCTCCAATCTCCCAGATTCATCCTTCTCTACCCTCCCTCTACTCCTTCCTTCTTTTCTCAGTTTAATTGTAAAAGTCATACATGCTTTTATCATAAAAATTCAATCAGAACAGGAGTGTATAAGGTCTCCCTCCACCGCCATGCCAAGTCCCACTTTCCAGAATTAACCAGTCTTCATAGATTAATATGCCATATATCTTTCCTAGAAGTTTTCGTAGGGATGTACCAATATACAGAGAGAAATCTGTTGTCTTTATTGTTTATTTATTTATACCTACAAAAAGTGGACTATACTCTGCATACTGTCTACAACAGGCTTTAACTTAAGAAAATAATTGTGGATATCTTTCCATGTATTCCATATTCCATATACATACACAGTGTTTTCTCGCATGACCATAAATCCCCTATTTAATCAGTTTTCGGTTATTTTCCATTTTTTTGTTTTAAAGACTATGTTGAAATAGACATTTTTATACTTGTATCTTCTTCATATCTGTGTTAGAGAAAATGTATAATTTATGTATGCACATTTTTTCAAGCTAAATTACCTTCTAAGAACGTTAGGCTCCTAGAAACACGTAGCAGAGCTTTCTCCTACCCTATTGCCAAATGGAATATTATCAGCTTTTTAATCTTTGTCTAATTTTATCCAGTCAATTAAAAAGTAACATTCCATTATTGTAATTTAAATTTCTTTAATAAGCGAGGGTGAGTTTTTAATTTTTATTTCTCTTGTGAGTTTTATTCTCTTCAGGTACCTTGGGTTGTGTTTCTTTTACTGATTCGGCATGATTTTTTTGTTGTGGATATTAACCTTTTTTCTATAATACGATACAGATAAAAAATCTCTATTTAAGTGGTGTCTTTAGCCATATAAAACAAAACAAAACAAAAAAAATTCATTGCTGTTGAGTTGATTCCAACTCATAGCAACCCTATAGGGTAGAGTAGATCCACCCCATAAGGTTTCCAAGGAGCGCCTGGTGGATTTGAACCGCCAGACTTTTGGTTAGCAGCTGATTTCAACCATTGTGCCACTGGGGCTCTTTTAGTCATATACAAGTTTTTAATTTTTATATTATTGAATACGTCAGTCCTTTCCTTTATGGTTTACAGAACTCTTGTTTTTTATGTTTAGATCCATATCAATGTGAAATTTATTTTTGTATATGAAGCGGTAAATACCTAACTTTTTCCCACAAAGTGGGCAGTCAGTTGTTTTAATGGCATTTATTCAATAATCCAAATCATCTTTTTTCTACCTTTATCAAATACTAAATCCACTTATATGCCTGGTTTTCTTTTTTGTTCCCTTAATCTATTTACTTAGTCCCATACTCCTACTCACTGTTTTAATTGGAATTGCAATGAATCTGTAGACAAACTGGAAGGGACTGACATTTTTATAATATTGAGCCATAGTTTCAGAAGTATGGCATATCTCTTCATTTATTTGCATCATCTTTGTCTTTCAGTAGCATTTTCTTTATGTAGGTCTTGCACATGTCTTATTAGTTTATTTCTACGTATTTAATAATTTTTTTTCTTTTAGAGATATTTTCTCCCATTAAATTTTCCAATTCACTGTTGCTAGTATATAGAAACGATATTGAGTTTTACATGTTTATCTTTTATCTGGCCATCTTTCTAAGCTCTCGTAGTTCAAATAGTTTATTTGATTAAAAAAAAATTTCCGTTGATTAGCATTCTACACTAATATTTATATGTCTTATTTCTTTTCCTTGTCTTACAGGATTGGCTAGAACGCACAGTAATGTTGAGTAACAGCAGGGAGAGTGGGCATCTTGGTTTTGTTACTGAATTTAATGAGAATGCCTCTAGGGTTTTACCTTTAACTTTTGTATTTGATATTGGTTTCTGCTAAACGATCTTTATAAGTTAAGCTCATGTCTGTTTCTAGCTTACTGTGAGTTTGTTTATATTATAAGTGATTGTTGACCTTTATTAAATACATCTATCGAGATAATTCAAGTATTCTGATGTTGAGCATTTCTGGAATAAACCCTATTCATTCATGGTATTTTATTCTTCCAATATGCTGTTTGATTCAATTGGTAATATTTCACTTGTAATTTTTACTTCCGTATTCCTACGTCAAGTCAGCCTATAGTAATGTTTTTTCCTTGTGGTATCTTTGTAGATTAGCTGGTTTATGCTAGCTTTATAAATGGAAAACTTACCCTCCCAGTAGGGAAGGCAACATATACAGACCAACCCCATTGACTTTGGGTCCTTGTGAATGTCCATCCCTCTGGAGTCATCAGCCTAATCAAGTCTCAGAGTCCCTAATTGAAGGACATTGCAATTTGAGAGAGAATAGAATCTTAGTTTTGTAGCCAGTCACGTAGGGCTTCTCTTGAATCACTGGATCCCTATGTTTATTTGTGATCTACTAAGATATGCCAAAAAAAAAAAAAAAAGGTAGACATCTTCATTCTGTCCCCACCATTAACCAGATGGGTGACCTTAGGCAAATCACTGATCTTTTCTGAGCATTTTTCCATATCTGTAAAATGAAGAGATTGGAGTAAGGAGTTGAAGGATTCTTTCCAACTTTAAAATTTTGTGGCCTTATGAAACTTTATAAGAGAAGTCATTTAAGTCTATAAGATCATGAAAACTATTTCTGAGAATATGGACTCATCCCCCAAATCCCAGATAATTAATAAGGCTTTTGCCTCTTGGAGAAATAGTACAAAATATTCTATAATACTGAAGAATGGGAAATAAGCTGTAAGCCATTTTTTTCTGAGGAGTTAGTTCAGGCTTTAAATGAGTTTCAAGAGAAGTTGTTATTTATACTTAATTATGCATTAAGGGAAGCCAAAAACATTTGGAGGCTATCGCTAATCCTTTTTAGACAGCAACATAGACAGTTCTTATGGGACTCGCCTCCAAATCCTTCCCTGGTGCCCCTGTCAAAAATAATGAGGTATTAGTCAGACCCACTCTGACATTTCTTAGTTTCTTTACTGCAGGAAACCAGGCACTGATTATATGATTATTTTGTTTTTTAAAGGAAGTTGGCATTCTGTTGATCAAAAATGGCATTTTCACAATTCAATTTCTGAAGTTTATTTTGAGGTTCCCAAAATACTCCAAAGCAAAGCCACTTCTAGTGAGTTCAAGAGAAATGCACTGTGAACCGTTCTTCAGAGACACACCATGATGTCCTCTCTCCATGCAGGGCTGGGGCGTCAGACACATCACGTTTGTGGATAATGCCAAGGTCTCCTACTCCAATCCTGTGAGGCAGCCTCTCTATGAATTTGAAGATTGCCTAGGGGGTGGTAAGGCCAAGGCCCTGGCTGCAGCAGACCGGCTCCAGAAAATATTCCCCGGAGTGGTAAGTTGATGCTTTTGGGGAAAGTCAGAGGTTTTCTCCTATATCTTTAAGTTTTTGAGCCTTGGGGAACGCAGCCCTATGGTATTGGTGAAAGAGAGTCCAACATGTGCCACTTGCTACCAGGCACTCATCAGATGGCTGGGCCTCTGTGTCCTCATCTTGGAGATGGGGATTAAAAAACAAAACAAAACTCTCATATATTATTGTGAAAATTATATGAAGAATATATGAAAAAATGTCTTGTAAGTTGCAAAGTATTATATGAGTTTCAGTGGAGGATTTGTGGGATATGTGTATTTTTATACCCCCGCCTTGTTCAAAAACAGTATTTATGGTGGCTCAGATGTAGGATGTTATTTTTCCTCCATTACCAGAATACTTGGCAGTTACTTAGTACAGGTTTATGAAAGTAAATGGAATACTGGTCTCTGCATGAAGAAGGAAGATTGGGCTAAAAAATTAGCTTTTTGCTCTAGCTACTTCTTATTTTTTAAGTTGCATCACTTACTTTAAAAGCACCAGATAACAAGAGACAAGTAATTCTGCTCACTTGACTCAAAATCTTGTGCCATTTTTGTTTTTTGGTTTTTTTTTTTGAGGTCATCAGCAAAAGAGATTCTCATCTTTCATGCTTAATCAATTTATCTGACAGGGGTTAGATTAGGTGTCTGCAAAACATATGCTTATACTTGAAGTCCTGCAAGAGGCTCTCAGTTCCAGTAGAAAACAGCCCGCCTTCTCAGTTTCTCTGCTTAGTCATCCAGTGTTAGAGTCATCCATTTTAGAAGTCCTTGCTTTAAAAACAACTTTGATGGTTTTGTCCATTTCATTAGTGTACCTAAGGAACATCATTCACTGAGTTTAATTCGGCAGCGTTGATTAACCACCAACTAAAAAAAAAAAAAAAATTTTTTTTTCTTTTTTTTATGTACTAAGTGCCCAAAGAAATAAGTTACAGCCCTATCGTTGAGGAGGTATATTTGTTAGGTTTCTTCTGTGACAATAGTGCATATTGAACGATCCGAAAATATCAGTGGCTTACAATTCCAAACATTCATTCCATATGCAGGGGTCTGCAGGTTGGCTGTGGTTTAGCTGTGGGCTAGGCCATACTCCAGACTTTGAGTCAGGCTCAGGTCTGCTTTGTATGTCATTATTTCAAAGTCTGTGCTGAAGGAGTAAATGTCGTCTGGGTCCTGCACTTGTAGTGGTGGAAGGTGGAAGCCTGAAAGGGTTGATGAAAACTTACTATGCCTTGTATAACATAGTTTATAAAGAAAATGTTCTACATCCTACTTTGGTGAGTAGTGTCTGGGGTCTTAAAAGCGGCCATCTAAGATATTCATTCCATTGGTCCCACCCCATATGGAGCAAGGGAGAATGAAGAAAACCAAAGACACAAGGGAAAGATTAGTCCAAAGAACTAATGGACCATAACTACCAGAGCCTCCGCCAGACTGAGTCTAGCACAACTAGATGGTGCCTGGCTACCACCCCTACTACACTGACAGGGATCACAATAGAGGGTTCTGGACAGAGCTGGAAAAAAATGTAGAACAAAATTCAAACTCACAAAAAAAGACCAGACTTACTAGTCTGACAGAGACTGGAGAAACCCCAGAGAGTATGGTCCCTGGACACCCTTTTAACTCAGTATTGAAGTCACTCTTGAGGTTCACCCTTCAGCCAAAGATTAGACAGGCCCATAAAACAAACAATAATACTCATAGCTCAACCATGTGTACGAGACTAAATGGACACACTAGCCCAAGGTCAAGAATGAGAAGCCAAGAAGGGACAGGAAAGCTGGACAAATGAAAATGGGGAACCCAAGGTCCAGAAGAGGAGTGTTGACAAGTCATGGGGTTGGCAACCAATGCCACAAAACAATATGTATACTAATTGTTTAATGAGAAACTGGTTTGCTCTATCAACTTTCATCTAAAGCACTATTTTATTTATATATTTCCATGGCCAAAGTGAGCCATAGGGCCAATCCCAAAGTCAATGGGGTTGGTCTGTACATGCTGCCTTCTCTAGCGGGCGGTTGTGCAAAGTCAGAAATTAAAAAGTAGTTTTTTCGTTCAACAAATATTTATTCATCACTTTCCTTACACTTTCCTCGGACAAAAGGTCAGGCAGATAATGGTGAACAAGACATGGCCCCACCCTCCAAGCGCTTGTGTTCTCCTTGAGGAGACACATATGGAATAATTATAATTGTAGTAATTAAGTGATAAGGAGGCTATGTAGAAGGTGCTAAGGAAATATAGAGGTAGCAAACCTGACAGGTTTGGGAGCCAGGGAAGACTTCCTTGAGGAAGTGACATTTGGACTGAGCTCTGGAGGAATTAATTAGGGGAGGGAGCTTGAAAGAGGAGGGCAAGGGGGCAAGGGGCGGGGAGTGTTGGGAGAGGACAGAGGCCAGGAAGAGCATTCTAGGGAAGACAAGTGGCCTTGTAAGTTAGGTGGTTGTTGTTAGTTACTGTTGAGTAGATTCTGGCCCCAGACCTTCAAGTACCTCAAAGGCCAGACCATAAGAAACTCTTGAGTTTTACCTGGATGATACTCCTTGAGTTATTCTTTCTCTTCTACTCCAGAGTATAGGCATTATATTTACTCTTTCCAGGTACCTCAAAAAATGCTCTGATAAATTACATGAAAAGAACTGCTCTGCTACAAATACTGTGCCTGATCCTGGGGTAGAGTTAACTGAATAAGAAAAACCTGACCTTCAATAAATCACATCACTATTTGAAGTCACCCATTTTTTTTTCCCCAACATGACACAATAAAATGTACAATTGTGGAGCCAGACTCAAGGGTTTAAAACCCAACTCTGGACATCTGCTTCCAGCCCACATGAATAACTGATCCTAGACTAGCTCTCCTACCATAAACTATTATAAACCTGGGCAAATATATAGATGACTCATTGCAGACAGTGAGCACTAGGCAGTGAAAGACTGTTCTCCCAGACAGAAGATGTCTTAAGTCTCCTACTGCTCCCACAGTGGGACTACCACAAGTGGGTGGCTTAAAGAAAAAAAAAAATTATTTTCTCAAAAGTTCTGGAGGCTAAAAGTTCAAATCAGGTCTTGACTGTGTTGCTTTCTTCTTTGAGCCTCTTTCCTAATTTCTGGTGTCTGTTGGCAGTCCTTGGCATTCCTTGGTGTTCCTTGGTATCTCTCTTTCCCCCTGTGTGTGTCTCTGTGTCTGTTCTGCTCTTTTTTATAATTCAGAAGTGATGAGATTTAGAACCCACCCTGCTCTGATATGACCTCATGAACTTAATGAAATAAAAACCCTGTTTCCAAAAAGGATCATATCCACAGATACAGGGACTAGGAATTCAGCACGTATTTTGGGAGGGACACAATTCAATCCATAACAATTCTATCCAGAAGGGAGAGAAACAGTGTTTACCCCAGTTTACTGCATGGAGGCCCTTTCTGGCCCATACCAGAGCCCATAGGAAGACTAAGGAGATTTTTTTGGTCTTGATGAGCTGAGGAAACAGAGATCAGAGTTCTGAGCAGCTGAGGTGGCTGGGATTTGCAGGGCAGAGCTCTAGAGATAAGGAAGCTGTGCAGACAAGGAGCTTCAGAAACTGCCTGAGCAGCACCTTGTGTCTTTGAGTGTGAAGCTGCATGTGCACGAAGCTGTGCAGACAAGGAGCTTCAGAAACTGCCTGAGCAGCACCTTGAGTCTTTGAGTGTGAAGCTACATGTGCACAGGGCAAGAGTGTGTGTGGCTGGGCAGAGAAACAACTCCCAGGCCACTGTGAGCAGAATGGAGAGTCCAGAGCTCACAAGACTGGGATAGGTTCAACTATCCAGAGTGGAGAGATCTCACTGAATACCCTGAGCGCTTAGTTGACACCAGAAAGGCCATCAAACTAGAGACAAAAACGAAAACCACAAAGCTTTGAGAAGAAGGCATCTTACTGATCTTGTGGTAGGTAAAGATATTTTTAGGACTCAGTGAACACTGACCATAAATGAAAAACCGACAACTTGGACTTCATCAAAATTAAAAGCTTCTGCTTCTCCTAAAAAAAAAAAAAAAAGTTGCAGAGGAGCCAACTCCTACTTAAGGTAACCCAATGTGTGTCAGAACTGTGCTCCATAGGGTTTTCAGTGGCTGATATTTTGGAAGTAGATTGTCAGGCCTTTCTTTTGAGACACCTCTGGGTAGACTCAAACTGCCAAACTTTTGGTCACCAACTGAGTGCTTAACCATTTGTACCACTCAAGGACTCCAGACACCATTAAGAGAATGAAAAGGTTGGCCAAAACAGAAAATACTAACAATACAAATATTTGACACATTTTATCCAGAATACATGAAGAACTCCTACAACTCAATCATAAGAAGACAGTTCTCTTAAAGGGGCCAAAGGCTTGGACAGCCACTTTTACTTCACATTGAAGATCTATGAATGGCCAATGATCACATGAAAATGCTCAACGTCACTTGTCCTCAGGGGAAGACAAAACTATAGAGTATCACTGTGCACCCAATAAAATGGCTAAAATTAAAAAGCCTGGCAATGCTAAGTGTTGTCAGGACATGGAACAACCAGAACTCGTACTTTGCTGGTGAAACAACCAGTTTGGAAATCAGTACAGCAGTTTCTCATGAAGTTAAATACGCACCTACCTTATGACCTAGCAATTCTGCTTTTAGGTATTTAAATATATACACACAAAAAGACTTGTACCAGAATGTTCATAGCAGCATTATTCATATGAGCCAAAATCTGGAGAAAATCCAGCTAGCCATCAGCCGGAGAATGGATAAACAAATTGTGGCATAGTCATACAACAAAAAGGAATGCACTGTTGATACGAATCAGTATGGATGAACCTCAAAAGCATTTTGCTGAGTGAAAGAAGCCAAACAGACAAGTATATTCTGTAGAGACCGCTATGTGAAGTTCTAGAATAGGGAAAATTAATCCATGGTTAAAGTGGGAACAATGGTTGTCTCGAGGGTAGCGGGGGGTCGCCTGGGAAGGGGCACGAGAGTGTCTTCCGAGGTGGAGATGTTCTGTATCTTAATAGCTGTACAAGCCACAGGGCTGTATGCAATGATAAATCAGCTGTTTGTCAAGACACATGGAGCTGAACACTTCAGATCTGTGTGTTTCACTCACCTAAACGACACCTCACCCTGCTGCACTTTTGAATCACCTGGTGGAACTTTAGGATCGATTGATGCCTGGGCTCACTCTCAGAGGATCCAATTTAAATAGTCCGGGGACTCTTAGGGGTGTTTAAAAAGTCCTTGGTGGGTCTAAGGTGCAGCCAAGGTTGAGAACTACTATGCTAAATTGTGCTGTATTCCAGCCTCAGGAGAGTGGCCTTAAATGCTGGGCCAAGACCCACTCCAGGTCAGGTTGTTGTGTGCCATGGAGTTGATGCCCACTCACAGCGACCCGAGGTGACAGAGTAGACAATATGGTGGCCCTGCAGGGTTTCCTAGGCTGTAACCTTTACAGGGTCAGATTGTCAGGCTTTTCTTACTGTGGAGCCACTGGGTGGCTTCCAACTGCTGAGTGCTTAACCGTTGTGCCACCAGGGCTCCTGAAATTTTAGCAAGTAGAGGTCTGTTAGGTGAGCAGAGTTTTTTCCTTATGTGGGTAAGGATCAGTTACTGTATTTCTCAAAAGATCAGAATTGGAATTGGGTAATTATGCTTGCATCTTGGTATCAAACTAAAGTACCTCGATAGTAGCTTTTTAATCAAGCTTCCATAGTTTAAAATGCTTTGTCAGTTGTAATACACCAGTAAGGTGGTATTGTTAGTATTACAATTACTACTCCTATCGTTTTTATTACTGCTGATTACAGTATTTCATCCCTGGTAGATGTATGACACTTATTTATTAATTTAGTAACTTATTTATTAATTTAGTAACTTACTGAGGTCCTGATAGTGGTGTTTGTAGTGTTCTCATGGTTGAAATGAACTTGTCTATGAACCTTTCTTCTTTCCGAAGCCCTTGCCGCCTGGGGTCCTTTCCTGCTTGGCTTGCAATTTTTTCCTCCCTGTTCTTTTTGATGTTGCTGCAGTTGTTATTGCTGCCGTTTTTTAGAATTCCAGAGATTAGGTTTATAAATTGATGATAAGGAAAAAAGTATCTATGACCTACAATATAGACTTTCCTTTGTAAAGGACCTACTTGCCCTGCACCCTGAACCCTTTTTCCAGTAGGTGAGGGGTTTTGGCAAATGAATGAAAAAAGGGATATTTTCACAGGCTTCCCTGTAGCCAGTGGTATGCAGCTTGTAATTGTAGAACACTGGTCTTTCCTGTGGAAAGTTAATCTCCCTGACTCCATTAACACTCACACGTGACTCACTGTTAATCTGCCAAGACATCGTGGGGCCATCCACTGGAAAATGTTAAATTACAGAGCAACTCTGGAGCCTCCAGGAAAGATCCTGGGACTTCACAATTCAAGCAGCTGGGCAGCTTCTCCTTTTGGACGAGGAGCAAAGCCCATCTTCTGTCACCTCAATTTCCTTCTCCCAAACATCTCAACACTCTAACTAGATTTTACTGGCTGAAAGTTAGCAAAGAGAGGTTTCCTCTTTTTTTTAATGCATATGCCTTTGAGAGGATTAAAGCAAGACCATCAGTCATTCTAATGTAATGTAGATTTATTAAATCAAATTACTTTTGTGATAACACCTCATTTGGAGATGTTGTACACTAAGGGGACGGAGTAGAGGGCAGTTTTGGGGAGGCAGCCTGGCTGGAAACAGGATACTTGGGCCGTCGGAGGGCTTCGTGATGAATTTTCTTGGCCTCAGATGGTAGGAAAGAGCCAAAGATACACAGTTTTCTCCTTGCCTAGATGGGAAGTGACCCCCATTTACTCTGGAACTGAGATCTCTGCTTGCTACTTCATCCTATTTCAGGTACCCTGGGGTGAGAGTGCAAGGTGGTCTAGGATGCAGAAGTGAAGAAGCTGAGGGCATGGGTGGGATAAGCATGAGCACAGAGAAATTTCTGGTAATAAGTGGCCACGCATACCTGCTTGTAGCTGTGGGGAAACATGAACTGTGAGATATACCCTATCTCTTTGCTTCAGACATAAATGCATCTGGGTTTTTCCCTAGAATGCCAGAGGGTTCAATATGAGCATCCCCATGCCTGGACACCCAGTGAACTTCTCCAGCGTCACCCTGGAGCAAGCCCGCAAGGATGTGGAGCAGCTGGAGAAGCTCATCGAAAGCCATGATGTCATCTTCCTGTTGATGGACACCAGGGAGAGCCGGTGGCTTCCTGCTGTCATTGCTGCAAGCAAGAGAAAGGTAGAGTATGTGGAGTCTAGGGCTCTCATCTCTGCCTGTGACTTAATGCACCATTACCCTAAGGGAGAAGTGTCCCCAGTCCTCCCTTCACCCCAAAAAGAGGTGTAATTTATGTGATCTGGTGACAGGTGCCAAAGGGCTTCCACCTCAGACTCTGTCTTTCCCTCACACACATCATTCAATATAATAATATGGTTTGCTATTCAATTTTTGTCACCATCCTTTGAGGTACATCACACTAGAAGGTGTACTAACGTGAAATGTAAGCTCCAAGAGGACAAAGTGTTTGTTTTGTCCACTGCTTTTGCTCAGTGACAACTTCAGCAACTAGCGGTATTGAATGGTTAAACCATGGTGCATATACATAGTGGAATGGTATGTAAAACCAAAAACCAAATCCGTTGCCATCGAATCGATTCTGACTCATGGCAACCCCATGTGTTACAGAGTAGAACTGCTCCACAGGTTTTTCTCAGCTGTAATCTTTATGGAAGCAGACCACCAGGCCTTTCTTCTGTGGTGTCACTGGGTGGGTTCGAACTGCCAACTTTTAGGTTAGTTGTCAAGCACTAATCATTTGCACCACCCTGGGGGCCTGAGTAGTATGTGGCTATTCACAGTTATGTTTTCGAAACATTTTAATGATATAGAAAGACCACATTATGTCAAATAAGTAAGGTACAATATCATACATATATCAATCAGGTTCCTCTGTGGGTGTGTGTGTAGAGAGAGAGACAGAAATAGAGAAAGTGAGAGTGGGGAACAGGAAGGGAGATAGAGGGAGAGAGAAAATACCAGAAAGATATACCCCAAACTGTTAATAGTAATTGTTTGAACTGTGGGATTGTGAGTGGTTTTTGTTTTCTTTTGTAGTATAGTTTTTCTTTATTTTTTTTCAAACTTTATAGTCAGAAATCTGGGAGGAAATGTTAAACTACAGCTAAGAGAAGTTCTTATAGTATAAATGAAAACAACTATTCTTAAAATTTATGTGGGCAGTGAATTGTGTAGTAAGTGAATTATACAATTCAATAAAGCTATAATAAAAAAATGTGAAACTGTGTGGACACAACAGAGCATAGCATAATGGTAGAAAGAACGGGCTTGAAAACTATATAGCCTTGATTTTATACACCTACTCTACCTCTTAGCAGCTAAGTGACCTTGGGCAAGTTCTAGAACTAACCTCTCTGACTCATTATCCCTTTTTGTAAATGGGAAATGTTTGTGGGGAGTTTTAAATGAGATAATTTGTGCAAATCACTTGTCAAGTCTTTTGTACTTAATAAGCCATCAGTGTTGAGTAGCTTTTATCATGAGCTTCTAGAGTCTAATTAGGCTATATTTTAACACTTATGAAATAAATAAGTTGATCAAATATGACATTAGCCGTGGCTTAAAGTATATATGTCCCTTAATTTCACCATTTTCTTTTATTCCTTGAAACCTGCAGTTGGTCATCAATGCTGCCTTGGGATTTGACACGTTTGTGGTCATGAGACACGGCCTGAAGAAACCTAAGCAGCAAGGAGCTGGAGACTTGTGTCCCAACCACCCTGTGGCATCTGCCGACCTCCTAGGCTCATCCCTTTTTGCCAACATCCCTGGCTACAAACTTGGCTGCTATTTCTGTAACGATGTGGTGGCCCCGGGAGATGTAAGTAGATTTCTTTGTGGTTCCAGTTATTTCCTCTGGCCGCCTTGTTCACTGAGGCAAAGAGACCCAGCTCTTTTGTTTTTGACTATTTAAATATTGTCTTTTAACAAGGAGAAGAATGCTCCATTTCTCTGGGGGAGGACATTATCCCTCCATGAGCCTTGACTGGCATCATCAGCTGCGTGCAGCTGTTCCCTGTTCACCAGTATAAATGCAGATGCAAACCATTTTGGGGGAGAACTCAGCAAGGAAGCCACAGGATAGCCTGGTCCCTGGTATCATTCAGCATTGTCTTCTGTGCTTCTCTTGGTAAAGAGAGCATTAAGTGAGGAGTCTGAAGACCCAGGTTCTATCCTGGCCTTGGACACCGACTTACTGGGTAATTCTTTTTTTTTTTTTTTTTTCTGAATAAGTCTCTCAGGCTCCCTGTCCCTCTGAAAAATGGGGGTAGGGGTGTCAGATTTAGCAAATGAAAACACAGGATGCCCAGTTAACTTTGAATTTTAGGTAAACAATGTGTAATTTCTTAGTATAAGCATGTCCCATGCAATATTGGAGATCTACTTATACTAAAAACTTATTGGTTGTTTAAAATTCAGATTTAATTGAGCATCTTATATTTTATCTGAATTCTTGCCCTGCCAAATCACAGCATTGTTTTTGTTGCGTGCCATCAAGTTAATTCTGATTCATAGTGACCCCATGTGACAGAGTAAAACTGCCCCCATAGGGTTTGTTTGGCTGTAATCTTTATGGAAGCAAATTGCCAGGTCTTTCTCAAGCAGAGCCATTGGGTAGGTTTCAATTGCCACCCGTTCAGTTAGCAGCCTAGTGCTTAACCGTTGTACCACCAGGGCTCATTAATCACAGTATAAGGTGGGTCAAATGGGAAAGTTCTCATTAATCACAGTGTCAGGTAGGTCAAATGGGAAAGTTCTCATTAATCACTGTGTAAGGTGGGTCAAATGGGAAAGTTCTCTGAAGAGCAAGCACCACATTGCACGAATGGAAGATCCTATAGCATTAAAGACACCACACTAGTCAGTCTGTAAGAATGGTTTTTTATCAGGACAGATATTAATTTCTAGTAAAGTAAAGCAGAGATGTTTTCTGTACCTTTCACTCTATTTTCCATTTCTTTTTAAAATTGTTCCTTAATAACTCATGTTCCTTTTGGATGACTGGCTCCCAGTATAAAGAAAAAAAAAGATAAACATTCTCTTATGTGAGGAATGGCTATGGTCTTGATCACAGTGTTATACTACACAGCTGATCTTGTTACTGCCAACAAGTAAGAGTAAAGATCAATTACAGTAAAGTCCCATCTGTTCATGAGGCAGAATCTTCAGAGTTAAAATTATTCCTAACCACCTTTTAGTTTGCCCAAAGCTGGAAGATTGGCTTGTGTTTAGGCACCGCACTGTTGCAAAATTTGTCGATGTTAGTTGCCGTTGAGTAGGCTCAGCTCGTGGTGACCTTACAGCTGAACGGAATGTTGGCCGTCTTTTACCGTCTCCATGATTGTTGATACATTTGAGTCCATTGTTGTGGCTGCCGTGTCAATCCATCTCACTGAGGGTTTTCCTCATCTTTATTGACCCGCTACCAGACATGATGTCCTTTTCTGGAGATTGATCTTTCCTGATAACAGGTCCAAAGTAAGCAAGCCAAAGTCTTGCCATCCATGATTTTAAGGAGCATTTAAGCCCTAGGATCACACTCCGGGTGATGAGATGCCCACGCTGTGAGAGGCACGCAGGAACTGAAGACTGCAGGAATACCACCTTAATGGCCTCCGCTCTGACGCGTTAACTCCTTGATTAGAATGGTGGGGCAGAATTATGTGTGCTTGTCCCTATCTTTTGGTCAGTGTCTCTCTTTGTCTCTGTCTCTGAACTGCCAAGCACAGAAGAGTGGAACTGAGTTAAAGGAACATATGACACAGTTCTACTATATGATGCATCCAGGCTATAATTTTTGGTTGATGTCTCCCAACCTAATTTACTCGTAGTTGCTAACCCTTTTTAGCATATTGCCTCATTTAATTTAACCTAAATTGTGTATCTTTATTTTTTCTTGATACTCTCAAGAAATATTATTTGAGGTTGGCTTTCTTTGCCTAGGCGAGCCTTTGGTTATATTGGATGGCTTTATCTTGGAGGCACTTCATGCTTCAGACAGCTAGAGTTCAGCAGAAGTGAGCTTTCATCAGATGGCAATGATTGTTTCTCTGCAGTCAACCAGAGACCGGACCTTGGACCAGCAGTGCACTGTGAGCCGCCCAGGACTGGCCATGATTGCAGGAGCCCTGGCGGTGGAGTTGATGGTTTCTGTTTTGCAGCATCCAGAAGGGTGAGTTTGCTGTTTGGAGATGGGTGTTTAAACGAAGGAAGCTTTCATAGGCTGTTGTTGATCAGTGTCTCCTTTGACCTCTTTTGAGCCTGATTCCTCTGAGAATTTCATTGTTCTTTCTGTGCTCAAAGAAACAGGATTAAGTGGGAGTTACTGCTTAAAGGTACTGGGTTTCCGTTTGGGTTGATGAAAAACTTTTGGAAATTGTGTTGATGGTTGCACGTGGTGAATGTAATTATAGTCCCTGAATTGTACACGTAAAAGTGGTTGAAATGGCAGATATTACGTTATACACATACATATTTTACCACAACAGAAATGTTTAAAAAATGGTTAAAATGGATAATTTTTTGTTATATATGTTTTGGCATAATTCAAAACAAACAAACAAACAGAAAAGCCAGACTAGGAAAAAACCCTGGTCTGGTTCTTTGGCCTGAGAGAACATGTCATGAGATCTTTGGGGCTGCACTTCTGCATCTCTCTGGAGTTGAATTCTCCTAGAGTTACCTGGTAACTGATGGTAAGAAGGATAAAAATTTTGGTAGAGCCTTAGGACATTCACGTTTTAATTCTGTTAGCAAGTTTGGATCTACTTAAGCCTGAATATTTGTAAGACAATACGTGAGTCCTGATGTTGCTAGGTGCTGTGGTGTCAATTCCAACTCATAGTGACCCTATGCACAACAGAATGAAACACTGCCCGATCCTGTGCCGCCCTCACAATTATTGCCATGCATGAGCCCACTGTTACCGCCACTGTGTCAATCCATCTTATTGAGGGTCTTCCTCTTTTTCACTGATCCTCTACTTTACCAAGCATGATGTCCTTCTCCAGGGACTGATCCCTCCTGATAACATATCCAAAGTATGAGACATAGTCTCGCCATCCTTGTTTCTAAGGAACATTCTGGTTGTATTTCTTCAAAGACGGATTTGTTCGTACTTTACATGAATCCTATATGTTAGAAATTGTATTTAGCTGTATGTAACAGAGATCCATCTTTAGCCAAATGGGGCTTCATTTTTCTTATGCAACATGAAGTTCAGAGGTAGGCAATTCAGGGCTGATACAAAAGGCTCTATTATGCCATCAGTAACTTGGATTCTTTCTTATTCACTCAGCCACTCTTGGCTTTCCTTCTTGTTCTTGTGAGCTTGTAGACACGAGATGGCTACTTTACCTCCCATATTGGTAACAGTTGAGAAGAAAGGAATGACTAAAAGATAAAAGTTGTGGTCAGCTGAGTTTGCTCTCTTTGAAAGAGCTTTCCTAGTAGACTTACCCACTGATTCTAACTCCTCCATCGCATGGCCACTCCTAGGTGCAAGGAAGACAGAAAAATGCAGTTTTTTGGCTGGGCACATTGCCTCCCTGAATAAAATTGGGATAAGGGAGAAGAGAGGAATGAATGTTGGGTATGCAACCAGCTGTGCGCCTGCCATACAAATTTTTTTTTTTTTTCTGTTTATAGACTGAATGTCTCTAGAAAATATATCCCTAGAAGATATTATTATTGCTTATATAGTTGATATTCTTTTAGTTTTACCAACGTATTTTCCCCTTTTGGTTGTTTTTCTTCTCTTCCTGAAGTTTTCAAGCTTCCATCTGAGGGCATGTTTGTTTTGTCTGAAGAATTCTCTTTAGTGCGCCTCTTCTAGTGACAAATACTTTTCAGTTTTTGTTTATCTAAAAATGTATTTGTTTTGTATTCATATTTAGAAGCTGTCTTTACTGGGTATTTTGTTGTTGTTGGATGCCATCAAGTCAGTTCTGACTCATAGCAATCCTACAGGGCAGAGTAGAACTGCCCCATAGGGTTTCCTAGGCTGAAATCTTTATGAGAGCAGATCACCAGGTCTTATCTCCCACAGAGTGGCTGGTGGGTTCGAACAGCTGACCTTTCAGTTAGCATCCTAGCTCTTAACCATTGTGCCACCAGGGTTCCCTTCCCTGGATATAGAATTTTAGATTAGCATTATTTTTTTTTTCCAACACTTTGGAAATATAATTCTGTTATCTCTGGCTGCCATTGATTGTCTCTGCTGAGAAGTTAGGTGTTCATCTCATTGCTGCTCCATTGAAGCATTTGTTTTTCTCCCAGTTCTCCTACACACCCCACTCCCAGTTGCTTTTAAGATTTTCTCCTTGTCTTTGGTTTTCAGAAGTTTGACTATAATATGCCAACTTCTGTATTTATCCTGATTGTGTTTTCTGGTGCTACTTGAATCCATGACTTAAATGTTTTTCATCTGTTGTATAAAATTTTCAGTGATTATCTCTTAAAATATTGCTTCTGCCCCATTCCCTCCTGGTCCTTTCCTTTTGAGACTCCGATTGCATGTCAGTTAGAATAAATCTGTGTCTTTCATGCTCTTCTCTATATTTTCCATCCTTGCTTCAGTCTAGCTATTTGCTTTTGACCGATCTTCAAGTTTATTTATTCTCTCTTCTGTGTGTAATATATGCTAAAACCATCCATTGAGTTCTTAATTTCATTATTGTGTATTTCAGTTCTAGAATTTCCGTTCGATCTTATTTTACGTCTTCCTGTTCTCTGCTGAAATTGAGATTTTGGTCATTTTGATTCCTTGAAAATATTTAATGGTTTTTTTCTTTTAAGTCCTTATCAGATATCTCCATTATTTAGATTCCTATGGATCTGCTTCTGTTATCTGTTATTTTTCTTGACTTTTGGTTGTGTATTGTCTCTTCATGTATCTTTTTTTTTAATATTTTATTATAGAAAACTCAAACATACAAAAGAAGACATATATACCATATATATGTATCTATTTTATATACACGTAAGTATATACATAAAAAATTTTTTTATGTGTGTATATATATATATATTTAGAAATATATATGTATTTTAACTCCATCGTGCACACTGCCCAGCTTCAACAATTATCAATACACGGCCAATCTTCATTTATCTATCCTGTAACCCACGTTTTTTTTCTCCTCCCATTGGATCATTTTAAAGTGAGTCCAAAACATATTTCATTCATAAAATTGTGTCTTTTTAGCATGTGTTTCTAAAAGAGTAAGTATTTTTTTCATCATAAAAACAAAGACAGTTCCTTCATAGCATCATATACATCCAATTAGTACTCAATTTACCCAGTTCCTCAATTCTGCTTGGTTATTTTTTATTGATATCATGTATGAAGAATTACAGAGATAAAGTGAGTTACATTTGCTTCTGACGTACCGTGAGGTTAAGTGCACTAGCAATGCCAGGACGCTTTAATCCAATTATGTTTACTCTATATCTGGTTCCCCCTTACTCCGAGGATATTGTTGTTGTTGTTAGGTGCTGTTGAGTTGGTTCCAACTCATAGCAACCCCTTGCACAACAGAATGAAACCCAAAGCCTGGCATATTTTACATGGTTCCTCCTTATTTGCAGACCTCCAACTCCAGTTATCCCCTCTTCCCTATATGGCTGTCAGTATCACTGTTGAGTTTTTGATCCTCATGACCACTGTTTTTGACAGTCGACAGTCATTTCATGGGGAAAAGCAATCCTTGCAAATTCCTTGTTTACTTTTTGAGCTTTTTTCCTCTTACAGATCTTGGCTCTGCAATTCTTCCCTACCTTGATAGCTTTCTGATGCTTTCAAACAAAGATTTTTATACTTTGTCCAGCGTTTCTGTTTATTCTCAGCGGGGGAGGGGAGTTGGCCCTGACTACCTAGTCTACCATTACCACACTAATTTTTTAAATACTGTTTAATGTATTAAGCATTCATAATGTATTAGGCTTACATGTGAGAGTAAAGAAATGAATGGTCTGGTAGTTTTTGTTTTAACTTGACTTTGGGTCTTCTCATATTCTGTAACACACTGTATATATGTTATATTCCAGGTATAAAAATTAGCACAGTTGTGGTCTAGACACCTTATCTTCTCCAAGCAAGGAGAAGGTCTTACTTTATGACTTATAAACAATAGGATTAAACCCTATTAAGTTAAATAAAAATGAGACAAAAAATTAAATTAATTTTAAAAACAGAGTCAGTGTGGTTAGAAAGGAGGAAAGAAAAGAAAAGGAGAGAAAGGAAAGGAAAAGAAAAAGAAGAGTGATGAAACAATTTAAGATTCTCTCAATATCTGGCGAAAACCATGCTGTCAAATGTCGGATAGTCATGACAGATTGAAGTCACCAGATATTTACATAACACCTGAATGTGTGACAAACAGGGGTCCCTGGGTGCCACAAATGGTTAGGCACTTGGCTGCTATCCGAAAGTTGGCAGTTTGAGTCCACCCAGAGGTGCCTGGTGGTCTACTTCCCTAAAATTAGCCATTGGATGCCCTATGGAGAACAGTTCTACTCTAATGCACATGGGGTCACCATGAGTTGAAATCGACTCAAAGGCAAGTGGTTTGGTTTCTTTATATGACAAATACACTGATTTATTTCTTAAACACTTATGTAGTGCTTACTTGGTGCTAGATACTGTTCTAAGCATTTATAACTATTAACTCATTCAATCTGCAGAGCAAACGTATTAGCAAAGAGTTTATTATTAGTTCTGTTTTTTGATGGGGAAACTGTGAGAAAGGATAAGTAAGCTGCTGAAGCTCCCACACCTGGCAAGTGGTGGAGCAGCCAGGGTTTAGCCAGGCCAGATTAGGTCTGTGTGTAATCACCATGCTATGTTGATTGTTATAGAGGCAGGGGAGAATCAATTTTTTTTAAGATTTATTTTTCCTAATTCTCAGAAGTTCTATATGCAAATTGACATCAACATTCCATTTATTGTGTTACTCAGAGCTTTTCTACGCAGTTGAAAAGATGGCCTCTGTACATTTTGGTAGCATATGTAGCTAATATAAACACTCTGGAGTTAAATGAAAATAGCAGCTTTTTTTGTCTTACTCTTTGTCATCCCTCTTAGCTCTCCCTGCCATTTAAGTTTATTGCACCCTCCTGAAAGGAAGTATTTGGGATGAAATCTTGAGAGCTGAATCTATGGTTCCTCGGCACTGAGCCCTCTGTTTGCCACATTTGCCCTGGTCATAGGTTAAAACGAGGCTCTGGGTGGCATCTCCTGTGTATCATAAATAAACTTCACACCATTGTTCAGGAAGGAGTGAGTGAGCTCTCCTGCTCAAGTCATCCCTCACTCTTATTTCTCTTTCCTCCATTTTGGTGGCATTCATATCAGCTCAAGAAGTGAAGATTAAAACGTCTTCAATTTCAAAATATCAATACAAAATTATGCTGTGGTGTTTTACAAGACTATCTCAGAGAAAGGGAATTAACATTTATTAACTTACCATGTGCAAAATATTATACTTGGTGATTTATCTAAGGCATTCTTAATCTATTCCTCACAACAACCTTATTTCTGTTTTATAGATGATGGACCTGAAGCACAGAGAAGTTAAGCAACTTGCCCATAGCCACAAACTCCAGTCTTTCTAACTCCAAAATTCATGCTTTTTTAAATTACTCTTCCTGCCTTCCCTCCCAAGGAAATAATTGTTTTGCTAGTTCATGCTGTCTAGCAAGGGGTATTTCAGTTATTCTTATAAATCTTACATGAACCTCCCCCAGATCATCCTCACATGTGTGAAGTGTGAACTTTTATTAAATGAGCAACTCTAGCCAGCACAACTAGATGGTGCCCGGCCACAGCCGCCGACTGCTCTGACGGGGATCGCAGTAGAGGGTCCCAGACAGTGCTAGAGAAAAATGTAGGACAAAATTCAAACTCACAGAAAAAGACCAGACTTACTAGTCTGACAGAGACTGAAAAAAACCCCAGACACCCTTTTAATTCAGTACTGAAGTCACTCCTGAGGTTCAACCTATAGTCAGAGATTAGACAGGCCCCCCCAAAACAATAAAACACATAGCTCAACCATGTATATAAGACTAAATGGCCGTACCAGCTCAGCGGCAAGGACAAGAAGGCAGGAGAGGACAGGAAAGCTGGACGAATGGAAATGGGGAACCCAAGGTCCAGAAGGAGAGAGTGTTGATGTGTTGCAGGGTTGGCAACCAATGCCACAAAACAATATGTGTATGAATTGTTTAACGAGAAACTAATTTGCTCTGTAAACCCTCATCTAAAGCACAGTTACAAAAAAATAAGAAAAAAAAAATGAGCAAGTCTAATCAATTTCCTTTTCTCAGGGGCTACGCCATTGCCAGCAGCAGTGACGACCGCATGAATGAGCCTCCAACCTCTCTTGGGCTTGTGCCTCACCAGGTTAGTGACTTGAAAAATGAAATGACAATTCTGGACCTGATCCCACTGGTGCAAGGGGAAGTATTTCGGGTCACTTTTACCACCCCATCAGCCCCCCCAAAAAACCAAACCCACTCCTGTTGAGTCAATTCCATCTCATAGCGACCCCATAGCGTTTCCAAGGCTGTAAATCACTATGGAAGCAGACTGCCACATCTTTCTCCCGTGGCTCATCAACCCAGCCCACCTCATAAAAAAAAAAAAAAAAAAACCCTAAACTTATCCTTCAGTTTTCCTGGATTTTTGGGAGAGCCTTATGACCACCTGGAAGAGATCCCATTCTGAGGGATGGTACAAGAAGAAATCATGAACAAGCAGCATTATCTAGAGTCTTTGATGTGTTTCATATGTTGACTTTGTTGTTAGCTGTTAAAGAGCCATCCTCAACTCATGCTGACCCCTATACAATGGGATCGGACCATTATTATTCATAGGGTTTTCACTGGCTGATTTTCAGAAGTAGATCACCAGGCCTTTATTCCTAGTTCATCTTAGTCTGAACCCTCCACTGAAACCTGCTCAGTATCATAGCAAGATGCAGTCCTCCACTGACAGACTGGTGTGGGTAGCTGTGCATGAGATGAGGCGCACTGCCTGGGAATTGAACTCAGGTCTCCCACATGGAAGTCAAGAATTGTACTATTGAACCACCACTGTCCTCAGCATGTTGACTAGAGGCCTCATAATGAAGCAGAAAAAAAAAAAAAAAAAATCGGGCTTTAGAATCAGCAGACAATGGTTTAAACCCTAGCCTTGGAATTATTAGGACGGCCTTCCTTGACCAGGTTCCTTAACTTCTCTGAGCCTTTGTTTTCTTATGTATAAAGTGGAGGCAATAATAGCTACCTCACTTAGTAGTTGTAGAGATTAGAGATGACATATGGAAAGGGCTTAGCTGGAATCTCTACTCTAGCCCCCTCGCACTAAGCAGCACCTAATAGACCTTGTGTTAGGTCACTTCACCCTACCCTGAGCCTCAGTATCCATATTAGTAAAAACCAAAAAACCACACTAGTTTTTGTTGAGGTGATTCTGACTCATGGCGACCACATGTGTGCAGAGTAGAACTACTCTCTATAGGGTTTTCAAGCCTGACCTTTCAGAAGGATATTGCCAGACCTTACTTCCAAGGCACCTTAGCTGAGCGTTTAACTGTTTGTGTCACCCAGGGACTCCTCAATATTCGTGTAAACAGGTGCCTTACTTACCTTGTGTCCAGGAGTATGCCTGTGATGCAGCCCTGTATACCATAAAACACTGCACAAATGTGGCTTTCCCATTCTGCCTTATACCAGGCGGCACTGGGGTGACATGAATGTGTTAGTCTTCTCTAGAGAAACAGTTCAAGTAGGACCCAGCAGACACTGTAATGGCCATCTATCCTAAGGAAGCTGACCTCCAGAGCTGACCTTTTTCACATGCATCCTTCTCTTCCCTCTGCCTTGAGATGTGCCCTCATCTCCATTTCAGATTTGAGCCTGAGAAGGGCTTTAATTACATTTTCAGTCATGGCCCCTGCCCTGGTTTCCTTCTTTAAGTCCTTTATGTTAAATTACTGCAGCTGTAGTTTTCTCTGTGCTGAGGCCAGAGGGCAAAACAGTCCCTTTATAGAAGGTGTCCGGTGTCAAAATGCATGTGCCTGTGTTTTTCAAGTACTATGGCAACTAATCCCTCTCCGTGTTCTTTATCCCCATTGAGCCTCCCAATTGTTTGTCATTCACCAGCTCTTCTAGTCCTTTCTCCTCATTTTCAAATGTCTGAAGGATTATTTTGGTTGTTGGCCATCTCTTCATCTGGCCTTTTCAAAGACTGAAGAATAACGCGGCCATATATGGGAAAAGACCCAGTGTGTGTGTGATTACTTGCTTACATTATTTCAAGTTTCAAGCCTTTATTTTTAGCTACACTCTAAAAAAGAAAGTGTGGAAAGAGCTTTAAAAATTAATCAGGGTTATGCGGTCCGCATTTTTAGGCTTTTAAACCTTTTTTTTTTTTCCAAAGCAGAGTGAGTCCATTTATGCAACTGTGTTTTGATTAGGGGAAGATGGTTTCCACAAAAACACTGGGCTGTGTTGCAGTGCCCTGCTGCAGACTCAGCACTTCCCTCCTCCTCTTCCTGGCTCTCTGAGACAAATGATTTCCTGTTGGAGAGGAACTTGGTCAACCTCTCTGTGGGCTTTGTATATAAAGAATGGCCGGTGAAGTTCCCTGGGCTTATTTGTCTCAGTTCTCCGGGCTTATTTGTCTCAGTTCCCCAAAGGAGGGTGTTTATTAATTGGCCTTTGTGGAATGAGACGTCTTAGGAAAGTGATAGTCCTTGGACTGAGAGCCGCAAAGGCCCTACTGGAGACTCCTTGGTAATTTGGAGAAACTTACCTATCTTAGCCCGTGCTTTCTGGGCCTGTGTTCTCCTCCATGTCAGCCCTGGGAGGCCTGAGGATTACTTCGTTTATCTCTCTCTTGGACCACAGGCTGAAGTTGGCCCATCTAGAGATTGGCCAAGTGCAGAAGAAGGCTTGATTAAGCCTTGGAATTCAGTGAAATTCAGCCTGGAAAAAAAAAAAAAAACCTCTTATTTGAAAACCGTGAAAAACCATTTAAGGTGAGAAAATAGGCTTACTGGGATTTTTTTTTTTTTTTTTTTTTTTTTTTTTTTTTAAATCTCTGACCCATTTGTACATGGAGCGGATTCTGTAAGCAGGCAGCAATAAGTACAAGCCACTTTCTGGTGGTGCAGTGGTTGAGTGCTTGGCTGCTAACCGAAAGGTTGGCAGTTCGAACCCACCAGCCACTCCTCAGGAGAAAGATGTAGCGGTCTGTTTCTGTAATGATTAAACCTGTTGCTGTTGAGTGGATTACAACTTCTGGAGACCCTATAGGACAGGGTAGAACTGCCCCATAGGGTTTCCAAGGCTATAAATCTTTATGGAAGCAGGTTGCCACATCTTTCTCCCATGGAGCAGCTGGTGGGCTGGAACCACTGACCTTTTGGTTAGCAGCCGAGCGCTTTAACCACTGTGCTACCAGGCCTACTTAAGAATTACTGTTGGGCAGTTGTACTCTGTCCTGTAAGGTTGCTTTGAGTTGGAATCGACCCCACAGCAAGGGATTTGGTTTGGTTACTTTCTGTCTATAAAGAGAATGATTTTAAAAAACAATTTTATCAATGTATAAAACACATATAGATAGCCACACAAATCACTAGGTGGACAACTTGATGAATTATCATGCAATGAACACACTCATGTGCCCCAGCACAAAAATCAAAATAAAATACTATCAGGCATCCCTGAAGCCCCTCTCAATCCTCTCCCAGTTATTATTGCCTCCTTCATATACAGATGTAAGCTATCTCTGGACTTTCAACATCATGGGAGGTTTTTGTCTGATTTTGAACATTCTGTAAGTGAAATCATGTAGAATAAACTCTTCGGGGGTCTGACTTCTTTGGTAGAGAGCACTTTTTCATTGTAGATCTTAGCAAAGTTACTTTTGCCTGACTGCTGGGGTGGGGGCTGACTTCTGTGAGGCCAGGCCTTTTCTCTGGTTTGTTGGTGGAGGCACAGCCCAGGCTGGTGAGAGGTCCTGAATGTGACAGGAATTAGTGGTCTATGACCTGCTTGACATCCCTCAGAGAATGATAAAGACAAGGTGATGATACAACAGTATTGAACACCAAGGTCACTGAGATAGCAGTCCTGCTTCATTCTACTTGTGGATCCAGCAGTTTTCTTTTTTCTTTTCTATCATCTTTGGGAGAATGTGCTCTTGGTTCCAAAGTACTGATGGGTGTGTCTGCCCTTCCTAGCTAGGGGTTTGAACTTGCTGACAGTATGGTTCTCTCTGGCCCTTGGGTTACTTTCAGAAAAGTAGGACAAAGCCCGATCTAGGGCAGGACTCTGGGTGGGACCTGGCATGGGAGACCTGTAAGTGAGGCAGATGCTGAGGCAGAGCTGGGTTCTACAGCAATGAGCTGTCCGTGCCAGCTGTGCTCTGCCATCTTCAGGCCTTTAGCTTTTCATAAAATCACTTTATTGTGATCAGAAATGCTTATCTCAGTGTGCTCCTAGGATATGAACTGATTGACTGCTGAGTAGAGAGGTTAAGAAAACGAGCAACAACAGCGTATTTCCTGAGATGTAGGTCAGGAAAAAAAAAAATCTCCTTCCCGCTCCAGTTCTATACCCTTCAGGTTCATGACACTGGAAATGGCAGAAAAAAATGGGTACTCCTATGTTTTATCGTATCAGCTGTTGTGGTCTGTGATCTGTTCTTCCTCCTTCCTTCCATCCATCCATCCAGCCAACCATTCCTTGAACAGATCATTCCAAACAGTGACCCTGTGCAAGGCACTATTACTGAGGTTCAGAGAGGTTAAGTAACCAGCACAAGAGCACCTGGTATTTAGAATCAATTGCTTTTGGAGTCATCTAAGGTGGTAGATATAGCCCAAGCCATTTGGATACGATGCCATCTTGTTCTAGTGGGGAGGTCCCTAAACAGAAGGAGGGTCTGTGTACAACATCTGGTAGAGGCTGGGTTTCTTAGGTGAGGCCCTAGAAGAGAAAGAATTTCCTTTTCTTAGTACACAAAAGAGGGGATAGATTGTAGGCAATGTCAGAGTTCAAGAGCACTTCAGAGAGCAGCTCTTGTCCTAAGAGGACTTGGGCATAACTTTATCAGTTGAAGGATATTCCTTGTGCCCCACAAGTTTTGCTCACCTGATGAGGGTGTCCTGTTTGGGAGGTCCCATGTGGAAGGCAGCCTGAGGCTTTGTGATCATACAGACCTGATTAGAAGCCCAGCGTGTCTTCTTAATTTCACATTCATCCATTCATTCCTCACCTCATTTTACAAAAGGATTTGAGGCAGCTCTTGCTACTTATCACTGTGTGACCTTGGGCAGGTTACCTAACATCTCTGAAGCTAACCTCACATTCCATATCTGTAAGATGGTGATAACAATATAATAAACTCCTAGAATTCATGTACAGATTAATTTACATATGCATTCACACAGTTTTGGGCACATAAGAGACACTTGTAAATGTTGGTTTTGTCTTTGTCTTTCATTTTCAGTTAAAATCAGGGCTTATCTAGTCTCCTAAAACTCTGGCAGCAATGAGTGAATAGGGGAGGGTTGGGAGGGTTAGCTCCATTCTGCAGTATTTTTCTAAGGGTGACGCTGGCTTATTTCCAGTGTAGTTCTCTGCCCCTTGGTGATTCTAGTTCTGTAATGAGAGGTGGGTCTGAGGTGATAGCGGAAGCTGTTATCTGAAACAAGGACCACTGTGGTGTGTGGAAGTTTTGCAATTGCTAAACTCTCCATTTGGGCATTGAATTTGATTGAGGCTCTTGTCAACATCCAAGGTGGATCTGGAGTGTGGAGTTAGTTTTATTTATGCAGACTCCAAGCTCTAGAAATACTGCCAGGCCTGAGGGAAGTTGGCGTGAATTTACGGCAGCAGGTTCCAGTTGTGGCTGAGACTGTACCTTCTCAGGATGACCGTTTATTGCTGGGTGTTGGATCTTAGCTTCCCCTTGAGGTGAGAGTAGGCTTACACCACACACACAGGCTTAGCACCTGTCTTAGTCATCTAGTGCTTTAACACAGAGAAGTTTATTCTCTCACAGTCCAGTAGGCTAGAAGTCCAAATTCAGGGCTCTGGCTTCAGGAGAAAGCTTTCTCTCTCTGTCGGCCCTGGAGGAAGGTCTTTGTCATCAGTCTTCCTTTGGTCTGGGAGCATCTCAACACAGGAACCTCAGGTCCAAAGGACACGCTCTGCTCCCAGCCCTGCTTTCTTGGTGGTATGAGGTCCCCTTGGCTCTCTGCTCACTTCTCTCTTTTATTTCTCAGAAAAGCTTGGCTTAAGACACTAATCTTGTGGACCTCATCAACAAAACTGCCACTAATCCATCTTATTACATCATAGTGATAGGATTTACAACACATAGGGAAATCATATCAGAAATAAAATGGTAGACCATCATACAAGGGAATCATGACCTAGCCAAGTTGACAGATAGTTTGGGGGGACACAATTCAATCCATGACAGCACCCAAGCTGTTTTTTACTCAGCTCGAAGTATAAACGGAGCCCCCGTGGCACAGTGGTTAAGAGCTCGGCTGCTAACCAAAAGGTTGGTAGTTCAAATCTACCAGCCACTCCTTGGAAACCCTACAGGGCAGTTCTACTCTGTCCTATAGGTCACTGTGAGTCGGAATCGACTCGATGGCAACAGGTTTGGTTAGGTGTAAACACCAGCGGGGTGACCCAGAAGGGAAGGAGCCCTTCTCTCTTCCTGATCTAGTTCTTTTGTAGCCAACTGGGCATAATAGACTGAAGGTGATTTAATCCAGGTGTTGAGTTTTTGTTTGGGGGTGTTTTCTTTTTAAAGTCCCTGTAACCGTCTACTTCTTTCCTCCTTTCTTTTGACCTCTTCCTTGCTTTTTAGCTTTCTTCCTCCGACACGTAATTCCCCCAGGCTTTGGAGCCAAAAGAACTGAAGTCAAATTCTTGGCTTTGGAACTTGTTAACTATGGAATCTCGGACAAGTCGTGTCACGTCTCCGAGCCTCAGTCTCCTTATCTGGAGAATGGAAGGAGGTTCTCCATCACACGGTGGTAAAAACCAGTTGCTGGGGAGTCAGCGCTGACTCATGGCAGCCCCACGTGCACAGAATAGCCTGCTCCGCAGGGTTTTCAAGGCTGTGACCTTTCACAAGCAGATGGCCAGACCTTCTGAGGTGCCTCCGGGTGGGTTCGAACTGTCAGCCTTTCGGTTAGTAGTTGAGCACTGAACCGTTTTTGCCACCCAGGGTCTCCCACAGGATGGTCGTGAGGCCAAAATGAGATGAAGAGTGTGAGAACCCCTTGAGCCATGGATGGCACTCTGTAAATGCTGGTGAGCTCCTCCCTCCCTCGCACCCTCCCCTCGGCATACTCTGCCACATTCTTACCCCACCACCCTGCAGGCCATGGCTTCTAAGGCTAGGAGGGGGCAGCTGTTTCCATGGAAGGGAAAAGGAAGTGGAGTAAGTACTCAAGGGGAGGCATAGGAGAGGCAGAGAAGGTAGATGAGAAGGGTGCTGGGTAAGGTTGGGGAACTGAAAGAAGGCCAGGGAGTTAGGGGAGTACGGTGGGAGAGGAGGAGAGGCGGGCTGGAGTATCCAGACCATTTAAAGGTCTGCACCTTTATCCTGAGGCAGCAGGAAGCCATTGGGAGGTTTTAAGCTGAGGCTTGATAAGATTTGGCTGCTGCACGGAGAATAGATTGGAGGAGATGTGAGCAGATCTGGGTATGTAATTGGAGTTATCTGGGCTTAAATTTGAAGACACCCTAATTCAGGGGATCCCACAATGACACCAGAGTCACCAAGGGAATCATTTCAAAAGACACACTTCCTGAGCCCCCCTCCAGACCTCTAAGCACATTTGGCATTTGAAAGCATTGGGCATTTATAGGATTCCGTCTATAAAGGAAGTTTCTTGGTGGCATACTCTGAGACAAAGTGCAAAACTCCTCAAGGTAGCAGATCAAAGTCGCACTTTGAACTAAGCTTTGGCTACTTTGTGCTCCCAGCAACACCAATTCTGCTTTCCAAAGGGACCCTTGACACCTTGGCCCCAGCACACACTCCCAGCCCAAACAGGTGTTCCTGTCTGAGAGCCCTGGGATGCTAGTTAGACCTGCACAGATGTGCCTAATGAGTTCTGGCCACAACCCCACACCTTCCCACTGGGAACAGCCCCGTGACCATGACTGGAGGCCAAAAGGCCATGCTTTTTGCATCTTTTCTACTGCGTTTCTACTCCTCCTGGTGAGGGGCGTTTGTCCTGTTTTATGAAGCCCTCTTAGCCAAACTCGATCCTCAACCAACTACTGCAATCATGTTCGACAGTAGAGATTGCAGCTCAAACTGCGTGGGACCTTGTTTTGGGCCTGGGGTGAGAAAGGAAGCCAAGAAGCCACAGGTAATTGTTTAGGTTCATTTATTCCTAGGTGGTTTTTTAAATATGCAGGGGATAGCAAAAATATACATATCGTATAGCTGGTTTATGCATAAAAATTTTTTTTTCCTCATTAGTTTGCACAGTACACTAATGTTGGTGATTAGGGGAGAGGGATTGGGGGCAATAGGAACTTTTCATTTTCATGTTCATTTACTTTTCATTTTGTACCTTTTTTAAAACATTTTTTACAAATGTACCTTCATTTACTATTTCATTTTGTACCTTTCCACACTATTTTTAAAATGTTCATTGAGATTATAAAACAAATTTTTTAAATCACCTTTTTTGAGGTATAATTTATATACACTCAAATGCACCTGTATTTTACCTGTACATTTTAGTGAGTTTTGACAAGTTTATATACATGCATAACCACCACCACAAATGAGATATTTTCATCACCCCCCCATCAAAAGTTCCCTTGTGTCCCCTCCCAGGCAATATCCTCCCACCCAGCCTCAGGCAATGAATTATCTGATATCTATATGACCCATTTTTTTTTTTCTTTATACTTTTCTATATTAAGGTGGTGGGGGGTGGGAGGAAGCAAAATCAATGTAAATTTAAAAAACAAAGCGTATAGGGAGGGTAGGCAAAGGTTTGGTCCTTTTAAGGAATCCCTCTAGGGCGGGTGGGCAGGCGTGCGTAGCTGGGGCATGTGTGTGAAATTGACAATTTTTTTCACTCTCTGAGGCGAGGGAGAGTGAAAAATCAGTATTCAGAGGAGACTGTTAAAAAGGAACTTAAGTATTTAACTTAAAAAAAAAAAACACCAAAAGGCCATCCCTGGGTGGCACAGATGGTTAAGTCCTTGAGCACTAACTGAAAGGTCGGCAGTTAGAACCCATCCAGAGGTGTCTCAGAAGACTAGCCTGGCGATCTGCTCTGAAAGGTCACAGAAAACCCTATAAAGTGCTGTTCTACTCTGACACACATGGGGTTGCCATGAGTCGGAACTGACTTAACAACAAGTTAGAGTTTAATTTTTAAAAATAGCTGTTTAATATTTATCTTCCCATAAGGAGAGATTCAAAGAATATATTGGTAATAGAACAAGAGTTTAGGGTAAGCTGTGGGCAACTTTCCTTCAGCAGTGGCCAGAGGCCATAGTTTTGTGTGGATGGAGAAATAACCTTGATATCACTTTATGAAGCCTTTTAATTTAAATGTTCATTTAAATGCGGGCTACATTCTAACAACTAGGTGGTGCTGCTGATTTTAGAAAACGTGTAAAGAATTAGAGGCTTGCCAACTACTTCATCTGATTTTCGACATCTAACAGGTGATGTTGAATGATACAGAGCAAACCACAGGAAAGTGTAAATACGAATAGTAACTGAAGCAGTGCTTCACCTGCCTGCATCATGAGGCTCACCTGGGGCTCTCGTTAAACATTCAGATCCCCAGACCTCGTGAATTATGTTCCAGGTGACTCATCAGATCCGGCAAGCTTAGAAAACACTGCACATATTGCTTCACATACTTTGCACACTTCTAAATAGAAAACAAAAGGAGCCCTGGTGGTGCAGTGGTTAAGCGCTCAGCTGCGAACCAGAAAGTTGGTGGTCCGAGCCCACCAGCCACTCCACTGGAGAAAGATGTGGCAGTCTGCTTCCATAAAGATCACAGCCTTGGAAGCCCTATGGGGCAGTTCTACTCTGTCCTATAGGGTCACTATGAGTTGAAACTGACTCCATGGCAACGGGTAAATAGAAGCCAGACCCAAACCCATTGCCACCCAGTCAGTGCTGAGTCACGGAAACTGCCTGAGGGTCAGAGTGGAACTGGACACCACAGGGTTTTTTCAACGGCTGTAATCTTACGGAAGTAGATCGCCAGACTTTCTTCCACAGCACCACTGGATAGATTTGAACTACCAACCTTTCAGTTAGTAGTTGAGTGGAAACCATTTGCACCATGCAGGGACCTTTTAAGTAGAAAGGTCATAGTATTCTTTTCCACCCACACAAGGGTAGGTCCTTATAACTTCCTTGATTGTGAGTTGAGGCCTGGCCTAAGTAGGTGTGAGTGTATTTATTAAGACTTTTTCATAGAATGCGTGCATGTGAGATTGCTGTGGGATTTCTATACATGTCTAGGGAAGGCACTAACAATTTTAAGTGGCAACCTCCGCTCTAGAAATTTTATGCATTTCTTGTAAGATTGGGAGATGCAGAGCATATTGTGGACATGCAGTGCGTTTGTAATCCTAGGGGTTTAAAGCATTGATGATGGAGGAGGGCTTCAAATTGCCTGGAAAATATGAATGATAGTGAGTTAGAGTTATTTGGGATGATTTTCTCTGTATAATTGAGATATGAATAATTTTTCAGATTTGGGGTGTTTATGTTTTTTTCACTCATTTCATAATTTATTGGACCTGTCTTGTGAGCAAGTACAAAGAGCTCAATTGTGTCCTTCCCTGATCCTAAAATTCACGTAGAATTTCAAGGGACTTGGAATAGCCAAAATAATCTTGAAAAAGAGGAACAATGTTGGAGGTTTCACACTTCTGATTTCAAATTACACTACCAAACTAAGTATTTAAGACAGTGTTGTGCTGGCATAAAGATAGACATAGAACAGTGGGATAAAATTGAGTGCCCAGAAATGAATCCTCACATTTATGGTCAGTTAATTTTCCACAAGGTTGCCAAGACACTTAGGTAGTCTTTCCAGAAAATAGTGCTGGGACAACCGGATTTCCACATGCAGATGAAGTTGGACTCCTTCCTGACACCATATACAAAAATTAACTTACAATGGATCAATGACCTAAATATAAGAGCTAAAACTATGCAACTCTTAGAAGAAAATGATAAATCTTTATGACCTTCAGTTAGATGATGGTTTTTTATCTGTAACACCTAAAGCGCAAGCAACAACAAAAATAGATAAATGGGACTTCATCAAATTTAAAACGTTTTGTGCATCAGGGGCAACATCAAGAAAATGAAGACAGCCCACAAAATGGGAGAAAATATTTACAAATCATATGTCTGATAAGAGTCTTGCATCTAGAATGTATGAAGAACCCTATAGCTCAACAGTAAAAAGACCAATAACCCAATTAAAAAATGAATGAAGGATTTGAATGGCCATTTCTCCAGAGAAGATATACAATGAGCAAATGGGAAGATTCTTACCATCATTAGTCATTAGAAAAATGTAAATCAAAACCACAGTCAGATACCACTTCATACCACTAGAATGGCTATGATCAAAAAAAGAGATTAAGAAGAGTCGGTGAGAGGTGGAGAAATATTACACTGCCAGTGTAAAATGGTGTGGTTGCTTTGGAGAAAGTCTTGACGGTTCCTCAAAGTGTTAACATAGTTACCAGAAGATCCAGTAATTCTGCTCCTAAGTACTTAACCAAGAGAAATGTCCATTATCTAATGAATAAAGAAAATGTGACAAACCTATACAATGGAATGTTAATTTGGCAATAAAAAGGAATGAAATACTGATACATGCTACAACATGGATGAACTTTGAAAACATTATGCTAAGTGGAAGAAGCTAGTCTTACATGATGCCATTTATAGGAAATATCCAAAATAGGCAAACTCATAGAGGCAGAGAGTAAGTTAGTGGTTGCCAGGGGCTAGGAAAAGAGGAGAATGGGGAGTAATTGCTAAGAGGTTCATGGTTTCTTGAGGCAATGAAAATGTTCTGAATAGGTAGCAGTAATGGCTATACAAAAAGTTGGTGGTTCGAACCCACTGGCTGCTCTGCGGGAGAAAGATGTGGCAGTCTGTTTCTGTAAAGATTACAGCCTTGGAAACCCTGGGGGGCAGTTCTACTCTGTCCTATAGGTTCGCTTTGAGTCGGAATCAGTTCGGCAGCAGTGGGTGATGACTGACTGTACAACTCTGTGAATGTACCAAAAATCCTTGAATTGTATACTTTAAAAAGATTAGTATTATGATTCATGAATTATCTCTCAATAAAGCTGCTATTTTTTAAAACAATTATTGCACGTGGTATTTTAGTGATAAAGATCAAAAGAATTTTGGAGGATGGTGACATTGTTTCTAGGTCTGGTGGTAGGTCCATTGAGGATTTATGGAAGAGGTTTGTGCTTTTGAGGAAGATAAGGGTTTGGACATGGAGCTGTTTCCAAAAGGAATAGCACTGAGTCACAGAAGTCAGCCTGAGCGACGTCAGGAAAGTGGGAATGTCTTTGGAAGGAAAGTTATAATTCTTTTTTTTTATTCTAATATTGTGTTTTAGGAGAAAGTTTACATAGCAAATTAGGTTCCCATTTAACAACATTTATACAAATTGTTCCGTGACATTAGTCACATTTTTCATGATGTATCAACATTCTAATTCTGTTCTGTTTCCGTTAATATACCTTCCTTGCCCCTCGTTACCTTCTCATCTTTGTTTTAGGCTTGATCCTTGGTCTCATATAGTTGATTATTTAAGGGAGCACAGTACTCATGGTGACATTGTTTATTTTATAAGCCAGTCTATTATTTGGATGAAAGGTGACACCAGGAGTGCTTCAGTTCCAAGTTCTAAAGGTGTCTTAAGGCAATAGTCTCAGAGATTCCTCTAGTCTCTATCAGTCCAGTAAGACTGGCTTTTTTTAGGATTTTGAGTTTTCTACATTTTTCTTCCTTTCTATCTGGGACATCCTAATGTGTCCTGGTTAAGACAGTCAGTAGTGGTAGCTGGGCACCATCTAATTCTTCCAGCCTCAGGCTAGAGGAGGCCATGAATCACATGGGTTATTACTCCTGTGGACTAGTTTTTTCTTTGAGTCTTTGGTTTTCTTCATTCTTTTGTTCCAGATGAGTAGATACCTAGTTGTATCTTAAATGGCCACTCACAAGCTTTTAAGACCCCAGATGCAACTCACCAAACTAGGATATAGAACATTACCTTTATGAACTATGTTATGCCAGTTGTCCCACTAGAGTATGGTCCTAAGTCTTCAAACCCTATAAACCAGTCCTACAGGGTGTATAGTTATGTCTAGGAAATATCCATAACTTTGCCCCCTATGTGTTTTATTATATATATGCAGTGTAAACAAACATGTATATACATAGGCCTACAGATACACTGTATGTGCACATCCATATACTTATGTGTATGTATACATACCTATGTGTGCATATATGTATGTAACCGCCCACATTTTTTTTGGCTGTTACTACTGTTGTTGCAAAATTGTATGTTATAACATTTACCAAAGTTGTCCCTTATTCTTGTGTACTTCCTAGTGCCTTCATTTACCTTGGACCAGTTGTGGAGACCTCACCCATATTGGGTATTGCCTTTCTCATCACCAAAAATAACAAGGGTCTACTATCTACAAAGAGATTCCCCCTCCTTCTCCCTCCCATCCCTGGTAACCGTCAAAGAATGTTGTTTTCTATGTGTATACCTATTTTTGACTTTGTATAAAAGTGCGGCAATACAGTATTTGTCCTTTCGTGACTGACTTATTTCACTCAGCATGATGTCCTCCAGATTCATCCATGTTATGTCTCACGGATCCTTATTCTTTATAGTTGTGTAGCATTCCATTGTATGTTGTGTACCACAATTTGTTTTTCCATTCATCCGTTGACGAGCACTTAAGTTGTTTCCATCTTTTTGCTAATGAACATAGGTGTGCATATGTTCATGTCACTATTCGTGTCACTGCTCGTATCTCTCTAGGATATATACCCAGGAGTGGGATTGCTGGATCATAAGGTATTTCTAGCTTAAGGAAGCAAAATATTTTCCATAGTGGTTGTGCCATTTTACATTCCCAACAGCAGTGTATAAGAGCTCCAGTCTTCCCCACAACCTCGCCAGCATTTGTTGTTTTCTGTTTTTTTGTTTTGTTTTGTTTTTTTTGATTAGTGCTATTTTTGCAGTGAGGTAGTTATCTCACTGTAGTTTTGATTTGCATCTCTCTGATGGCTAATGGTCATGAGCATCTTTTTTGTGTTTGTTAGTAGCCTGAATGTCCTCTTTGGTGAAGTGTCTATTCATGTCCTTTGTCCATTTTTTGATTGGATTGTTGTGTTTTTGTTGTTGAGATGTTGTTTCCTATATGTTTTTAGAGATTAGGCCCTTGTTTAATATGTGCTTCCTAAAGATTTTTCTCCCAGTCTGAAGGTTCTCCTTTTATTCTCTTGGTGAAGCCTTTTGATGAGCGTAAGTATTTAATTTTTAGGATGTTTGTTATCTATTTTGTCTTCTGTTGTTCATGCATTTGTAGTTGTGTTTGATAGACTATTTATAACAAAAATTAGGTCCCCTAGTTTCATCCTTATGTTATATTCCAGGAACTTTAGAGTTCTTAGCTTATACATTTAGGTCTTTGATCCATTTTGAGTTAGTTTTTTATGTGGTAGTAGATATGGAACGTGTTCTCATTTTTCTGTAACTTGATATACAGTTTTGCCAGCACCATTTGTTGAAGAGACTGTTTCTTCCCCATCAAATGGACTTTGACCCTTTGTGGAAGATCAGGTGTACATAGATGGATGGATTTACTTCTGGGTTCTTGATTCTGTTCCACTGGTTTTTGTGTCTGTCTTTGAACCAATACTAAGCTGTTTTGATTACTGGCTATATAGTAAGTTTTGAGATTGAGACGTGTGAGGCCTCCTACTTTGTTGTTGTTCTCCAGTATAGCTTTTGCAATGCAGGGCTTCTTTCCTTTCTATATAAAGTTGGTGATTAATTTTTCCATTTCACTAAAGAATGCTGTTGAGATTTTGATTGGTATTGCATTATATCTATAGATTGCTTTGGGTAGTATCTACATGTTCACAATGTTGAATCTTCTGATTCATGAGCGTGAAATATTTTTCCACTTAAGTAGGTCTCTTTTAATTTCTTGCAGCAGTTTTTTATAGTTTTCATTGTGTAAGTCTTTTACATTCCTGGTTAGGTTTACTCCTAAGCATTTTATCCTTTGGGGGGCTATTGTGAATGATATTATTTTCTTGGTTTCCTTTAGGAGTTGTACTTGTTGGTGTAGGGGAAGCCAGCTGATTTTTGTGTGTTGATCTTATTCCCTGCCACTCTGCTGAATCCTTCTATTAGATCCGGTAGCTTTCTTGTGGAACCTCTGGAATTTTCTATTTGTAGGATCATGTCATCTGCAAATAAGGATCGTTTAACTTCTTCCTGTCCAATTTGGATACCTTTATTTCTTGCCTTAGATACCTTTCTTGCCTTATTGCCCTGGTTAGGACATCCAGTACAGTACTGAGTAAGAGTGGTGAGAGAGATTAGAATTTTGTTGAGAATTTTTGCATCTGTGTTCATGAGGGATATTGGTCTGTAATTTTCCATTTGTGTGATATCTTTCCTGGCTTTGGTAACAGGGTGATTCTGGCTTCCTAGAATAAGTTTGGAAATATTCCTTTCTTTTCTATGTTTTGGAAGAGTTTGAGTAGAATTGGTGTCAACTCTTCTCTGTTCAGCAAAATTCCCTAGTGAAGCCATCTTGGTCAGGGCTTTTTTGTTGTTGGGGGTGGGTTTTTGATGACATCTTCAATATCTTCCTTTGTTAAGGGTCTGTTTAGATTTTCTACTTTGAGTTAGTTTAGGTAGATAGTCTGTTTCTACCAATTTGTGCGTTTCTTCTAGGTTTTCAAATTTGTTGGAGTACAGTTTTTCATAGTTTTCTGTTATAATCCTCTATCTCAGTTGGATCTGTTATAGTGTCTCCAGAAGCATTTGTTATTTTGGTTATTCTCATTTTTTTTCCTTTGTCAAATTGACCAATGGCTTGTCAATTTTATTGAGCCTCTCAAAGAACCAACTTCTAGTCTTCACTCTTTATATTTTTCTGTTTTCTATTTCATTCATTTCTGCTCTGGTCTTTATTATTTCCTTTCCTCTAGTAGCTTTAGTCTTCTTTTGCTCCTTCCTCTCTATTTGTTCAAGTTGTTGGGTTAAGTTGTTGATTTTTGGATCTTTTTTAATGAATATTTATTGCTATAAATTTTCCTCTGAGCGCTGCTTTTGATGTGTCCCAAAGGTTTTTGGGATATTGTGTTTCTGTCCTCATTTGATTCTAAGTATTTTTTTTTATTTCATTTTTGATTCCTTCAATGATCCAATAATTTTTTAGTAATGTGTTAGTCTCCGTGTGTTTAATTTATTTTCCTTGATCTTCTCGTTATTGATTTGTAGTTTTAAACTATTATGTGCAGAGAAAATGGTTTGTATAATTTTGGTCTTTTTAAATTTATTGAGGCTTGCTTTGTGACCTAAAATATGTTCTATTCTGGAGAATGTTTCTATGTACATTGGAGAAGAATGTATATTGTGCTGCCGTTGAGTGATGTGTTCTATATATGTCTGTGAGGTTGAGTTGATTAATAGTGTTTAGGTCTTCTGTGTCTTTATTTATTTTCTTTCTAGTTGTCCTATCCATTGTTGAAAGTGTTGTATTGAAATCTGTTATTCTACAACTGTCTGTTTCTCTCTTCAATTCTGTTAGAGTTTGTTTGGGTGCATAAACATTTATTATTTTTATGTCTTCTTGCTGAATTGACCCTTTAATCATTATATAATACCCCTCTTTGTCTCTTCAAATGGATTTTGACTTGAAGTTTATTTTGTCAGAAATTAATATTGCCAATTCTCCTCTCTTTTGGTGACTATTTGCTTGGTATATTTTTTTCATCATTTGATTTTTAACGTGTTTATGTCTTTGTGTCTACAGTGCGTCTCTTGTAGACAACATGTTGATGTGTCATGTTTTTTTTTAATCCACTCTGCCACTCTCTGCCTCTTGACTGGTGCATTTAATCCGTTTACATTCAGTGTGATTATTGATAAGTATGAATTCATTGCTACCATTTTGTTATTTTTTTTGTGTGTTAAGTTTCTTTGTTCTTAAATTTCTGTGTCAAGTTCTTTTTGTATATGGATCTTCTTTTATCTGTTAATGCTTTTGTGTTTACTGAGCCTTTATTTTTTCCTTTGTTTTGGTGAGTAGACATATTAATATTTTTTGTGGCTACCCTGAAGTTTTCCTTTATCCTCCTGTATTTAAAAGTCTGTTGTATCTTGAAATCACGTTGACTTCCTTTCCATATGGAAGTTCTATAACTACACCATTCATTCCTCTTTTTGTTCTGATGTTGTTATCATTTACAGCTTAGTGCCTCTGGCTGTCTGTAATCAATTTTGAAGCTTTATTTTACTTTTGTGCAGTCTTTACCTGGGTTGGTATCTGGGTGATGCTATCGTATGTCTTTCTCAGGTTGTTGTCTGGTGCCATCGAATCTCTGACTGAAGGACTCCCTTTAATATTTCTTCCCGGGCTTGTCTGGTGGTTACAGATTCCCTTAATATCTATTTGTCTGGGACTGTCTCAATTTTGCCCTTGTTTTTGAAAGACAGTTTTGCTGAATATATGATTCTTGGTTGGCAGTTCTTTTCTTTCAGGGCTTTGTATGTGTCAACCCATTGCCTTCTTGCCTGCATGGTTTCTGACAAGAAATTAGCACTTAGTCTTATTGATGCACCTTTGTGGGTGAGATTTCGCTTTTAATGAGCTGCTCTCCAAATTCTTTGTCTTTGGTTTTGCAGAGTTTGATTATGATATGTATTGGTGAATTTCTTTTGAGGGTCTATCCTGTACGGGGCTTGTTGAGCTTCTTGAATGGAGACCTTCTCATCTTCCATAATATTTGGGAAGTTTTCTACCAATAAACATAAATAAATAAATAAATAAATAAATAAATAAATAAATAAATAAATAAATAAATAAATAAATAAATAAATAAAATAAAACCAATATAGCTTCAAAAATTCTCTCTCTTTTTTTTTTTTTTTTTTTCTCTCCTCTTCTGGAATTCCTATTGTGTGTAAATTATTCCTCTTGATGGTGTCCCACATAACCCTTAGGCTTTCTTCATTTTTCTTCAGTCTTTTTTCTGATCATTTCTCAAATGAATTACTATCAAGCAATTTGCCCTCTATATGGTTTCTATTTGTCTACTGAATTTGTTATTTTGTTCTTGTATTGTTTTCCTGAAATTTTCTAGGTTTTTTTTTTTTTTTCCCTGCATTTTCCTTGGTCTCTTTGAGGAGCCTAAATATCATTTTTTAAATTTCCTTGTCAGGTAGTTCTATTGTCAATTCTTCCTCCAGAAGGTTTTCTGTCCCTTTATTTTGTTTACTTATTTGAGCCATCTTACCCTGTTTCTTCCTGTTGTTTGTTATTGCCTGTTGTCTCCAAGGCATTAAATTGAACCGAACCCATTGCCGTCGAGTCGATTCTGACTCATAGCGACCCTATGGGACAGAGTAGAACTGCCCCATAGGGTTTCCAAGGAGCACCTGGTGGGCTCGAACTGCTGACCTTTTGGTTAGCAGCTGTAGCTCTTAACCACTACACCATGTTATTTTATTTATTTATAGATGCATATGTCTTCCCTTACAGAATTGAGTGAGGTACAAGAACAGGTCCCTTCCTTGATGTGAGTTAGCAATTGTTGATTGGTCAGGGCCCCTCCACAACTCTTATGGGACTGTGTGGTCCTCCTGCATTGACGTTAGCCATTAATGTGCCCATTGGAAAGCAGAACAGATCATCTTTGTCACCACAGGAAGGTGGTACTATACAAATGGACTGGGAAGGCCCTCTGTGCAGACTTGAATCAGCATCTCAGTAGGTGGGAAGGATCAGGGGTCTCAGAGCAGAGTGTGGGGGAATCATACCTGCTAGTCTCTGGATGGGGGGAGTGGGGAGTTGGGAGAGCAGGGGTGGGCAGTGAGCACGAGGCTACATCTACTTGTGTGGGGAGTGCTGCCGTCACTTGCCCAGAGGTGGATGTGGTGGGTGTTCCTGCTGGTAGTATGGTGGGGCAGGGGGGAGCCTTCACCAGGTGGGGTCCTGGGGGGTACTTTTGCAGGTCACTCAGTGGTGGGCATGGTGGGCTTTCCCACCAGTTGTCTGGTGGTACGGGGGGGCAGGCCAGGGGGCTACCGTCGGTTCATGGTTGTGCGACTTGGAGGCCACAACTGTGATTGCGGGTGCATGGCACAGTGGAGGGGCTGCCACCAGTTCAGGAGCATACCAATTAGCAGGTGTGCTGCCAATTTAGGGACCCCCAGCACAAGGGATGGGGTGAGGGCTGCCACTGGTTCGCAGGTGCATGGTTGGGAGGCTGTACCCTGGTCTATAAGCACGCAGCTCAGGGGAGGGGTTGCTGCTGGTCCATGGTTGTGAGGCTCAGCAGGTGCACTGCTGGGCTGCCAGAGCAGGGGTAGTGCTGTCAGTCTGCGGGTGCGTGGCTTGGAGGGTACATACCCAATCTGCTGGAAAGTTGTAATTCTTAGCAGTTACATGGAGCCTGTGAAAGATTCAATCCAAGGTAAACATGGATAGGCAGGTTGGGCCCAGACCAGGGAGGACCTTGAATGCCAGCGTAAGGAATTCTGCACTTTATTTGGTCAGCTCAGGGAAGCTAAGGCAACACTGTACAACCAGAGCTAATGTATTAGGAGAATTCATCGACAGCAGAGTGTTGCATTAAATGGAAGAGGGAGACCCCCTGGGAGTGCTCATTAAGAGTCTGTTGCCATAGGCTTGAGAAGAAGCGTTTTCTCTTCTAAATCACTTAAAACTGTAACTTGTTTGGTTGAGTTCTGGTTCTTCTGATCCCAACCTGGTGAATTTGAAAGCCCTTACATACACAGATACTCTCCTTTGTTTCCTTGGACAATGAGCCACAGCTTCCTGGGAAAGAGCTGTCTGGAGGTGCTAAACAATGGTCACGGTGTCTCCTTTTCTGTTCCTCACCGCCTGTTTTTGATTTCTGTTTCCTCCCTTCCTTCCTTTCTTTCTTTTTTACCCCTGACAGGACCTATTCTCACCCTTTAGCTTTACCTCCCCACTTCCAATCATGAAGCAATTTAGCAGAGAAAATTACCAGTATTTATTTGCATAACTTAAAGGAAGCTTGCTATAAGCTGTGTGAGAAAAAATAAAATGAAAAATCATTTTCATGAAGCGTATATGGAGGCATTATGTGGGGATCATGTTAATGAACATTTTAATGAAAAATATGCTAATCTAAAGTTTTTCCAAGTATATATAGTATAAAAGTAATTGAGGTATACAGAAGCTCACTAAGAACATTCTTTCAAGCCTATAACTTTCAGATTTCATGATGGTATCAGCGTTCCCATTTGTGACTTGCTGTTAAAGTATTTTCTGCCAATACGATGTCTCATGTGTTGATGTCCTGAATAGCAAACTTTTATGACCCTGATTCTACCACCGATCTGTCGGTTTTTGTACCATGCTGGCTTGTGTGTTGCTACGATGCTGGAAGCCATGCCACCGGTATTTCAGATACCAGTGGGATTACTCATGGTGGACAGGTTACAGCCGAGCTTTCAGACTAAGACATGCTAGGAACAGAGGCCTGGTAAGCCAATGAAAGCCTTGTGGATTATAAGAGGACATTGCCCAACTCACTTGTTTTTGATGACATCATTAGGAGGGATCAATTGCCGGGGGCAAACATTGTGTTTGGTGAAGTAGAGAGCCATTGAGAGCACGGGGGACCATCAGTGAGGTGGATTAGAATGGTAGTTGCAACGGTGGACTTAAACATACTAGTGATTGTGAGGATGACACAGGACCAGACAATGCTTTGTTCTGTTGTATGTAAGTTCACCATGAGTTGGAGGTGACTCAGCAGCAGCTAAGAACAGCAACAAGACCCTGATTTTGTGCCTCAGGTAGTAGTATTATGAAATGGTTACCACATTCCTGAGATATACGGGACTGAAAGATTGTCACATTTTCAAAGGTTCACAATGAGCTAGTACAATTTATCATTTCTACCAAGCTGCTCTTTCAGTCTAGGATTACAGGGAAATCACATAGCATATTGACAAGGACACTTGCTATAGCTGTTTCCTTCAAGATTAGGTTTCCCAGCAGTAAGTATGCACATTATTTAGACTGTTAGTTGTAGTGTGAGTGTAAAGATGAGCTGTCCAAAATCAGAAGGAAGCCTATTTTTATAGTTTATCAGGTTTTTTTTTTTTTTTGTCTTTGGTTTTTGGGGGGTGTTGGTAGGGGTAGATAAGGGCAACAAGGGGTGGGTAGGTTGGTTCTTTTGCTTTATTCAAGCAAGGCTGTTAAAGTTGTGGTGAACCTGGATATTAAAGACAGCTGTGATGTTGTTAGAGAAAGCACAACCGAAATTTGGGGTCGGAAGGTCTACTTCTGAATCTTAGTTGGCAAGATCAAATGAATTAACTTGCGGGGAGATCCCTGTCATCGGGATCGTTGCAAATGCCAAGCCCTGTAGAGACTTTAGAGGTTTGACCGTTCGTGTTTTCAGTAATAATACTTCAATACGTATACTGATCAAGTTCCAACTGCCAACCTTTTGGTTTGCAGATGAGTGCTTTAGCCACTGCACCACCAGGGCTTCTCATGCAACTGACTAAAAACTCCTATTTTGTTAGTGTAGTTCTAGAGGTATAATGTTCTGAATAAATTACTTAAATCATAGTTTGTGAGGCTTGGTTATACCTGATCCTCTGTAAATATGAATCAGATGTAGTCTAGAAGTTTATGCTCAAGGTGGTGCTGTTCACCCATAACTTTAGTGAAGTTTTCATTTTTATCTTGTTTCAAATCAAGCAAATAACTGGTATTTATTTGGGATCATCTTTGTCTTCTCTGAGTCCTAGACCTTCTTACCCTCTGAGCACCCACCCAATATCATACAAATGCACACTTATCCCACTATTCAATATAGCGTACTGTATTTTATGTAAATAATCTGGATCTTCTAAGTTTGCTTGCCAACCGTGTCCTCCCTGCCCTGAGGTATTTTAATTAGCACTGCTATGCCAATTTTTTTTTACATGTTGCTGAAAAATAAAATTAGCATAGTGTGCTTAATGGGGGGGATGTGGGGGAGGATACAGTTAGCAAACAAACATAGAAGGTACACATTGTTTGAGTAAAAATACGGTATATGTGAGAGCTGAGTCATAGCAAGATAGTTGATCTGTTATATTTTTAAAGACATTTATTAATACATTACTTTAGATTTTGAAGCTTCCTTTTTGTATTTTGGAGTCAATTTGTTTCTAGGTCTCAAATATTTAAAAGGCTTGTAGTAGGCCTTGGTTCCTAATGGAATAAAAGACCCAATATTGTTCTTCCCAGAACTCGTAGTACAAGGGAAAATATTCATGTGGAACTTCATTTTTGCTAGGATTCTGTGTCAGGACCGCCCTGTTAATCCTTTCCCATTTCTTGTCAGAAACTAGAAGTGCATTTTATATATGTGGTCATTCCGTGCTTGGTATGAATTTTGTTTTGTTCTGTTTGGTTTTTAGATCCGGGGATTTCTGTCACGGTTTGATAACGTCCTTCCTGTCAGCCTAGCATTTGACAAATGTACAGCTTGTTCTTCCAAAGTAAGTCATTTTGTGTGTGAGGAACTTGGTTTGAAAAGCAAGCCCTTCAGATTTCTATCTCTGCCTTACCAGCTACAGGCATTGAAATGACAGGGGCATTGTTGGGGGAGCGCTGGGTTCAAAAACAGTAAAAAAAAAAAAAAATTCTCGTTTTCATTTATCTGTATTCATTCTCACAGAGAAAACAGACTGAGAAAAATTTGGTTTAAGTTGTATAAGGAGGGACTGAATTAGATACTGTCGCACTGTATCAATAACTTGCACCACAGTAATTTTGGCTTGAACTTGACCTCCACTGGTCTTTGTTCCTCCCCAGGGGGCTCTCCCCTGCCATAGACCATCATAGAGCACTTTTTAATTGTTACCCAGAGAATGGGGGATACCAGGCAGTCTGGTCTGTTTATCTTTTGGAGATCTACATAATGACAAAGAAAAAGTAAACAGAGATTAGGGGCCTGGATGGGGTGCCAATAAAAGGGCCTCTTCAGCTTTGATCTTTCCAGGGGCTCTAAAAATAGAGTTGGTGTGCCATCCATTGTAATGGGAAACAGCTGATGTATTTCAAGACTACAACGATGGCTTTTTTTTTTTTTTTAATGGGCTTTGAGGTACTGTCTGTGTTATTTTTACATGTACACTGTATGTTATAGTTGATTTCCTTTTACGTACCTCTTTAAGCCTCCTGACACCCAGTGTGATTTTTAACCTGAGCTTTTAAAACTCATGATTCTTGATAAGATTTTCATTTTGAAGCACTATGAAAATAGCATCGGCATTATTAACCCCAAACTGTGGCTTCTCAGTTATCATTTGGGAATTCTTTGCCATGTAGCCTACTTCTGGCAGTGTGGACGGGATTGAATTCTAGGGACATTTTCTCCACTCACTCTTGAGTTGACAAGCGTTCTGTGAAAATTTACTTGGGTCATATCTTACAAGAAACACCATCCTGACCAGTTTCTCCAAAAAGTAAACTCAGATTTGACAAAACAATGTTGAAAAATTTGGTTAGCTTTTGATGGTCAAAAACTTAGATTAAAAAACAATTTTTTTTTTTCTGTGAAGCTAAACTAAGGCCCTGTTTTATCACTGTGCCTCCTAAGTGCCTCTGCTGAGATTTAAAGCTGTTTGTTAGTGTTACCCAGTAGCTCACTCTTTCTGTAGTTTCCTTAAGGGGTCTTGTATTTGCTCAAGTCAGGGCCTCAAGAAGGTCTACGTACATTTCTGTCTTCAGAAATATGAGTTGTAGAATTATATGCTCTAATGGAGAACAGCTTTTTTTTTTTTTTCCTTTCAATAGCTGAGCTAATTGGTTTCAAAATAACTTGGCAGTATTTTCATATTGAAATTGTTTGGCACAGGTGCCAGAAGTTTCTCTATGGCTTTATGTAGGTCTCCCTAGTCAATGAAATCAAGATAATTAGGTCCTCTAAGTAAAATACAAACACTGGTTTCTTATTCTATTTCTGATTAAATTAGCCCTGGAGATAAGTGTTTATAAAAGAATCGCAAACCTACTGGTAGACCAGGCCCCTTATGTTCTTTAAAATAGCTTTGCATTTTTCTTTCACACTTATCGTAAGCATTAAATTAAATATAGGTGTCACTTTTTTGTTAACAAAATTATTTCCTCTTGGTGGTCATTCTGAGAGTCCTGCTTTACATAAACATGCTGGAGGGTTTAATACAAACTGACTTGGATTTTAACAGCTGTGCTATTCCCAGAGCGATCACTTTTCATGTGGTCTGGGTATTGGATTTCTTTTGTGCTGAAAAGGTTGCTTCATTGGTGCACGTATTTCCTTACAGTAGAAACACAGCATTTACTTACTTGGCTAACTTCTTTATTCACTTAGGAGGATGTCATTCTCTATTATCTGCAAACCCAACATTAATACTTTGAAATGACAAATCCAATTACATTTTCCTCTTTGTGCATGTGAATTTTTCTTAATGCATACTTAGCACAATATTTTTTATACTGAGTCATATCATAGTCGTCATCGTTTCAAAAAGATTCTTTTGGGCTAAAAATGACTTTTTAAAAAATTCTCCTTTGACATTCATGAAGTAATTTTTTCCTCTGGTAGATTTCAGTATTTTTTACTTTTTTCTCTAGGACCAAAGCCATACTTGTGTCTTGATTTAACTACAAATAACAGACAGTAAGAGGTAGAATAATCTCTACTGAGTAATAATACGCTCATTCATTACCTTACTTATAATAAGCATAGATCTTTTATAGGGCTTGGGGTGGGGAAGAATACAGTTCTTTGCTTCTGTGGCAGGGAAGGCCAAATCATCTATACACAAGTCATTTCTTACCCTGTTTTATCTTGACATATAGCCAGATGAATGGTCCATCTTACAAAACAAATATTGAGGAATTGGGAGAGGACATGGAGGTGTCGCTTTTAGTCCAATTTCTGCTTATTGTCTTAAAAACCTTTCTAAAATGACCATATCTACCACTGGGATTTGAAAAACTATCAGCTACATGAGTTGTTTTTTACTTCCCAAAGGGAACTTAGAGCAAACCAGAGTATTGTAAGGAGTCCTTGGGTGGCGCAAACAGTTAAGCACTAAACTACTAACTGAAGGATGAGTGGTTTGAACCCACCCAGAGGAGTCTTGGAAGAAAGGCCTGGTGGTGTGCTTCAGAAAATTTCACAGCCTTGAAAACCCTGTGGAGCAGTTCTACTGTGCACACATGGGGTCACCATGAGGCAAATCAACTTGATGGCAACTAGGGAAAAATAAAGGGCATAGTAGAGTTGCTACCAGAGGAAATGTATAATTTTGAAACCAATATCCTGAAAGAATTTCTCAATACTTTGGATTAGTTTGTTATTCCTTTTTTTTTCCCCCTCCCAGGATTTGGGGGATAACTTCTTATTTGATGTAATTTCAAATACACAGAAAGTTAACAAGGATAATACAAGAAACTTTGTATACCTTATACCAGGATTCACCAATTGTTCTCACTTTGCCCCATTTGTGTGTATACATGTTCTCTCCTCTCTTCAATATCAGTCTGTGTGTGTGTGTGTGTGTGTGTATATATATGCGTACACACGTATAAATGCACGTACATATTAATTTTGTTGTTAACCATTTGAGAATAAGTTGGAAACATGGTGTGCCTTCACCCTGAATATTTCAGTATGTAATTTCCTAAGAACAAGAACATTCTCTCATCTAAACACAATGCACTTATCAAATCCTGGCAATTTAATGTTGGTATAATACTGTTAACTAACCCACAGTCCATATTTCAGATGTTATTTTTACCAATAATGATTCTTCCTAGGCTTTTCCCCCCAGATCAGGAGCCCATTTAGAATCTAGCATTGCATGTTGTTGTATTTCTTTGGCTTCCCTCAGTCTGGAAAAGTTCCTTAGCCTTCCTTTGTCCATCTTAACCTTGACATTTTGAAGTATACAGGCCAGTTATATTGTAGTATTTCCCTTGGTTTGGATTTGGCTAATGTTTCCTCATGATTAGATTCAAGTTATAAATTTTTCGTAGGAATACCAAAGTGATGTTTTATCCTCGTGTCAGGAGTTCATAATATATTTTGTCCCCTTTGGTGATATGTTAATTTCCCCATTTCCATATTTGTAACTACCTTTCCCAACAGTGAAAAACCTGACTGCTTTTATCCTCCATGTGTTTACACACTTGCTTGACTCTAGAATACACAGAAAGTAGTTTCAAAGTGGCTAGCCCGTGCTGCTGTGGAAAGTAAACCTAGAAACTGGAGTTTTGTTTTTGTGTATAGTTGTTTTTCTAGGTAAAATTTAAATATAGTGAAATGCATGAGTCTTAAGAGAACAACTTCATTAGTTTTGACAAATGTATGCTCCCATGTGGGAGTCCCTGGGTGGTGCAAATGGTTAACGTGCTTGGCTGCTAACTGAAAAGTTGGCAGTTTGAGTCCGCTCAGAGGTGCCTCAGAAGAAAGACCTAGTGATCTACTTCCAAAAAATCAGCCACTGAGAACCCTACAGAACACAGTTCTACTCTGACCTGTATGGGGTCACCATGAGTCAGAGAGAATTGACTCACTGGCAACTGGTATACACTCATATAACCCTCCTTCCAATAAAATGCAGAGCATTTTCATCACCCCAGAAAGTTCCCTTGTATGCTGCCCAGTCAACTGGGGGCGGAGGGGGGGTGGTATGTTGCCTATGGCGACGATTCACTGTCCCTCTAAGGAGTAGAGCTTGGCATCTTCTGGTGTGTTTGATGCAGCAATTGCCTTGTTCTGGGACTCAGAAGTCATCCAGAAATTTTTCTCAGAACTGCCAAGTCAGGAGCAGGGCTGTGCCTGAGGAGACCATGTGTGGAATGTTCCACTGTTGTTGCCCAATTCTGTCACCCACAACCTTTGTGATACTGCAGAAACAGATTCTTAGGAAGAAGCAGGCCCCAGGCTTGGTTTGCATGCCATCTGGGACCTGCCTATTACACAGATGTAGCAAGATGTGCCCAGAAGCTTGGTCTAGAGATTTTAATTAGTGGTAAGCAACCCTAATGATAATACTCATTCTGGTGTTTACCATGAGATGGGACCTTCTGTGGCAGTGTTATAATTAAATTCTCCAAGTGGCTTGTTATTAGCTTTTTGTATGCACCTATGTATGTGTGTCTCGAGGAGTGACAAAGAGAGACTGGTGTAGGGATGGTAGGTACCTGCTGGTATCATCATGTGGTAAATTGTTCTTTCTTTTTGCCTGTGTCATAGGCAGCCTGTCCATTTAGCTTTTGATATCCTATAATCCTACCTTCTATCATGAAACTTTGGTGGCGCGTGGTTAAGAGCTTGGCTGCTAACTAAAATGTTGGCAGTTTGAATCCACCAGCCACTCCTTGGAAACCCTAAGGGGGCAGTTCTACTCTCTCCTATAGGGTTGTTGTGAGTTGGAATCGATTCCACAGCAATGGGGTTGGTTTGGTTTTTTTTTTTTTTAACCTTCTATCATATTTGCTTATTACTTAAGGAGCATGAAGTACCAAAATTAAACTCAGCTATTTAAACTTTCTCTGAGAAAAATCTCTGTCCCAAATCAACCTGTAGCCTAATAGCTCAGCAATGCACCTAGAGAACAGAAAGGTAGATTGTAGATTAGGAAAGAAAGGTTAGAGTCTTGGTGAGTGTCTATTAGCAGACATTGATTTATTCAACTGGCATTTGAATCCCTGCTGTATGCCCAAGATACAAAGACGATAGAAATAGCCACTACCCCTAAAGGAATGCTATCTAGAGGGTAAGGCAGACCTGTCACCAATAATGAGCCCATTCCATTATGATACGCTCCACAGTGCTCCTTTTGCAGTATCCTTGGACCAATCAGGTTTGTCAAGGTGGGCAAAAATCAGGGAAGGCCTCACAGAGAGTGACTTCTGAGTTGATGTTAAAGATGAGTAGGAATTTCTAGAAAGACATAGGAGAGAGAGGGCAAGAGAAAGGCATTTCAGGCAGAGGGATTGGCATGTATAATAGCCAGAGTCAAGAAAATGTAGCACCCTGATGAAGTTGTTCAGTGCGACAGTTGCAGCTGAGCCTTGCAGACCAGCCTACAGATTGTCCCCTTCTCTTTGTGAGTGCCATTTCAATTTCAGGCTCTTCTTTGAGTTGGAATCAGGTGTACTTTGTGTAACATTTGAGGCTGCCATTTTGAAGCTTACAATTCCATATGAAACTCTTTCTCACCTAGCACCGAGCCTCGGGGGTTTCCTAATCACAGAGACTGAGCAGCTGTAGTGGAGTGGTGTGGAGGGCAGTAAGTCAGGGGATTTCCAGGGTCCTGGCCCTGCATCCTTCGCTGACCCAGATGAGTGGCTCAAGGAAGGTGCTTCCCCTCTGTCTGCCTCCGCTGCTGCTTTTATTAAATGAGTCAGTTGGATGAGATAAGCTCTGGCTCTTTACTGGGACGCTAAGTTAGTAGCTTTATAATACTTTGTATTCCCTTGACTTAGTTGTATTTTATTCTGTATTCCACAAGCAACTGCAGAAAAATAAGAAAATATATTTAAATGATAAAGAAGATAATCAACCATACTTCACCCCCTCAGCTCAATGTTAGCCATTGATTTCTACTGTTTTTTACTTTATTTTTATCCACATGTATATAGGTATATATAGATAATGTTTCTTGCCAACATTCCTACTGTAAGGTTGAATAAAATTAGCTTGACACAGAGGGATTTAGGGTGCTACATCAAAGATACTCCCTGCTCTTCTAATTTGATAGGGTTTTAAATCTCAGTCATTTACAAGGACTGGCTGGAGCCCAATCGGAAGGGCTCTCCAAAACTTGTGCCAGAAATTTTTGCATACAGCATCTCAGTGGCAAATATTACTCAAATCTGGGCTCCAGCCAGGTTTTCCAACTCCTCTCCAAAAGGGACATAAATCTCTGATTTGGAAAATGATGAGTAACCCCCAGGTTCCCTTTCCCTATCTCATTTACCCAGTGAGGCCTCATGTCTCCATTTTAACATGCGATGGGTTCCATATGTAAGGTTGTGTGGTATAAATTGTATCCCACATCTTGTTCTTAGCAACTAGTGTTTCCCTAATCTCCAGAACTGCTTGGTTCCCAAAAGGAGATGGAACTGCTAGAGCCAATGTGGAGTATTGACTTGCAAGCCTTAACCTCAGAACTCTTGGCATTTCACTCCTTGAAAAGCCTTGGACATTTCTCCCTTTGCTTCAATTTCCTCATCCGTAAAGTGAGGAAAATATTTTCTGTTTCCCAGGGAAATTGCAATGGCTGACGTGTATCCAGTTCCCTGTGACCAAGAACCAAGGCCTTTACCTACTCCTGGGACTGGTGCTGACATCAGAAATAAGAGGAAAACATAGACTCCTGTGATCACACTAGGTCTCCAGGGGTGTGTGGGTCCCTTTCTGGGCTCAGTGTTTGTTCACAAGCAGGTACAATGAGAGGCCTAATTGAAGGTCCAGGCTGCCCCAGCTCTAAAAGGCTGTAGAACTTTCCATCATGTCTAATGACAGCTACTGCCAAAACCTTTTCCATGATTCCAGAAAACTTGGTCTTGCTCATTACTTCTGACCTGTGGTCTTCCAAGACCACCTGATCAGTAGTTAAAGCTTGTGCCACTTCATCCTTTCCCTGCCCCCTGTGTTTACAAGGACATATCTAGCCCACCTGAACACATTTTTCTTACAAGATCCGTTTTACAGCCAAGGCCAGGAAGTTTAGGACTGTATTTTCTTTACACATTTCCACTGGCCCAGACATAGCCTCAGGTTATTGAAAAACTGGGTTCCTTTTAGTTTGGAATTAATGTCATTCACCTTTAGCCTTCCCCCCATGCGTATTCCGTGATACAGTGGTTCCCAGATTTTTTGAGCCACAGACCGTGTTCAGACTCCGATGAACGCAGTAAACCCTGCTCCTTGAAAAATGCAGAGGCACACACAGTTTTGCAGACCATTTCATTGGCTCCATGAGGTCCCAGAACATGCCTGCAGATCCTAGTAAAGCACCCTTGCTCTATTACTTTTTCTTTGGTTCCATTCTCAAGCTCTCCTGGGTGAGAAACTGGGAGGTGAGGGGTGCAAGTAGCCCCGGCCCCATCATGACTTCTCCATATGGCTTTGGGAAGTCGCCATCTCTCGTCTGGGGATTGTAGAAAAGGGACAGGTAGGGGCTGTTTTCCACTGGGTTTGGTTTTATGATCTGAGATTGTGTAGTCTGTTGATCAGGTACTTCATTTCTTTAGGCCCAACTGCACCCAACGGGGGAGTAGGGGAAGAAACTGATGCTGCTCAGAGTTAAGGGCAGTTCTCCCTTCACCAGTGGGGACACTAATTTGACTCCTAATGGGCAGGGAGCCGTAACTGTCATCTCTGTTCGTGTTCCTTCTTTCTTTGTTATTTCTGTAATACACTCAGACTCTTCCCTTCACTCTCAATACCTCTGGACTATAGGGAGAGGGGAACATGGTATTAACTGCTGGGCTCTTGAAATAAGGGAGCCATCACCTTGAGCTGGGAAATATTTTATGGGCATACATGATTATACAAGAACAGGTTGCATACTGTGTATATATATATATATATATATATATATATATATATATATATAATGTTGTTTTTAGCGGCCATCAAGTTGGCCACCAACTCATGGCAACCCCATACACAACGGAACGAAATTCTGCCTGGTCCTACACCATCCCCACGATCGGTTGCAGATCGGACCATTGTGATCCACAGGACTTTCATTGTCTGATTTTCAGAAGTGGATCACCAGCCCTTTCTTCCTTATCTGTCTTAGTCTAAAAGCTCTGCTGAAACCTGTTCCACATCATAGCAACACACAAGCCCGCGCCGACAAATGAGTGGTGGCCGCACTTGAGGTGCGTTGGCCAAGAACCAGACTCAAGTCTCCTACGTGGAAGGTGGGAATTCTGCCACTGAACTATCACTGTACCCCATCCCGACAAATGAGTGGTGGCCGCACTTGAGGTGCGTTGGCCAAGAACCAGACTCAAGTCTCCTACGTGGAAGGTGGGAATTCTGTCACTGAACTATCACTGTACCCCATCCCCATCCCTCCCTCCCTCCCTCTCGCCCTCCATCCATTCTTCCCTCCGTAATATTTTAAATACTCAAATGTATATTTACACGAGTTCATTTTAATGACATGTTATCGTAGTTCAGTTTTACAAACATACAGGCTCCTATTTCCTGATACGTTTTTCGATGATATAAAAGCGAATAAGACAGCCTCTGAAATTTCTCATGATATCTTTCTGGACAGAATATTAAAGTTATACTAGATAGTTACATATGTAATTCAGGTATATGAAGTTATTTGAACATCTTTACCCATGAAATGCTCCCGGCTTGGAAGGGATAACTAGTTCCTGGAAAATAGTAGGAACTAATTAAGTATGTTTTGAACGGTGAGAAAAATTATTGGATGATTTGGTAGATAAATAAAGGAGCAGCATAACAGGAGAAGCTAAGGAAGTCTCTGCCCTCAAGGAGCTCACAGTCTGGTGGGTAGCTAAGAGGCAGTAGCAGAAACCTCTCCTGCCTGTTTGTACAGAGGTATGACTTATCATCAAACTATAAATGATAGCTGTTATTGAATGTTACGTTGCAGTATTCTGAACATTTATTCAGCTGTGCTTCTTTCCAGCTTTTACATCTAATTTGCCTTAGTTGATGCTTTCAATGATTTGTTATTTTGTGTGTTGGAAGACCATTTCTAGAGTATATTAAAACAAGAAGCCTTTGAGATTCATCAAAGTGCGTTAACATCTTATGAGAAGACACATTCTGGCAATGAGCCCTTTGAAGGTTTTTGCTTGCTCTCCTGCAGGATTTTTAAAGGTTTTGTTATATTTCTAAAGGACTTTCCAGCATCCTGTCCAGGTATTTCTAAAAGTGCTTACCACTAGAGCCTTTTTGCCATAGAAGATGTGAAAGAATTGTGAGAAAACATCCTATTCCTGAAGTTATCATCCTTACAACTTATTTGTATAACATTTTCTGTGATGATAGTGATAAATCCTAGAGTAATCTGGTCTTCCCTCGTTTAAGTAATTTTTTCATCATAAAAGTAGTGTTAAAGAGTTTTTCTTAACAACGAAGAAAAAGCTACATGTTTCTCATTTCTAGAACATCTAATTGCTGGTAAAAGCATACAACCAAAAAGCTAAACATCTTGAATTTATAGCCATCAGACTAAAATTGGAAAACATCTCCTATGTGGTCCTTAAGTTGCAGCAAGTGTGCCAAATGTGAACCATTAATGGGGTGAATAGACATAAGAAAGTTTTGCAAATTAGAGGGACTATTTTAACAATATGTAAGTGTACATTCAGCGGTGTCTTGAGAAATGGCAGAGTCATTGGGATAACTGCCCGCCTGGTCTCCCAACAGGATTACTTTGAATTGATCTGTTAGTCACAATACTTTGTCGTCAGAACTTACCTGTTAAAACATATTTCTAGACAGTTCAGGGATCTTTTCAATTGACTCTGAATTTGCTGAAGCATTTGGATATTTTTAAGAACTTTATTGGCAGTCCAAGTTGGGATAGAAATCCACGCAAAAGTATATTTTTGTGTTATTTGTAAAGGTGGGAGAGGAAATTTGGGTTTCTCCCAGCTCTCAATTGCTCTTCACATTTTCCTTTCCTTTTATGTCAACTATTTCATGAAGGACCTTGAAGGGAGAGGGTAACAAAGGAGAGGATTGAAGTAAGTGGCAATTACTCATTGTTGTTTTAAAACCTCTCACGTATTTCAAGCAAGGAACATGAGGTCAACGTTGCTCTTTCTTAAAGAAGACCATTCATTAATTGCCTGAGTAAAACTATCTTTAAAGATTAATACACCTACTCCTCATTTATCGATTATCTCATTATCTAACATTTCACATGTACAACAGTAGTAAAAAATCTATCTGACTGTTTTATGCATTAATGATGTACGTCTGACAGTAACAACCACCAAAGTGTGAGGCGAGAGTAATGCTGGCTGTGGTGGTTAAGATTATGTGTCAGCTTGGCTGTGCCATGATTCTCAGTGGTTTGGCAGTTATGAAATGATGTAATTTGGCAGTTATGTAATGATGTAGGAAACCCTGGTGGCGTAGTGGCTAAGTGCTATGGCTGCTAACCAACAGGTCGGCAGTTCGAATCTGCCAGGCACTCCTTGGAAACTCTATGGGGCGGTTCCACTCTGTCCTATAGGGTCTCTATAAGTCAGAATCGACTTGACGGCACTGGGTTTTTGGTTTGGTAATGATATAATTTGGCAGTTATGTAATGATGTAGTCATCTTCCATCTTGTGATTTGATGTGGTCATCCTCCATTTTACTTATATACAGATTTTCTTTGTTCATTTTGACCTAACTGAGAAAGATTAACTTCAATAATAATGTAAGTGAATTAAAAAAAAAAAAAAAAGAGTGCAAAAGAACTTGCCAGTATAATAACATACATGAGTGAGAAAACTAAAAAAAGAAAGTGAAGAAAACAAAACAAAACACACGCATGTATCTCTTAGCTCTGGCAGACGAGTAGGAGTTTCACTTCATGACATCTGCTGTTCTTTGCCTAACCACTCACTCCTTGCTTCCTAGTATTGAGAATGTTCCAGTAAGCACTGGACGTACACCCGAAAATTGAGACCTACCCTCATCCTTTCACACTCTGCAAAAGGCCTGCAAGTCCCAAGGAATGGGCCTGTTCAAAGTAACCCCCATGGGAGGCTGTGTGCTTAGACCAGTTCTGCTGTGCTAGCTCAAAACAGTTGACAGGCTCTTCTTGGGAATTTGCATCGGCTCTCACAGTATTTTCCCCTTAATAGCCCTGGCAGTGGTGAATTCTTGACCTTTGAGGGTGGCTTTGATTTTTTGGAAAAGGCCAAAAGTAATTTGAAGTTATGTGTTATGAATCAAGGGGATGAGCAATTTGCAAGGAAAAAAAAAATTAAAAATAGAAATGCAAGGGCTTAAAATGGTATGTGGGCCTGAATAAATGAGAATACTCTGTAGAAGGGAACTCAGATTATCCTAATCTTTTGAGCTAAGAGCTGGCTGGCTAAGGGACAGCAGGGAACTTTGATATGGTTGGTGTGATAGAAATGAGCACTGGCCTGAGAGACTCTGCCATTGACTAACTCTGATCTTGGAAACGTATCTCAAATGTCCTGAATTCAGTTTCCTTAGGTGTAAAATGCTATGTCATACTAAAGTACGAGGTCACCAACAAAAGACACAAACCACATGCTCTAACAGTGCATGGGACAAGGCTTTGCTCACACAAAGAAGAAACAGAGCGAAAGCAGAGTTGAGGGAGACCTCGTTCCCTCCCTGCCAGGAACAGATATAGACAGGGTTGACCAGGTGCCATATGGTGCCTGCGCATGAGCCACAGACAGACAGTTACTGCGTGCCTAGAGAAGCGAGGAAGGCTTCTCTGATAAGGAGAATGGAGTGAGAGAGAGAGAGACCCAATTCCCAGCCTCCTTATCAGAGAATGTTCTGGGCCTAAGGCCTCTGCGTAGGCAGCTGGATGGGAGGTGTAGAGGCACAGCATCCTCCCAACAACTTAAAGTTCCTTTTCCGTGGCCATGAAGACTAAATGAGAGCTTGCGTGCCAAGTGTCATGGAGTTGGCGCTCTGCGAGTGTTTTTGATTGCTCCTTTGTCTGAGCAGAGAGCAGGTGCCACTCCCATTTCCTTTTGTAAATTCTCTCATTTTATAATCTGCAACCACGGAAAACTTTCCATCCTTAGAAGTTGACGAAAAGGGAGGGGAGCAAAAGAGGATGAGCAGTTCTTTTGAAAAGGGCATAGCCTCAAGAGGTGAGCAAATATTAATGTGCAGGTTATTAGATTCTTTGTCTTTTTCTTTCCTTTTCCCTTTTCTTTTCAAGTAGGCTGTTAATCCAGGAGTTTAATTATCAACCAAAGTGAAGCTGAGGTTTAATATTCCTAGATATGTGTGTATGAGGGGGTATGAATCCTCATATTTCCTGGAGGTGGAAGTCAGCCCTGCTCTTTGCAGCCAGTGGCAGGCCCACAACCTCAGCAGAGCCATCAAATTTTGGGAAGGGATTCTTAGCTGTGTCCCCTCTGAGTTCAGGGACAGAGACATAATGAGGCCCAGGATTACAGTTCCATGCAGTGTCGGGCCCAGTACCAGGCCTGCTGCCTGCAGAGGCAGTTGTTCTTTTCACTGTCCCAGTGCTTCTCGGAAGCCTTTCTGCAGCCTCAACCGCCTTGCTTTCTCATGCCACAGTTATACTGTATTTTTCACAAATAACGTACCCATGCAAATAACTTGTGCACACATGTAACATGCATAGCGCACTGGGGAAAATACCACGCGAGGGTGTTATGCGGTTGGCAAAAATGTATAATATGTGCATTATTTGCATCAAAGTATGGTAAATGGATTAGAGCCCAGTGCAACATGAGCAGGGAAGATCAGCTGCTTGGTTTCATCTTTTCAAGTGATGCAGCATTTTACTGCTCCTTTGGCATCATTTTATGTGTGTTTTCCCAGCATCCCTTTCAAGTTTGTGAAGTGGCTAGCAAAGAGCTTCCCAGTCTATTAGACAGAATATTACCAAAGGGGAAAAACAGTCATTGCCAACTCACAGCAATCCCATGTGTTACAGAGTAAAACTGTGCTTCATAGAATTTTCTTGGCCGTAATCTTTACGGAAGCAAATCCCCATGCCTTTTTTCTGTGGCACTGATGGGGTGGGTTTAAACCACCAGCCTTTTGGTCAGACAAGCACAAATTGCTTGCGTTAGCCAGGCGCCTTTGGAGAGAACTTTAGATTCAGAGAAATTACTTTCACCTTCTGGCTCTCTTACCTACCGTATTTAACATCTCCCGAACAATGATGTGGTAGGATTAATTAACACTCATAGAATTCTCTTGTACTGGGGAGAAACCCAAAAATCAAACCGTTTGCTGTCAAGTCAATTCCGACTCATAGCAACCCTATAGGACAGAGTAGAACTGCCCCACAGGGTTTCCAAGGAGCAGCTGGGAGATTCAAACTGCCAGCCTTTTGGTTAGCAGCCAAGCCCTTAACAACTGTACCACCAGGGCAGGGGATGGGGATGGGGATAATTTCATTTTAAATCTTTAGCAGCTTGGAGAGCTGATTGGTTAAGCACCTTCAGGCTGTCTTTGGAAGCCTTGTTCTTCTAAAAGGAATCTTGGTACCCAGAGGAATGTATTTCCTATGGTAACATTTCAAACTGTACAACGAGTATCCTCAGGAAAGTTGGTGTGGGCTAGAGCAACTTCTAGATGCCCTCCAGCACAGACACGGGGCGGGGGGTGAAAGTTTAAAAGGTTTTCCTCAAGAAACTGTTTATAACAAACATAGTTCACTTTCCCATTTTGGTTAATTTTAAGCTTGAGTATTTTTGAAAACATTTGGAGGGTAGGAGCACGCAGCTGCTAAGAATCCAAGCTGGTACTGTTTTGAAAATGCAGATACTTCTGTTTTGAATTTACTTAAGGAAGTAAGATCGTTGCCTCCTATCTATTCCTTTGAATACGGATATTGTTTAAATGACATCATTTTGGGTAGCATACACAGTCCAAGTGGTTTTGAGGAAATCATTAAAAAGAAAAAAATTTAAAAAAACCCTTAGGTATCATTGCATTCTAGAGGCCAAGAAACAAGAGTGATGGTATTTTTTGGCAGACTCCCAGGCCCTGCAAAACCCACACCCGAAGCCTGTCTCTGGAGCTTCCTGTGGTTTTTCCAATGAAGGGAAACAGCCTTTCTCTTGGAGGGTCCAGGATGGCAAGTTTGTACATCAGCTTGATCAGAATTGTGATGTTTCTGCCCGAAGGTTATGTCCCACAGGCTTCATTTGGAAAATTTGATGCATCACAGTTGTTACAAATTGAACTGGGCTGGTTTCACTGATGCCAATAATGTAAATTCTTTTTTGGTAGAAATTGGTAGCTTCCCATGATTAGAGGTGATGGTGCTACCAGGTGGTCTGTTACCATGAAATCCAGTCTCAGACCAAATGCTGCCACACATTAACATTTATTAGCCAGCAGGCACAAAAGTTAGTCATTCAGCCTGTTCGTCCTTTCAATAGGTTTCTCACATAAAAGTTTAGTAAAGACGGATGCAGCAATATTTTAGTTACTGGGTATTATCTACCCTTTTAGTTGGATCGGGTGGTGGAATCCTTTCTTAAGCACACAGAACCAGATCCCTAGGCCCAGAGTGCCACTGTAAAGAGCATTAGGCTGCCTGGTTTGCCAGATTCTAGATTCTGATAACCCGCATGTTGATGCAAGGTTGGAGTTCCAGGTGGTTCAAACGCTTAACGTGCTTGTCTGCCAGCTGCAAGGTTGGAGGTTCGAGTCTATGCAGTGGCTTCTTGGAAGAAAGTCCTGGCAATCTACTTCTAAAAGTCAGCCATTAAAAACCCTGTGGAGCACAGTTCTACTCTGACACACAAGAGGTTGCCGGGAATTGGAATCAACTTGATGGCAACTGGTTATATGCAAGGTTGGCGGGTCCCGTTCAATATTTCCAGCCAACCCAATGCCATTATTTTCTTTCTTTCTTTTTTTTAAATATCTTATTGTGATTTGGGTGAAAGTTTACAGAGCAAATTAATTTTCCATTCAACAATTTATACAGTTTTTTTGTGACATTAGTTGGAATCCCCTCAATGTGACAGCACTCTACCCGCTTCCTCCCTGGGTTCCCCGTTCCCATTTGCCCATCTTTCCTGCCCCTTCCTGCCCTCTGAACTTTGGTTTTGAGCAAATGCTGCCCTTGTGGTCTTATATGGTTGATTGTTTTGAAGAGCACATTCCTTATAGGTGTTATTGTTCACTCTATAGGCCTGTCTATTGTTTGGCTGAAAGGTGATTTCCAGGAGGGTTCAGTTCCAGGTTTGAAGGATGTCTAAGGGCCTTAGTCTCTGAGGTGCCACCAGTCTTAATCAGATCAGTAAGTCTGGTCTTTTTCATTAATTTGAATTTTGTTCTACAGCTGTTATTTTCATTAGAGAATTACTTCTACCATCCTTTATACTCACTAGAGGACTCTCTGGCATAGATTTAGATAGCCGTATATTGATCCACTTGACTTTGGAGGGTGGACTCCTGATTAGCCTTTCAAATGTCAAACAACCACACCTAGAGTATGCATCCCTGATTCAGGGCGGGGGGGTGGGGAACCAAACCCATTGCTGTCAATTCCAACTCATAGTGACCCTATAGGACAGAGTAGAACTACTTCAAAGGGTTTCCAAGGAGTGACTGGTGGATTTGAATTGCTGACCTTTTGGTTAGTAGCAGAGCTCTTAACCACTGTGTCACCAGGGGTCCACATTCCTGATTAACCCGTTGCTGTTGAGTCAATTCTGACTCATATCAACCCTATAGGACAGGGTAGAATTGCCCCATAGAGTTTCCAAGAACTGCCTGGTGGATTCGAACTGCTGACCTTTTGGTTAACAGTCATAACTCTTAACCGCTATGCCACCAGGCAGGGTTTCCACATTCCTGATTAGGGTACCTCAGATACTAACTAGCTATCCCTAGGAGGTAGATGGTGTGTGTGTGTGTGTGTGTGTGTGTGTGTGTGTGTGTCTATACTGAAGTATTAAAAATAAATTACAGATAACATAACAATGTCATTGTTAGTTGCCATCAAGTCAACCCCAGACTCATGGTGACCCCACACACAATGGAATGAAACGCTGCCTGGTCCTGTGCCACATCCCCACGATTAACTGAGGATCAGACTGTGGTGATCCACAGAGTTTCAGTTGGCTCATTTTCAGAAGTAGGTCACTAGGCCTTTCCTCCTAGTCTGTCTTAGTCTGGAAGCTCTGCTGAAACCTGTTCAGCATCATAGCAGCATACATGCCTCCACTAACAGATGGGTGGTAGCTGCATGTGAGGTGCATTGGCCAGGAATAACACCCAGATCTCCCACATGGAAGGTGAGAATTCACCAATGAACCATCACTGTCCAGATATATATGCCTAGTATAACAACAGGTATCTCTTTATTTGACCCTGGAATATTTTATCTTCCATAATGTTGCCAGCCTTTGATGAATGACATAAAATGTCAACTGACCACTGGCCTGACTTGATAAATTAGCTAGAGTCAGGGACACATGGTTCACCTACAGAGTGGAAAAGGAGGGAAGAGAATTATAATTTGTGTTAGTTTTGTAGGGTTTTCCAAGCTTTCATACATTCCTTCATTTGGTTTTCTGATATGTATGGGGGTATTGTCTTCTCCATGTCATTTTTTAGACACATTTATGCCCAGGCTCATAAATAAATAGTAGGAACTATAACTTAACCCTCATCTGCACTGTAACGGTAGGTTGCCACCAAGAAGAGCTATCACCCTTGTTCAAAGAATATCATAAAACTTTTTTTCCTCAGGGCAGGTGTTTGCAAAGTAAGGCCATGTACCAAGAATAGAATATGTAACGGAATGCTGGACAAATCTACTTTAACTAGTGGTAGACCAGGCAATTCAAACTAACTCTCTCATTGAAGTCATCTAAAGAATCTGGAGAAATTATCTTAAAACCTCCTTAAACATCAAAGAACTAATAAATTGTGAAGAATTATTGAGTTGATATTTGGGAGAGATGGGAACAGAGAGGGGTAAGCTTAGCACTTGTGCCTTGTGGGTGTTTGCTGGTCAGGAAAAGGAAGTTGAGAATCTGAGCTGTATTTATGGTGTTCTTGCAAGGTTAAGAGGGATAAAATTGGAGCCTGGGTCCTATCAAGCCTGATAACCCTAGCAAGACAGTCCCTAATTTGGGTTGAAGAGATATAACTAGAAGTAAAGATCAACTGGAAGTAAACAAGCCCTCATCATTGGAGTGGCCCAGAAACCTTGAAGCTTACTTGGATTAAGATGATTCTTTTAACTAATGCACATATGTGCCAGGTAAAAGCAATGAAACCCTCTTAAAGGAAGATACCATGTTCTTAGTCCTAAAATTATTTCTATGAATAATTTTTCAATTACAGTATCCAGCCACAATCAGAGGTAACCAGGCATGAAAGGAGAGAAAACCAGCAGAAGCAACAGACAGCAGAAATAGACCTACAGAGATTCTAGATATTGGACTTAAAGATACAGACTATAAAAAACTATATAGTGTTCAAATAAAAGGTAAAATTTAGTTTCAGCAGGGACTGAAAACTAACAAGTGGCATTGCAGTTTTTTTTTTTTTAATCTAACAAATTCTAAAACTGAAAATACAGAACAAAATGAACAGGTTTATAGGCAACTGGACATAGTTAAAAAGCATGTTAGTGAACTCAGACATAATGCTGGAAGAAACCAGAGTGAAACACAGAGAGACAAAAGGCTGAAAATGCAAAAGAGAAGATAAGGGACAGAGGATACAGTGAGAAGGTTTAACAATCGTATAACTGGAGTCCCAGGTGGGGGAAAAAAAGAGAGAGAAGAAACAGAATGGTGCCATAGCAATATTGGAAGAGATGATAGCTGAACATTTTCCAAACAAAAGGCATCAAGCCTCAGATTCAAGAAGTCCAACAAATCCAAAGCAGTATAAATAAAGTCCACACCTAGACCCATCATAACAAAACTGTGGAAAACTGAAGACAAGGACAAGTCTTAAAAGCAGTGACAAGAAAAAAAGACATTAACTTCAGAAGAGTGATGGTCAGACTGGCAGTTGACTTATCAATAGCAGAATGTAAGCCAGAGACAGTAAAATAATATCTTCAGTGTGCTGAAAGAAATAACTACCAACCCAGAATTTCAAACTTAGCAGAAAATGTTGTTCAAGAATGAAAGGAAAGAGGCAAAAGAGAAGGTTAGCTATTTTCAAATAAAAATAGAATTTACCACCAGCACGTTTGCACAGAAGGAATTTCTACTGGGTATTCTTCAGCTAGGAGGAAAATTATTCAAGACAGAAAGTCAGAAATATGGGAAAAAAATAAAAAGCAAAGATATTGGTAAATATGTGAATATGTCTAAGTGAACATTGACTATAAAACAATACAATGTTGGATGGGACTAAAAAACAGATTTAAAATACAGAACAAAAAAAAAGCATAGAAGTTAAGAGGAGGTGAATAGAATTAGTCTGTTCTAAGGTTCTTGCATTGTCTAGGAGGAAGGTAAGGGTATTAATGTTTGACTTTGATAAGTCAAGGATATATGACGTTCTTGACTGGGTAGTAACTATACAAATGTTTACAGTGTCTTAAGCTATATATTCTGTTTTACTTGTCCATGTTTTTTCTCAATGAAAAAGGTTAAGATCATAAGTATACATTCCGCACACAGATTTTTGCTGGCATGCCCTTCCTTTACACTACTGTTTTTGTCAGACAGAGTCACAACCTGACATACCCCTTCTCAGATAATACTTGTCCCGCCTGTAGGCTCATAACACAGGAATCTCCAAAACAGTAGATATGGTCTACCAGAAGCTCACACAAACTGTCACCAATCTTAGGCCATGAGAGATTGAGTCCAAAGCAAGTTTTCAATAAATCTAACTCACCCACATCACACGTAATTTAAACCAGTGTATGAGTCTTTTTTAATTGATCCTCTGCTATCTGTTCACTCTTAGGCTTGGCACCCAAATACCCATGTCCACAGGGGTGAGGCCCAGACATAATTGAACAATGAGGACTGGGGTTAAGATGACAGGTAATGAGTCGGGCCATGGCAGATTAGAGCTCAAATTCTCTCTGATGGGCCGCTGTGGCTCAACTCTGACTGAGTTTTACCTTGCAGAAATTTGAGTCTGATATTGCCAGATCTTCTGATTATATGTGTGTCTGTGTGTGTGTATAAGAGTGGGTAGAAATAGGAATTTTAATGTGGAAGCACCTGATTTTTTAAGTGTTGGTTCAAACATATATTTTTCCCCCAAATTCTCCATAAATCAAACAAACCTGTGTCTGGGCTGTTTCTAGTTCAAGGGCTGCCAGTGGCCTCAAGGGCCATGCAGATTGGAGATAGAGAATAATGTGTAAAATAATTTAATATCGTCAAGTACCTAACTCTTCCCAATGGAGCTTGCCTGCCAAATATAATTTTCAATTCCAAGATTAAAAGAGACTCACTGAACCAAAGTTCACACATTACAAAAGTCACTCGGGGTAATAATTTTCTTAAAGAAAGCTGGCAATCCTGTGCAAGGGAATTAAAAACTGTTTTTACCATACAAATTTATTAAAGAGATCAGCTAAAACTGTTAAACAGTAATATCACACAAAGTAATTTCTTTTAGGAGCAACAGCCAAAGATCAGTTTTTGAAGTTAATTTAGAAGGAACGCACATGCTTCTTCATAGGTTGATTCTCAAAAGGGCGTGCTCCTGTTGAGAGATAGCAGTGGTTTTCAGTGTGGCCCAAGGACCAGCAGCATCAGCACATCTGGGAACTTGTTAGAAAAGCCCATTCTCAGACCCCACCCCAGATCCACCACCACCAGCAGCTGCTGTCAGCTCCAACTCATGGTGATCCCATGTGTATCTGAGTAGAACTGTGCTCTGTAGGGTTTTCAATGTCTGATCTTTAAAAAGTAGATCACTAGTCCTTTCCTTCCATTCACCTCTGGGTAGATTCAAACCTCCAACCTTTCGGTTAGCAGCCAGCGTGTTACCAGTTTCCACCACCCAAGGACTCCATCCCAGACATAATGAATCAGAAACTCTGGGGTGAGGCCCAGCAATCTGTGTTTTAACAAGGCCTCCAGGGGATTCTGAAGTATTAAAAAGTTTGAGATCCACTACTCATGATTTCCACATCTTCCTTGCCACACACAGCCTCACTGGAGAAGGTAAGCTACAGTATGTTTAGCATTTCATTTGTGTATTTTTGATGTATGCACAGAATCTGTCATGTGCAAAATATAATAGACGCCTCCAACATTTCTCTGAGTAGGCAGTCACCTAGTTCTTAGCCACTTAGTAATTTATCAACTTAGCAATTTATCAAATCAGATTTCTCCTGTTTTTAAAATATTGAATCTAAACTGAAACACATTTATTGTCTTAATTAAAATCACCCATCTATTCTCTTAAATGCTTAAAGTACCTTAAAAAAAAAACACCAAACATACATATGTTGCAGTAATTAGAGACCTGAACAGTAAACTTAAACTAAAACATTTCATTTACATAAATGTTGATATTATGGACTTAAATTTGTATTTATCTCTCTTGTTATTCAACGAATTTATTGAGATATAATTTACTGCCATAAAATTCATCTGTCTAAATGGTTGATAGTAACTATAGTTTAGTGATTTTTAGTAAATATATACACCTACTCCTCACGCACTATCTCGTTATCCAATGTTTCACATTTATGACAATAGTAAACAATCTACTATCAGACTTTTGTGCACTAATGACATACACCTGGGAGTAATGAATGCCAAGGTAAGAGTAATGCTGGCAGTGATGGTTAAGGTTATGTGTCAGCTTGGCTGGGCCATGATTCTCTGTGGTTTGGCTGTTGTGTAATGATGTAATTTGGCAGTTATGTAATGATGTAGTCATCGTGCATTTTGTGATCTGATGTAGTCATCCTCCATTTTTGGCATAACGCCGATCTTCACATAAAGACCTGGTCTTTGGAACCTAACCTTGTCAGTAAGTGAGGAGTGGGTATGCTGTTGTGCAATCATCGATCCTAGGCCTTGACAAGAGTGGTTTTTGTGGATAGGAGTGAAATCTTCATTGGACTACTTAAGGACGGAAAATGAAATATAGGAGGTATTTTTAAGACTTTTTTACTGTTTAATACATTGGGAAGTGTTTTGTTTTGTTGTACATGGAGTCACTATGAGTTGGAACCTACTGTAAAGCACCTAACAACAACACATTGGGGAGGAGGTAGTAAGAGAGAGGTGGGTGATTAAGGGAGATTGTGTTTATTTTTTTTAAGATGGCAGGCGTTTCAGCTTGTTTCTGTTCATATGGGAATATTGAGAATAATGGATAGTTCTTGTCTGATTCCTTTTGTTCAGGTAACGAAGGATGAAAGGAGGTCATTAAAAAATGATACAAACTTTAAACTATGTAGATTTTAGGATTTTTTTCCCCTCTGAGTTACTGGCATTTAATTAAAAACCAAGCCCACTGCCGTCAAGTCGATTCCGACTCATAGTGACCATATAGGACAGAGTAGAACTACCCCATAGAGTTTCCAAGGAGTGCCTGACGGATTTGAACTCCAACCTCTTGGTTAGCGGCTGTAGCACTTAACCACTACGCCACCAGGGTTTCCGGCCTTTAATTAGGGGGAAGAAAATCTTTCTTTTCCATGTTGAGACTTAAGTAATGTTGTGGATTGAATTTGTCCCCCCAAAACGTGTGACAGCTTGGGTAGGCCATGATTCCCAGTATTGTGTGGTTGTCCTCCATTTTGTGATCTGATGTACTTATCCTATGTGTTGTAAATCCTATAACTCTATGATGTTAATAAGACAGGATTAGAGGCAGTAATGTCAATGAGACAGGACACAATCTACAGGATTAGGTTGTATCTTGAGTCAGCCTCTTGAGATATAAAAGAGAGAAGCGAGCAGAGAGAGAGAGGGACCTTCTACCACCAGGAAGGAAGAGCCAGGAGCAGAACTTGCCCTTTGGACCTGGGGTCTCTGCACTGAGAAACTCCTAGACCCAGGGGAAGCTTGATGACAAGGACCTTCCCCCAGAGCCAACAGAGAGGGAAAGCCTTTTACTGGAGCTGGCATCCTGAGTTGGGACCTCTAACCTCCTAAAGTGTGAGAGAATAAATTTGTTTGTTTAAAGCCATCCACTGTGGTATTTCTGTTATGGCAGCACTAGATAATGAAGACAGGTAAGGCAGTCTGGTTCTTTTTTCTAAGTTTTAGATATTAACGGGAATGCCAATGAAAAAGCTTAAGGAAATGAAACCAAACCAACAAAGTGTTAGTGCATAAGCAAACCTGAGGCCAAAATATGGCTATCACAAATGCACAGATAGCTCTGGATGCCTTGCACATCACAAGGGATATTTGCTTCTCTCCAGCACCAAAGATGGAACTCCTATGTAGAAATAAGCTGAATTTCTGAAGAAGCCTAGATCCTAGAACAGGCTGTCTATAAATATTTAAATGAATGTATCAAGTGGTTTTGGCTGTAGTAATTCTTAGAAAAACCTCTTGTTTGCATTTTTTCTAGTTTGCCTGTTGACACGTATTAATGTTTAAAATAAGCCCTCCTCAAATTTATCACCTGGAATAGCATGTCTAGAAGACTAATTGGTCAGAGTACCCATTTGTAAATATTTTGATCATAAACAATATCCTGGCCTTTAATTCTGACTCATGGCACCCTTATGTACAGCAGAAGAAAATGCTGCCTGTTCCTGCACCATCCTCATAATCATGGGTATGTTCAAGCCCATTGTTACGGCCACTGTGTATTTTGAGTGCCTTCCAACCTAGGGGGAAACCCTGGTGGCGTAGAGGTTAAGTGCTACAGCTGCTAACCAAAAGGTCGGCAGTTTGAATCTGCCAGGCACTCCTTGGAAACTCTACGGGGCAGTTCTACCGTGTTCTATAGGGTCACTATGAGTTGGAATTGGCTCGACGGCAGTGGGTTTTTGGTCCAACCTAGGGGACTCATCTTCCAGCACTATATTGGACAATGTTCTATTGTGATCCATAGGGTTTTCTTTGGCTAATTTTTAGAATTAGATTGCCAGACCTTTCTTCCTAATCTGTCTTAGTCTGGAAGCTCCACTGAAACCTGTTCACCATAGGCGACCATCCTGGTATTTGAAATACTGGTGGCATAGCTTCCAGCATCACAGCCATATGCAAGCCACCACAGTACAACAAACTGACAGGTGGTGGTTCTGATCCCATACCACTCCCCCAAAATTGAAGGTTATAAAGCATCTTAAGAGAACTTCCTTTGTCTTCTCTCTCTTTCTCTTCACTATACATACTGATTTATCTTTCCAAGGATCTTCAGAAGTATTTTTGATCTCTTAAGATGATACACTAAACTTGGAACTTACTTAGCTCCAAACACCCAGACTGATTGGAAATGAAACATTGTTGAAAAAGCATTTCAGCCAATGCAACCTCATGGGCAACCACCACACGTCTGTCAGTGGAGGCTTGTGGGTTGCTTTAATGCTGAACAGGTTTTAGCAGAGCTTCCAGAGGAAGACCAACTAGGAAGAAAGGCCCTGGCGATCTGCTTCTGAAAATCGGCCAATGAAAACCCTGTGGAACACGATGGTCCTACCCCATTGTGCATTGGGTCACCATGACTTCAGGGGCTGACTCAAAGGCATCTAACAACAACAAGCTGTCCACGGATTGGGGTGTGGGGTATGTGTAGTCATCTATCCAGAGAGTGTCTTATCGCTCATACTGCATTACAGGCACATTCTAAACTAGATCCTCATACCAAGAGCTCATAAAAAATTATAATTCACCTGCCATAAAACTCAGCATTTGAAAGTATAAAATTCAGTGGTTTTTAGTATATTTACAAGGTTGTGTAACATCATCACTATCTGAATCCAGACTGTCTTCATTGCCCCAGTTTCCCTCCAGATCTCAGAGATCACTGTGATCATGTGTTGGTTTTCCAGGCAACTGAGGAGCTGGTGAGGGGATCAGAATAGCACAAGTTAAATGCCACAAAGTTTGCTGTTTTTAGGTTCGGCTGTTTGTTTTGAATAAACTCTCCAGGCTCTGCCAGTCTTCCCTTTGCTTCTACGGGGAAGAGAATTTGCAGAGGTCCTTAACCCATGATTTTTGCTGACCTCAGTATGTGTCTTCTTGTCATGTGTTTCCTGTACTTAACAAGCTCTATCTGGCGATGATAATTATATTTTAAAAGTAATAAATGCATAGGACTTCTATAGTCCTTTGTAAACCATTCTTATTCAGTGATGAAAGTCATGAAATCTTGTTTGTATCTCAGTTAGTAGGGAGACAGGCCTGCAATTGCAACCCCATTTTTGAGATGAGGAAACAGGCTCAAAGATATGGAGAGTTTTGCCCACTATTGTAGGATCGATTACTCCCAGTTGCATGTCGATTCCAAATTCTGGGTTTCTTTGCTTCTACTCTGTTGACCCCAGTAGAATTCTGATCTTGGCAGGCGAAGATACCAAGCTGTAACATTATTTGATTATTTATAATACAGTTATATGTCGTACCGTAAGTTCAATTAAAATATCAAAGCATTGGAACTCTTATTCTAAAATAAATTATCTCAATTTTCAAGCTCTTTGATGTTCTAATTTGCAGCCTCCCGTATCCGCTAAATGACCCTTGTGCCATTTTGCATTTGGTTGCCTAAGAATAATGTACAGTATTCAGCGACTTCAGGCAAAGAACAAAAGACTTATCTGTTCTTTATTTTGGGCATGCCAGTAACTATCCTGATTAATGCTATAGTTTTTGACATACGATTATATGTCTTGAACTCAGATCTGTCCTTTTTTTTAAAGTTTGCTCGTATAAACCCTGCCTGTATCCAATAGCATGAGTTAACAGCATCAGATGTAGTTACGATGATAGCAACGTGTTCCCACGTGCGGTTATTTTCTCGTCCATTATATGCTTTGTATCACAGAAAGTCATTGGACATCTGGTTGATATTTGAAAATGCCATCAACTCTTGATCACCAGTGACAGTGGAGCAGACCGTCACCCTCAATCCCTTTGGCAGCCCAATGTGCCATGGGGAGAGGGGTCAGAGAATACAGAAGGAAAGGAAAGACCATAGGGAGTGGAGTTAATCAGGGAAGGTGTCTTGCAGGAGTTGATACTTGAGCTGAGTTTTGACAAAGTAAAGGATCCATGTTAATGGGGAAGGCAGAAGATCTGAGTAGGGCAGCACTAAGAGGGAAAGAGAAAGGAGGTGGAGCTTTCCCAAGGTGACAGTCCTGTGGAGGAGCTGGGGGCAGTATTTTAGGGGCTGCTGAAATCAGAGCTTTTTTTTCTGGTCTGAAATTGTTTTTATTATGATGAGGGAAATCCCAGGACATCAAGAGACAAATTAGTCAAGGGGTGTCCTGGTCTTATTAGCATTGCTTCCAGCTCGTTACCCGAAATGGGGATTCTGCACTCTGGAATAGCTCCCTCAGTGAGTGTAGTGGAAGACAGAGGCTTTGGCCTTCAGCTTGGAGCAAAGCCTCCGCAGACATGACTGGGTGACTGTCCCTAAGAGAGGAGTGTTCTGACCCTTCTTTTATGGATTCCCTTAAGACAGAAATGAAGGGCTCTGGTGACTTCCAGTTATACTCATCTATTGCCATATTTGGGACGCTGGGCAAGTTTCCTTAATCTTTTGAGAAATATGTACACATGTGTATTTTTAAATCAAGACCAAGTAAGCATGATTTCTAAGCAAAAGAGAGTTTAAACAAGAGGTTTGTAGAAATTGCATGTTTCCTTCTGTATTTGAAAATAGTTAAGATTTTTTTTAGATGGGATAGTCAATTTCTGGTGTCCCTTGTTTCAAGAATAATAGTATTTGCAAACTACAAATTCTTTGTTTCTCATGAGAGGAAAACCATTACATAGTGTTGTCAGGAGATCTTAGACCCTGTGAAAGACATTTTCCAGAAAGTCACCCATAATTGGAGGCTTATGGAGGGACTTAAATGCCTAGCTGGCATGTATGGGTTTGATCAAAGAAACAGTAAGGAGTCACCCAAGATTCTCAACAAACAAGTGCTATTCCTAATATTGTGTTTTAAGAAGAGATTCTTCCATCTTTGTCCAGGAATGTGGGTTCATGTATGTCATGAATAAAGAAAACTCAGCCTTACAAAACAGAGAAGTACAGAAAATCATGTCTGTCAGAAAAGGATCCCATACCTTTATACAAAAAGAGTCATTGTTATTTCTCTATTTAGCAGACTCTCCCAGTGCCTTTAGAATATTTATAACTTTCCAAAATTTAATATGTGTACACAATTGTGCAGCTGGCGCAGGACCGAGCAGTGTTTCGTTCTGTTGTACACAGAGTTGTTATGAGTCGGAACTGACTTGATGGCACCTAACAACAACACACTTCACAGGAACATGTATTATTCACCTATAAGGTGTAACGTGTGTAGACTGACAGCTTGTTACAGTTCTAATATTCGTGGCGATAGTATCCTTCTTTCTTTTTCTTTTCGGATAGTTTTAAACGCATTTTCCCCTTTAAGAAGGTTAAGCTGTTTGTAGGGGAAAAGTTTTCCCATACCTTTTATAAGCTGCTTATACTCGTAACACAGATTAACTTCCCAGCACATAAAGAGAATACTGGAAAACCCTTGAGTGATTAAATATGCCCCTAGAGGATTAAGTTTTTCCACATATTTTTTTAAGCCAGTGCTATTAATAACATTTCAGCATTAAACTTTCTGTACATCCTGATTGTGGGGGAGGCCTTCCCTTCATTCTGCCCCGGCTGTTAGTTTTTCCACTGTTAGCTTTGCACCACTGTGAAATTATCTGTGGAAAGATAGGCTTAAAAATTTGAGAGCTTAATTAAAGTGGGAACACAGTATCACCTCTGGAATTCTTCTATTTTTTTTTTTTTTCAAAGTTCTTGTCTGTTTTTCAAAATCATTTCTTTCATCTTACTAGAAACCTAACAGGAAGCAAGTATTTAGCTTAATGGTTCACTCAGAAATAAGTGGGCACTAAACATATTTATGATTTCAAAAAAGATCATTTAATTTCCATCTGCATTTTTCTTGAGATAGCATTCTGATTTGTAAGGAATCTCATTATTACTGAGAGAAGCAGTTATTTATTAAATGCCTGTCTCTCCAGGTTGTCAAATTAATCTACCGTGGCTAATCAGCTCAAGTCTTTACCTTGTTTATCTCTTGAGGCATAACAGTCGCCCCTGCTCTGCCAGCTCTCCTGTCTTCCCAGTCTCTGTTCCCTCCAGCCTGCTGTTCTTTCCTTATGAGCCTGAGCCCCATTCCCAGTCCCTTCAGTGGTGCTCAACCAGCCCCTCAGTTTCTTTCACTTCTTTGTTACCCTTAGCCTGCAAGTCCCCAGGCTTGGATGGATCTTTATTGCCTGTCTCCCAAAACCCATATTTTCTGTCCTGAGGAGGTATCTCACATTGCTTAGTGCCCTTTACGTATTGCTGGTCAGCCTTCTTTCTCAAATTTTCCACACAGCTGCCACTGACCATCACCACTCTCCTTAAGCGCCATATTCCATCCCAACCCCCTCTCTATCAGCAAATGATCTTGCTGCCTGCTGTTTGAAGACTCAGAGCTCATCAGCCCCCCAGTTACCTTCTTTCCCAGTTGCTCATCTTTACCTTCGTACTTTCTGTCCCTGAGAAAGGGCTGTCCCTTCTCTGTAGGGCCACCTTTTCATCAATACTTTTAGTTTTTTTCTTGTACCTCTTCTGAGACCTTTTCTCCAGCAATGAAAAAAATAAGCAAAATTCTCTCTCTCCTTAGGTGAAGTCAGGAAGGCTAGAGGGGACTGGGGTTGGGTTTTTCCCTTCCCCCAGGTGGGTTAAAACCAAACCAAACCCATTGCATCCAGTCGATTCCTACTCATAGTGACCCTGTATGGGTTCAAACCCACTGCTGTCATAGATTCCAACTCATAGAGACGCTGTGTGGGTTAGGTTCTGATAAAACCCAAGTTTGTTTACAAAACCAAACCCAAACCCAAACCCATTGCTTTTAGGCTGATTCTGCCTTATAGTGACCCTATAGGACAGTGCAGAACTGCCCCATAGAGTTTCCAAGGAGCGCCTGGTAGATTTGAACTGCTGAACTTTTGGTTAGCAGACTTGGCTTTAACCAGTACACCACCAGGGTTTCCACCAAGTGTGTTTAAAAAAACCCAAAACCCATTGCTAAACAGAGTCGTTTAGGTTCTGTAAAATAGTATTCTTGAAGGCAGGCCTTGTTAAGGAGAACAGAGCGCTCTGGGCGTATTTTAAAATAGTTACTTTTCTCCTCCCCCTGCCAGAAGCAGGAGTGAATTTTTCTCCAGTCTTCGCAGTGAGAACCTGGCCGGCCTCCTGGTGGTAAAACTCATGGAAGTGTGCCCCCCTCCCCAAAGACTGGGTCCCCCTGGAGTTTTTAACTCAAGCTGGTCTACACTGAGCCTCTAGCAATTCATCAATTACAGTTTAATATGTTCCTACCAGTACTGATACCAGCTCGGGGCTTCTGCTCCAGGTAAGCTGTGATTTTCTGTGTATTTCAGGGCAGCAGTTTGCCCTGAGACCTCAATTCCCTGATGGATGGAAGAAGAGTTGTCTGTTTTCAGTTTGTTCAGCTTTTTCTTGTTATGGATGGGAGTGTCAGCTTCTAAGCTCTTTACGTGTTAGACTGGAAACTCAAAGTCCAAAGTAAAATTTCAATATTATTTACATAATAAAGGCACATGGTTTTAAAAACTCAGGTAGTACAAAAGAATATACAGTAAATGTTTCCCTCCTTAGAAGCAACTGCTTTATGCCAGTGTATATGTGTGTTCTTACAGAGATTACGTGCACAAACAAGCATGTATCTGTGCATTTTCCCCTCTTCTTCCCTCACCCACCTTTTTTTTTTAAACATAAATAGGATACACATGGTTCTGGGCATTGCTTTTTTTTAATATATCACTATGTCTTGGAAGTCAACTTGTATCAGTACTAAAGAGCTGCCTCATTCTTTCAATGGCTACAGAATATGCCACTGAGTGTTTGTGCTGTGATTTAGTTCTTCAGGCCCCCTTTAAAGGTCAGTTGTTTCCAGTCTTTCATTGGTGCAAACCGGGGCTTCCAATTGGTTCGGTCTGGTTGGAACCCCTGCTGAGAATTTGCATTTCCACCCCCAGGTATACTGAATCAGAATCTACATTTTAACAACATCCCCAGGTGATTCTTACGCATGTGATTAAAAATCACCGCTCTACTAGTGGCTCTCAGAATTGGTCCCTAACCAGCAGCATTAGCATCACCTGGGAACTTGTTAGAAATGCAAATTGTCGGTAGGAGTTTGAGCTGGAACAACCAGGTTCAAATTCTGCTGCAAGTAATGCTTCAGTGAGCATCCTTACCCATTGGTCTTGGTGCCCATGTGTAACTGTACCTGTATAAAAAGTCTTGTAAGTGGAATTGCTGGATTGAAGGCTTTATGAATTTTCATTTTCTGCAAGGAGAATTTTAAAATTGTTTCCATTTCTTGTGTTATTACTTTGCCAACCTCTCTATTCATGTGTAATCAATATCTTGGATTTGTCTCTGATAATCTGCTATCTTATTGAAGCATTTATTTCTTTATCCAATTCTTCTGTGTTCTAGGGGAATTTCTAAGGCATTCTGGTTCACTGTTTTCTGAAATTTATAGTTTCTATGATCATTGAATTCCTAAGTGTGATAAATATGATAAATTCCTAAATGTGATATAATAAGTATATATATCCAGCGGCCCAAGGTCTCTGGGTGGTGCCAATGATTTGCACTTGACTACTAACTGAAAGGTTGGTGGCTTGCACCCACCCGGTGGTACCACATAAGGGAGGCCTAAATCTGCTTCCATAAAGGTTACAGCCAAGAAAACCCTGTGGAGCAGCTCTGCTCTGTAACACACGGGGTTGCCATGAGTCGGAATCAGCCAGCATCCCAGAAGCCTCCCTTATGCCTCCTTCCAGTCACGATCCCTCCACGGGTAACAAGAGGTTTATTTTACCTTTTTTTTTTTTTAACTTTATATTGTTGACACTGCTTATACCTTCTTTCATTTAACATTGTTTTGGAGAATCATCTATCATTCTATGTAGTTGTAGTTTGTTCATTCTCATTACTGTACAGTAGTCCATTGTGTGAAAAAAAAAAAAAAAAGTTGCCGTCAAGTAGTTTCCGACTCATAGCGACCCTGTAGGACAGAGTAGAACTGCCCCGTAGGGTTTGCAGGGAGTGCTGGTGGATTCACACTGCTGACCTTTTGGTTAGCAGCTAAGCTGTTAACCACTGCACAACCAAGTCTCCTCTGTTGTGTAAATACGTCAATTTGTTTACCTGTTCTATTGTTGGCAGACACGTGAGTGGTTTCTAGTTTGGGGTTATTATGAATAGCGCCGTTATGAACATTGGTCACGTCTTCTGGTGCACATATGTACACATTTTTGTTGTATATATGCCTAGGAGTGGAATTGCTGGATCGTAGGTTATATAAGTGTGCCACCTCTGATGTCTCATTTTGCATTCCCATGAGAGTCCTGGTTGCCAGCACTTGGTATTTTCTTTTTCATTTTAGCTGTTCTGATGAGTGTAAAACAGTATTACCATGCGGTTTTAGTCTTTATTTCACTCACTACTTATAAGATTGAGCACCTTTTCATCTGTTTATTGGCCAATTGATATCTTTTTTTGGCAAAGTACCAGTTGAAATTTATTTTTCCATTTTTTAATCATTTTTTAAAGTGTATTTGGCTAGCTAATAGGTTGTATTTTCCCATCCTTTGTCCTTTCTCTTCATCCTTTAAATTTTTTTTTCTTGGCTCTTCTTCCACCTGTTATTTATTTTTCTAACAAGTCAACTGTAGAATCAGTAATAGCAAACAACTCTTCCAGAACTTTTAGTGAATTTGCATGAAACTTATTTTATTTGGGAAAAATTGGTGCCTGGACTAGAAGATAGAATTGTCATTTTTTTCTAAGAAAAAAAAGTGATATATCCTAAGCCTTCCAAGTTTTTTGCCCACCAAACTGTATTGTCATCTCCATATTTAATTCTACTCTTAGCTTTATTTTACTACAGCAGTGTTTTTGATTTATGCTTGTTGGAAGTGAAAGCTCTTAACGATGCATTTAAAAATGCATTAAGAAATACAAATGTTGTAAAAAAAAAATAGAAACATGTTAAAATATATAAATGTTTTACAGGTTCTTGATCAGTATGAACAAGAAGGATTTTCGTTCCTAGCGAAGGTGTTTAATTCTTCACATTCCTTCTTAGAAGACTTGACTGGTCTTACGTTGCTACATCAAGAGACCCAAGCTGCCGAGGTAAGAACAAAATAAGCTTTCTGTGTTGAGGACTGATGCATTCAAAGCCCATTTGATATTCAGCTTTATGGGAAAGGGAGAAAGCAGTTAATTATGATATCTTTTTTTCTTAGAGCAAATATTACTAAATAAGTCTCCTAGGTATCATAAGAAGGAACCTGCTGAAATTGCTGAATGCTGATGCATGTGAGTTGCTGTCTGGTAGGTGCCTAATGCACAAAAACTGCTGATAAAGGAGGTGCAGGTTACTGATTTTCCAAGATCCTCCTGTCGTTACAGAGGTCTGCATGTCTGTGGCCACTGGAGGGTCGGATCTAATGTTCACGTACCAAAATCCAAGTCAGTTAAGACGTTGGACTGTGGCCGTGTTCCTCAAAAAGAGCACACCTAAATTTTATTTCAGATTTTAATCAGCTGTCTTAGGCTACTGAACCCGACCATGAAATGGCTTCCCCAGTCACACCTTGAGAGAGTTATTATGTACCATTCAACTCTGAGAGAAGTGTTGTTGGGTCACAGGGAGCCTGGCCACTGTTTGTAGCATCTTTTTACTATGGCTTTCATATCATGTTTTTGTTTGTCAGTTAGAAATATTTGCAGACTATAATCTCCTGGGTGACCACATCCTTTTTTTTTTTTTTTTTTAAAAAGACTGAGTTTAAAAGATAATCATTTGTTTTTTCCAAGTGCTCACTGTTCTTAGAAAAGGGAACAATGTAGATGATGGTGGAGCTGTTCATGTCACTTAGAAAAATGGACAATTCCTATAAATGGGTAGATGTTGTCAACATCTTTTCTCTTGCTTGCTTGGATGAAGAAGCTGTTGGGAACAATGTTGCCTATCATAGCATAGCCTGTACTATCTAAGAAAGCCTTGTTGCCTGTGCTTGAGGAGTAGGGCACTTGCAAAGTTGCTGTTAGTCCTGTTCACTGATAAAACTCCCCCTTGGGCTGTGTGTCCTCACCGCTTGGGGGAGGCTCCAAGTGGCCAGTGAGTAGATGGCCGGACCCAGTACTGGTGGGAGGTGGGGCAGTCTGCTGTTTAGAAGAGTAGAACTAGGACTGGGTGTCAGAAAACCATGTAGAAATAGCAGAGTTGTTCAAATATACCAGGGAGGTAAGGTGAAAAAAAAAAAAAGGTGGTGCATCTCTAGTGCTGGACTTAGAACTGAAACTTATTCTTCTTTAACTTGCTTTGGTATCCTCTGGATCTCCAATAACTGCAATCTTCCATTTTAGGGCCAATAGTTAGAACCACAGGGACTCTCTTACCTTCAGTTTCAGAAGATGCATGGCATCTCCGAAGGGCTTTGAAAGACTTGGAGATCTTCCCCAGGTTATGATTGGGTTTCCAGAGAGAGTGCATATCATGGTAGTGACCGTGGCAGCCATCTTGTTTTTTGAGAGGTGCTGTACTGCCTGATGGGACAGTTCTGCTCTGTCCTGTAGGGTTGCTCTGAGTTGGAATCGACTTGACAGCCACGAATTTGGTTTTGGCAGTGCCTGATGGTAAGGGAGAAATAACTTATAGATCTTTTCAGCCATACAATCACTTGACGATTTGGCTGTGGGAATTTTTCCACCCCACTAGAAATACTTCACATATTTCTCTTGAGTTGGCTAGAAGAATTGCAAGCTGAAATTGACCCCATATTTCACTCTAAAACAGAGCAGATGCTGGGATAATGGGCAGATTCCTTCATTTAACCTGGTATGTTTTGCATTTTAGTTGAATTAATAGCCTTTTCAGAAACTCAGGAAAAGAAAGGAAAGCTTAAGAGAGGAATAGTTATGACTAAATGGATGGATGGGGCAGGAGACATGGCTTCATCCACAAATTGCAGTTTTGAGTTTTTCTTCCATTAAATTACATTTATAGTTTTGGAATCATAAGCCACACATCAAATTTTAGATTAGCGGTGGTAAGCTGGTTGGCCTATGAACCAGATATGACTTGCAGGTGTGTTTTGTTTGGCCTGCCCTATGTATTAAATTTTGAATTAAGCCAACATTTAAAAATCATGAGTTTTATATAAAAGCCTTAATTTCCCTGTTTCTAGCTTCTTCTGAAAAGTCAGATCTGGCAACCCCAAGACTACATTTGTGAATAGCAATGGTTAGGTGGAAGTTGAGAAGCAAAATTTGTAGATAAACAATACCCTCAATGATGCCTTTCAGTTGAAGGCTTTTATAGGTATTTGAGTTTCCACCTGTGTCTTAGAAAAGGATTATTAGTTTTCTTAAAAATCACTAGATAGGACTCTGTTTTAAGATAAGGGGCAAAATAAAATGCTCACAGAAATCATTGGCTTACCCACATCATTTTATATTACTGTGAAAAAAAACTGTGTGTATAAGTAAAATAAACATTTATATAAAATATCCACATATCTATGTAAAGGTAGTCTTTTGATTTATGTGCTTCATTCCCAGGGCATTCATCAATGTTCAGTAATAAAAATTCAAAATTCTTCATTCTATCTAAAAAGGGCCTAGCTTATTTATTCTAGCGACGTAATCAAGAAGCTCGGTTAGTACTCATCTTGGGTTGTTTTCATCAATCAAAATAAGAATTGTAAAAGAGTCAACTAGATAATTTTATGCGATATGTAACACTGTATACCTGGTTTATAAAATATGGATTTGTACAAATACTATCTTTAAAAATAAATTCTTAGACATCTTTTGAAAATGTAGATGCGAGGTGCTGTGCTAGTAACTGAATACGAAAGTTAACAAGACACTGTCCGGGCCCTCAGAGCTCATAGCGTAGTGTGAGAAGCAGAGATGTGAACAGTGAGCTCTAGTATCATCGGAGCCCTGGCAGTGTAGTGGTTGAGTTTGCTGTTAACCAAGTGATTGGCAGTTTGAATCTACCAGTCACTCCTTAGAAACCCTATGGGGCAGTTCTGCTCTGTCCTGTAGGGTCGTATGAGTCAGAACCGACTGGATGGCAACTGGTTTAATATCACCAGAGGAGTTAAGTCCCTGGGAGGTGCAAACAGTTAACACACTCTGCTGCTGACCAAAACGTTGGAGGTTCCAGTCCACCCAGGCACCTCAGAAGAAAGGCCTGGTGATCTACTTCCAAAAAATCAGCCATCAAAAACCCAATGGAGCACAGTTCTACCCTGACGCACATGGAGTTGCCATGAGTCAGAACTGACTTGACGGCAACTGGTTGGTTTTAACGTCATCAGAAATGTTTTAGTCATTTATATATTAAGTACTGAGAAAGCAGTTACTCCTGCCTAGGGGACTAGGTTGTCAAGGAAAACTTCACAGAGAAGGGAACAAATAGTTCAGTTTGTTTTAAAGGATGAGTAGCCTTTTTTAAAAAAGAAAAGTTGGATTTGGTAGGGAAAGGGAAACAATTAGAAGGCCAGAGTGTTCTAGTCCGAATAAAGATCCCAGAGGCCAGCAGTTTCTGGTATGCTACTCAGAATCATGAGCGCCCTAACACAGCTAGAGCCAGAGTTACCTGAAATCAAGATAATCTTTTTAAAAATCAGCTTTGAGCTGTAATTCACATACCATAACATTCACCTGTTTACAGCATAAAATCTAGTTGTTTTTAGTATATTCACAGAGTTGTGCAACCATTACCACTAAGTTCACAACACTTTCATCACTCCAAAAAGAAGCCCCTTACCCATTAGCAGTCACTCCCCGTTCCTCCTGCCCCCACAGTCTGGAAACCACTGATCTGCTTTAGTATCTATGTCTATTCTGGATATGGGTCTGGCTTCTTTCACATAGCGTAATGCTTTCAAGATTCATCCATATTGTAAGGCAATTCTTTTTTTATTTAAAAAAAAAGTTTTGATGCTATTAAACTTTGCAGTATGATTTGATACTTGAAGTCCACTTCCCACAGTATAGCACTTTTATGAAGGAAGAACGCAAAGCTGGTCCTACTAAAGATTCAAAATTCCTTTATTGTCATAGACAGGTACGCACAGACAGTGGGCTGGGAGATATCTCCAAGACAGATCACCCAGATTTAGTGAGATTGACTGATGCAGCCCGACTGTTTGCATGTGTTACCCCTCCATTATCAAATAGCCAAAAGTGATTGTGACTGTTTTAGCCTAGGTTACTGATATAATCACAGTGCTGTTGAGATTAACAGACAAATTGCCAGGTGAGTTTTTATTGGAGGAGAGTTCAAGGTGCAAGGGACTGGGGCCCAAGCTTACAGAGATGAGCTTGTTTTAGGTAGTGCAGCTATTGAGATAAGACAGTGAGTGAAAATCACTGGATAACATTGGAGATGGAGCCTGGAGAAAAAGAACAGAACTGGTAATTTGATTTAGCCAGAAAACACAATTATCCTAATCCATTTAGTGGAATGAGGCTATAGAGAAAGGATGCAAAAAAAAAAAAAAAAAATTTAATGATAAAATAAAACACAAAAAAAAATTTTAATGAAAAATGTTTGTAGTAGATTAATTTCATCTCAAATTGTAGATTAAAATATTAAAAATATTTACCTTATAAATGTCATTTATATTTGTAATGTTAAATTTGAAAAAGAGGAGGTATTGCAATGGATTCTTAGATACAACATTAAAAGCATGAGCCGCAAAGAACATATAGACTGGATAATCTAAGCCAATAAATGGGACTTCAGGACTTCATCAAAATTAAAAACTTTTGTGCATCAAAGGACTTTATCAAGAAAGTAAAAACACGCTAATGGACCACCACTACCACAGCCTCCACCAGACTGAGTCCAGTACAACCAGATGGTGCCCGGCTACCACCACTAACTGCTCTGACAGGTATCACAATAGAGGGTCCCGGACAGAGATGCAGAAAAATGTGAAACAAAATTCTAACTCAAAAAAAAGACCAGACTGACAGAGGCTGAGGAAACCCCAAGAGTATGGCCCCTCAGACACCCTTTTAGCTCAGTAATGAAGTTACTCCTGAGGTTCACCCTTCAGCCAGGCCGATAAAACAAAACAAGGCTGAAGGGCACACCAGCCCAGGGACAAGGACTAGAAGGCAGGAAGGGACAGGAAAGCCGGTAGTAGGCACCCAGAGTATGAGAAAGGAGAGTGCTGACATGTCGTGGGATTGTTTACCAAGGTCATAAAATATTGTTATGTGTACTAACTGTTTAAGAGAAACTAGTTTGTTCTGTAAACCTTCATCTAAAGTACAATAAAAAAAAAAAAGTAAAAATACAACCTATAGAATGGGAGAAAATATTTAGAAATCAAAAATCTTATAAGAGTTTAATATCCATCATATATAAAGAACTCAACAACAAAAAGACATACAACCCAATTAAAAAATGGGCAAAGGACTGGAACAGACATTTCTCCAAAAGAGAGATACAAATGGTCAGTAAGCACATGAAACAAATGTTCAGCGTCATTGGCAATTGTTTTTAGTTGCTGTCAAGTCAATTCTGACTCATAAAAACCCCACGTGTGCAGAGTAGAACTTCTCATTGGGTTTTCAAGGCTGTGACCTTTTGGAAACGGATCTCCAGGCCTATCTTCCAAGGCACCACTAGATGAGATTTGAATAGCGAACCTTTTGGCTAGTAGCCAACACATAAAACCCATTGCTGTCGAGTCGATTCCAACTCACAGTGACCCAAAAGGACAGAGTAGAACTGCTCCATAGCGTTTCCAAGGAGCACCTGGAGGATTTGAACTGCAGACCCTTTGGTTAACAGCCGTAGTACTTAACCACTACGCCACCAGGATTTCCAGGCAGCACACATGGAAATGCAAATCAAAACCACAATGAGATGCCACTTCACCCCTGCTATGTTGGCTATTTATCCAAAGAAAAAGAAAATAACAAGTGTTGGCATGATGTAGAGAAATTGGAACCCTTAGACACCGCTGGTGGGAATGTAAAATGTTATAAAAACCCATAGCTGTTGTAAAGAAAAAGTTTGAAAGTTCCTCAAAAAGTTAAACATAGAATTCTCACGTGACCTGGCAACTCCACTCCTGGGTATATACCCAAAACAATTGAAAGCACAAGGACTCAAACAGATACTTGTACACCAGAGTTCATTGCAGCACTGTTCACAATAGACAAAGATGAAAACCACTCAAGCACATCCAAAGCTCAGATGACTAAACAAAAGTGGTGTATGCATGCTATGGAGTAAAGAATTACTTCACCTGAAGAATTTGGTCTTTGTCCCCAGTACCAGAAAGGCAGCCTCTAAACCCTTGGAATTGAAGCGTCTTTGTTATGCATGAGGCCTCCAGACCATGACTACCTGAGAGTTGACTGATGTTGGGTGGGGGTTGGACATGCCAGAAGGACCCACCAGGTGAGAAACAATTCAACCAGCCATAACTACATTATACAATCCGAATAAAAACTCTGGGCACTGAAGCTCTGGTGAGCTTCCTCGTTGGTGAAAGGCACTGACGGTCAGAAGGATGATGTGTCCCCTCAGACATGAACTCCCCAATGGGGACCCTCCCAAGACTTACCCTATGCATGTCTTTTTTATGCTGGCCCTGGTTTGTATCCTTTTTGCCATAATAAAGCTGTATAGCACTTTCCTGAGCTCTAGTAAATTATGAACCCAAGGGGTTAGTGGGAACCTTGAACTTGTAGCCAGCAGCTCAGAAGTGAGGGGATGCTGGGGACCCCAAACTCACAGCTGATATCTGAAGTCCTAGGCAGAGTTGGCAATCTGGAGGACAACTCCCCTGAACTTGTGAGATCTGACCTAGCACTGGGTGGTTAGGGTCAGAAAAACTGCATTAGCAATTGGTATCAGAGAAGACAGACACACACAGACAGCTAACACACAATGAAATAAATATTATTCAGCCATAAAGAGAAATGAAGTCCTAATACATACTGTGACATGGATGAACCTGAAAACATCATGTTGAATGAAGTAAGTCAGACACAAAAGGACAAATATTGTATGATCCCACTTGTAGGAAATACCCAGAATAGGCAAATTCATAGAGATAGAAAGTAGATTAGAGGTACCAGGGACTGGGAGGGGGTTAATGGGTACAGAGTTTCAATTTGGACTGATGAAAAAAAATTGGAAATGAGTAGTGGTGACGGTTGAAAACATTGTGAATATAATTAATGCCACTGGATTGTTTGTGCACTTGAAAATGGTTAAAATGGCAAATATTAATTTTTTTTTAATGCAAAAAGAAAAAGGGGCCTTGGGCAGACAGCCATCATATTTTTCTGTAGGTTTACAATTTATGTTCTGTCACGGGGTATTAGAGAACTCCATGGAGTAAAGGCCCCACTCAGCTTCCTACCTTCTTAAAATGTTGCCGTTTTAATGGTATTTTTTTTCTTTTAATTGTGCTTCAGGTGAAAGTTTACAAGTCAGTCTCTCATATAAAAAGTTATATACACCTTGCCCTGCACTCCAGCTACTCTCCTTTTGATGAGACAGCACGTTCCTTCTCTCCATCCTTTATTCCCCATGTCCATTCAACCAGCTCCTGTCCCCCTCTTCCTTCTCATCTTGCCATCAGACAGGAGTTGCCCACGTAGACTCAAGTGACCACTTGAGCCAAGAAGCTCACTCGTCACCAGTATTGTTGTCTATCTTATAGTCCAGTCCAATCCCTGTCTGTAGAGTTGGCTATGGGAATGGTTCCAATCTTGGGCTAACAAAGGGTCTGGGGACCATGACTGTCAGGGTCCCTCTGGTCTCAGTCAGACCGTTAAGCCTGTTCTTTATGAGAATTTGAGGTCTGCATCCTGCTGTTCTCCCACTCTATCAGGCATTCTCTGTTGTGTTCCCTGTCAGGGCAGTGATCAGTGGTAGCCAGGCACCGTCTAGTTCTTCCAGTCTCAGGCTGATGGAATCTCTGGTTTATGTGGCCCGTTCTGTCTCTTGGGCTCATCTTTACCATGTGTCTTTGGTGTTCTTCAGTCTCCTTTGCTCCAGGTAGGCTGAGACCAATTGATTCATCTTAGATGGCCGCTTGCTAGCGTTTAAGACCCCAGACACCTCTCACCAAAGTGGGATGCAGAACGTTTTCTTGATACATTTTGTTATGCCAGTTGACCTAGATGTCCCCTGAAACCACAGTCCCCAGACCTTTAATGGGGAATTTTGAATGAAGTTCTGATATTTACTTTCAAGACTCTTACTTAGGATGACTTTGGAAGCTTGAAGATTAGCCCTGATTCCCTATTGCTCCTAAACTCCTGTTCTTCCAGATTGGAAACAATATAAATAGCCTCAAAGATAAAAAAGCACTACAGACATCTAAGTTATGGAGCTATGGAGGTATTCCCCCAAATATTTTTTAAATCCCTGAGTTTGTTGAAGAAAGGCTCAGTCTAAATCAAACATGTGAATGCTTTCATTTGTCTCATAAAATTTGCTGCGACTTGTCTTCTTAGGGTTATTTCTCATCCTGTGACTAGATGTGTCAGTTCACACGTATTTATTTAGTTCCAACCATGGACTCAACATTGTGCTGTGAGAAATGCTAAATTTTCAAACTCAGTCTAATTAGAGAGAAAAGGCTGATTCATAAGGAAGTTAATAAAAATAAGCTGGATTGGCATATTCTTGAGAAATTCAGCTTCCCAAATCCCATAACTCAGCTTCCCTGAAATACTTCTTATTCTTGAAAATTTGCAAGCTCCATGATTCCAGGATTAATTTTAGGCTATGTTTTATTCCCTTGCCTTAATATTATCAATACTTGTTGTTGTGCCAAGCAGTTAAGATTCCAGAGTAGCAATTACAGTATTCCATGAATATAGTTTTGCATTTTTGTTAAGTTTTTACTAAACAGAGCTTTCTGGAGAATCGGGGACTAATGAATGATTTGAAAAGAAAGTTTAGTGCCAAATGTGACATAGGATGTAAAATCACAAAACAGCTGGCAGAAATGAACGAGACTGAGCTGATATACTGATTTGAATTAGAATTCAGGTTCTGACCCACCCACTACAGAATTCAGGATTCTAGATAATAAAATGCCCATTTCTCTCAAAGCATGGAAGTCATATGAAAAGCATTATGGTGGAGCGATATGACTTCACTGGCATGGCCATTTACTGCTCAGAAAAGTAAATAACACAATTAACAAGTGTTTCTGCTGGGTCTTTTGCACTTACACTGAGTTTCTGGCCTCTCCCCCACACAGCTGGTTTTGATTTGGTTCCTGTGGAATTTTTTTGGTTGTTGTTTTGTTTTGTCTTTAACAACAGTCAGATATTTATGTACAGCTTCATCAAGAGCCTCTGATGACAAATACGCCTTTGGAGGCCAGTAGAAGCTGTGGGAAACCCCGATGGCAGCACTTAGACCTGTTTCCAGTGGAGAGGAATCTCTCTGGGGACTGAGCTAGCTTGCTCATGAAGCCAGTTCTCTTTTCTCAAAGTCTCCCGCTAGCCCCCTTCCAACCTGCACTGGCCCTGTGTAGGGACTGTGCTCTGCCTTAATATTTCCTTATGAAGCAATCCCTCAGGACACAGCACTGGCCTTCTCTCCACAGTAAGGGGGCAGTGGAGACGGGAGGCAGAAACAGCAGGCAGAAAGCCATTGAATCCTTAGGTTGGAAACTAGAGCCTGGTTTTTGAAATAAGGCTTGGCAGTATCCCATTTAGAGCTCACATTGTAAAATGTGTCCCTTTTATTTGCTGTCAGAGTTATCTGCATGGATTGGAGATGTTTAGATAAGTTGATGTTCGAGAAGGATCCAATTGGAGAGTAGACAGCGGAGTCTGGGCAGAGTTCCCCACCCTTCAGAAGAGGAGTCTTGGATGGTATAATCCATTTAGAGGTCTCTGGGAGAGAGAAGAACTGAAATTGTAAATGCTAAAAGCAGGGTAAAAACAGCTAATATTAAGAAATAGAACCTGGGAACTGAGTCAGCCTTAAATTTTGTTCTGCTAGTGTCCTCATGAGAACCTTGGGTGAGTAACTTCAGCGTTTTGTGTGTCTGTTTCCCCACTTAAAATGAGGGGATTGAAACACGTGTGAGATCCTTTTTAGCTCTAATAATTCAGTGATTTTGATTCAGATATACAGAGATGCTCAGGAACTTTAAAAAGTGGTCAGTTTTTAGTATCAAAATGTTTTAAAATGTATCAAAGTGATCACCTTTTACACAATTTATACATATTCTTTGGTGTCTATTATAGCTAGCTGCCATTGCTAGAAAAAAAATTTGAATACATTGTTTTGAAATTCATAGCTAGTTGATCCTCAAAAGAATATTTCTCATACTTTGTATTGATTGTTGTGTGTATGTGTAGCAGTACAGTATGTTCTTGTTGCTACGTGCTGTCAAGTCGTTTCCGACTCATAGCAACCCTATGCGCAACAGAACGAAACACTGCCCAGTCCTGCGCCATCCTTACAATCGTAGTTACGCTTGAGCTCACTGTTGCAGCCACTGTCAGTCCACCTCACTGAGGGTCTTCCTCTTTTCTGCTGACCCTGTACCTTGCCAAGCATGATGTCCTGCTCCAGGGACTGATCCCTCCTGACAACATGTCCAAAGTATGTAAGACACAGTCTCGCCATCCTTGCTTCCAAGGAGCAGTCTGGATGTACTTCTTCTGAGACAGATTTGTTCGTTCTTTTGGCAGTCCATGGTATATTCAATATTCTTCGCCAACACCACAATTCAAAGGCGTCAGTTCTTCTTCGGCCTTCTTTTTTCATTGTCCAGCTTTCACATGCATATGATGCGATTGAGAATTCCATGGCTTGAGTCAGGCGCACCTTAGTCTTCCAGGTGACATCTTTGCTCTTCCACACTTTAAAGAGGTCCTTTGCTGCAGATTTACCCGGTGCAATGTGTCTTTTGATTTCTTGACTGCTGCTTCCATGGCTGTTGATTGTGGATCCAAGTAAAATGAAATCCTTGACAACTTCAGTCTTTTCTCCGTCCGTCATCATGTTGCTCGTTGGTCCAGTTGTGAGGATTTTTGTTTCCTTTATGTTGAGGTGCAATCCATAGTGAAGGCTGTGGTCTCTGATCTTCATTAGTAAGTGCTTCAAGTCCTCTTCACTTTCAGCAAGCAAGGTTGTGTCATCTGCATAATGCAGGTTGTTAATGAGTTTTCCTCCAATCCTGATGCCCGGTTCTTCATATAGTCCAGCTTCTCGTATTATTTGCTCAGCATACAGATTGAATAGGTCTGGTGAAAGGTAACAGTATATATGAATCCCAAATGATAAAATCCAACTCAACTCATTCTCCAGACTTGGTGCCCAGGACTTTGGCTTCTTCCTAACCTCAAGTCTACCCTTGCCATAATTGAGTATATTCATAAAATATGCCACTACCTCTTAGTAAGGAGCCCTGGTGGTGCAGTGGTTAAGTGCTCGGTTGCTAAACAAAAGGTGGGCGCTTCCTTCCCACCAGCAGCTCTGTGGGTGAAAAGACCTGGTGATCTGCTCCCATAAAGATTATAGCCTAGGAAATCCTATGGGGCAGTTCTACTCTGTCCTGTACAGTTGCTGTGAGTAGGAATCCACTCGACAGCATACAACAACAGCCTCTTAGTACAGATTCCAATGTTGAGCTCCAGAGCCCCCTTACTTTAAGTAGTGGCAATATCCTTAGAATGTTGAGCTGTAATACCTGAGCAGTTCCTTTAAATATCAGTCATATTATACTGTAACACTCAGAGTGTATGAGTAGCCTCAACCCTGGTCTGTTAAACATTCCAAGTTCAAATCCTGGCTCTACCATGGGACTGGGGCTACAGAGTTCAGCAGTAGAGTTTGTGCCGTGCAAACCGTGTGCAGCCACTCCGTGTGGGACCTCAGGTTGTTTACTCAGCTTCATTGAGCTGCTTTTTTTTTTTCATTTGTAGAATGGGATCAGTAATTCCTATCCACACAATTAGTGAGCATTCAACAAGAAAGCACCTAACAAAAGAAAAAAAATAGATAAGTTGAACTACATCAAAATTTGAAACTTTGTGCTTCAAAGGCACTATCAAGAAAGTGAAAACAACTCACAGAATGGAAGAAAATTGTTTTTTGCAAAGCACATATCTGATAAGGGATAGATTTCCAAAATATATAAAGGACCTTTACAATGCAACAATAAAAGACAAATAACCCAGTTAAAAGTGGCAACAGATTTTAGTAGACATTTCTCCAAAGAAGAAATACAAATGGCCAATAAGCACATGAAAAGATGCTTGACATCATTAACCATCAGGGAAATGCAAATCAAAACCACAGTGAGGTACCACTCCACACCCAGTAGGATGGCTGTGGTCAAAAAGAGAATAACAAGTGTTCTAGAGAATGTAGGGAAATGAGAACCCTCATTCGCAGGCAGTGGGAATATAAAATGGTGCAGCTGCTTCTTGCAGAGTAATTCTGTGAATGTACTAAAAACCATGGAATTGGGCACTTTAAATGGGTGACGTGTATGGTATGTGAACTATGTCTCAATAAAGCCGTTTTAAAAAAAGAAAAGAAAGCCATCAGGTAGCCCTATCATGGACTGAATTGTGTCCCACCAAGATGTCTGTCAACTTGGCTAGGCCATGATTCCCAGTATTGTGTGATTGTCCACCATTTTGTCATCTGATGTTATTTTCCTCTGTGTTGTCAGTTCTACCCTGTGATGTTAATGAGGCAGGATTAGAGTAAGTTATGTTAATGAATCAGAACTCAGCCTAAAAGATTAGGTTGCCTCTTAAGCCAGTCTCTTTTGAGATGTAAAAGAGAGAAGCTAGCAGAGAGCCATGGGGATCTCACACCACCAAGAAACAAGAGCCAGGAGAGTAGCACGTCCTTTGGACCTGAGGTTCACGTGCAGAGAAGCTCCTAGACTGGCGGAAGATTGATGACAGGGAGCTTTCCCCAGAGTCAACAGAGAGCAAGCCTTCCCCTGGAGTTAGCACCCTGAATTTGGACTTCTAGCCTCTTCAACTGTGAATGAATGTATTTCTCTTATAGCAACACCAGATAACTAAGACAAGCCCTTATGCACAGAGTTGGGCTTCCTGATGCTTCCTTTCCTTTCCCTTTATTTCTCTGGCTCTCAAAGGGCAGTGTTGTGTTTTTCTATGTCTGACAGGCTGATGTGGTTTGTTAGCTCATGGTTTGTAGGAATGAATTTTGTGTAGATTATGTCAATGATCTTTTTCATTTCTATTGTGCCTCATTTTTCAAAGCAGTGGTCTCTGCTCAAGTCATGTAACCCTTCTTATACCATGGAGAGTCAGTAAATATTGGGTTAAATATGGAAGGACTCTGGCCAACTGCCTCCCTTGCATGCTTTCTGGGAGGAGAAAGTCAAGATACTAGAAATAGATGAAAGGCTTAGGGGAAGATGAGAGAGGAAGATACTATATTGGCTGTCTTTGTAAGGTTAAATAGGTACTTAGGAGATCTGAATCCTAACCTGGGTCTGAATTTTAAATTTTCTGTCTCCACTAAGTACTTTATTTTTTCCTAAGATTTTTTACTTTGAACATTTTTAAACATACAGAAAAGGCCAAAGGATAGTATAATGAATACCCATAGATCACCTAGACTCAAAAATTAACATTTTGCCACACCTGATCTCTCATTCTCCCTTTCTCCTCTTTCGCTTTCTTCCTCTCTCCCTCCCTGCCAACTCATACACACATACACACATACACACACACACAAACTCTCACATATTTTCTTTTGCTGAGCCATTTGAAAGCAAGTTCCATATATATACTGACACCTCACCTCCCTCCTAAGTTTTTAGTACGAGTCTGCTAAAAAATGCAGACATTCTCCTATAATGCACCATGGAACAACTGGCAGTAATTCTATAACACCACCGAAAATCCAGTACATATTCACATTTCCCCAGTAGTTCATAGGGTTTCAAAAGTGCCTCTTAAACCATTATCTTTGCCTCAAGTTGGTAATGTTGTACTTAAAGTAAGTTTTTTACAGTAGCACTTAAGTACAGATCAATTGGTATATAAACTTAAACATTTCTTTTAAACTCTTTTGATGGCCTTATCTCTAAAATGGGGAGATACTAAAAAAAACAAAAAACAAAATCTGTTGCTATCGAGTAGATTCTGACTCATAGCAACCCTTTAGGACAGAGTAGAACTGCCATAGGATTTCTAAGGAGCAGCTGGTGAATTTGAACTGCTGAATTTTTCGTTAGCAGCCACGCTGTTAACCGAATGGGAAGATAGGATTATCCTATGAGGCAACATGCCCCAGAGATTCTGCTGCTCCAGGCAGGCCTTTTCCGGGTGAATTTATCCTCTGGGCATCACTTGGGCACCCTGGTCTGATTCAGGCAGCCATTTTGGGCTCCTGAGATAGCCCATCAGCCTCTAGCAATGATCCCCTACCCTCTACCAGGTATCCCTAGCACCTGAGGCTTTTCAGGAAGTAGGTATGCAACTATGAAGGCTATTTTTGGTATTTTAAAAAAATCAAACAGAAATACATCATTTCAGACTCGGAGATTTGCATTAGCCAACTAAACCACTAATTATCATTATTATTTGTAGTCAGAATTCTGTTATCTCAGTGGAATAGAATACTAGTTAGCTTGCTGGATTACAAGTTCTGATTATAGTTGTATGTGCCTTTGAGTTATAAAAACAATAAGATAAAGTAGTGCATTTTGTTGGGTTGGACGGGTTTTCCAAATACAGTCTGTGAGAGAGAAAGTGCAAACTAAGAGGAATTCTTGGCTGAGAGCCTTCAGCACAGGGCTCTGCAGACCCTGACTTTCAATCAGCAGGGAGGGCTCCCAGGGAAGTATTCTTGCAGTTTGCCCTGTCACCATGATTCTGGGATTGTATTTTTACAGCTGACCCTTCTCACTTGCAAACATAACAGCTGCTATGTGTTGAATTTGGGGGGTTTCCATATTGTGATACTGTACAATTGGCTCTTGGTTCCGAAATCTTAGTTTTGATCCATATTGCTTCTCAGTTAGCTGGCAGAGAGCAGAGAGGGAAGGAAATGACAAATATTCTAAGGCGTGAATTTTTTAAAATTAAATATTATTTATATTTTATCATAGCTTCTATTTTTTTTTTTTTTAATCAGTCAACAGATATGTTGATCCCTGCTTGAGTTCAGGGTAGTGTGGGGGAATGAAACAGGTACCAGGCCAGCCTGCAGGAGACGGGCTTGGGAGAGTTAGGGAGTTAGGGCAGAGAAGTAACAGGCCACCGGGCAGTGGGTATGCACAGAAGTTTGAGCATACAGTACAGTAGGTTCTGCGAGATTTCAGGAGTGTGCGACCCTTTGGAGGTACAGAAATAGGGCTTCTAGCAAGAGCTGGCTTTTGAGCTGGGCCCTGAAACTTAGAACTCAAGGGGCAGGACAAGAGGATGAAAGAAGATATACCAGACAGGTCCATGATATGAGAGCACCCGAAATCTCTCTGACGAAAGGTACTGAGAGAAGTGTAGCAACTAATATTAATAACATTATTTATAATTTTCATGGTACTTTTGCAGCTAGCCTTTGGTTGACCACAACAATCTTACGAGGTGGCTATTGCCCAGTTTTACAGAGTAGGTTGCCAAAGCTCAGAGGAGTGAAGTGACTTGTTAAGCAAACTGGACATTGTTAACTTTAGCAGTGTTCAGTATTCATCTGCAGCTTGAGGTTTACGATACACTCCTGAGCCTGGAAACAGACAGGAAGCTGTTTCCAAGGTCACATGGATGCGTCCTGCTTTATAGAGAGTACCTCTCCTTTCAGGCTGACCAGTTTCCAAAGCAATTTTGCCCTTTTTCTGTGTCCTTACAACTGCATTCTTGGGTGGTATGGTTCCCTTCAGGAGTCCCTGGTGGGGCAAACTACTAACCAAAAGGTTGGTGGTTTGAACCCACCCAGAGGCATCTGGCAATCTGCTTTTGAAAGGTTACAGCCTTGAGAACTCTATGGAGCACAGTTCTGCTTTGACACACGTGGGGTTGCCATGAGTTGGAATTGATTCGACAGCAGCTGGTGCTGGTGTGGTTCCCTTCTCCATACCATCCTGGGGCCTAGGCAGACCAAATCGCTGTACTTTTCTTACTCTGGTATTGTGTTTAAGAATAGACTGACTTCCAGTCAAATCTGTGAGAATGAGCTTTACATTAAACTTCTGACTCCATCTCTAGACTTACCTAACCAATGAGAAAAAAGGGCAGATAACAGATAATTTCTTTCTTCTTGGCCTTTACTTTTCCCTAAATTGTAAAGGAGAATTAAGAGTTGTCTGCAGCTTACCTTTATTCAGCTGTCCAGTGGGGGGGGGGGGGGTGGGAAATCAGTGTTAAACTAGGAATATCTGTATCTTATTATTGCAGAAAAAAATCGAGTCCCTAATTACAAATACAATGAACTGCTGTGATTTTTTTTTTTTTTCTTTTGCTGCTAAACTTAAGATGCATGTGTTTTTGCTAACTTAATCTGTGTTGGCAGAGGCCATACCTAATTTGGCTTAGCATTTTATTAAAAAGAAACTTGGCTTTAAAAAAGATTTAGAAATACAATTGATCCTTATCCAGAAACAAACCCACATGTCTATGGTCATCTGATTTTTGATTCAGTATTTGTGAATTTGCCTATTCACTAAAATTTTTTTATAACAAGCTTCTAGAACTAATAGAGGAATTCAGCAAAGATGCAAGTTCCAAGGTCAACAACAAAAATCAGGTGGCTTTCTTTACACCAGCAGTGAGATAAACCTGAAAGGGAGATTAAGGAAACAATTCCATTTAAATAGCGTTCAAGAGAATAAAACACGTAGGAATAAATTTAACCAGGAATGTGAGAAATTTTTGCAAGGAAAATTAGAAAACACTGCTGAAAGGGATTAAAGAAGACTTAAAATCATGTTCGTGGATTAGAAGACTTAATATTGTTAAGATGTAAGTACTACCTAAAGCGATCTATAGAATCAATGCGACCCCAGTCAAAATTCTAATAGCCTTCTTTACAGAAATGGAAAAATCAATCCTCAAGTTTATATGGAATGACAAGAGGCCTGAAATAGCTAAAGCAATGATGAAAGAGAAGAACAAAGTACGAGGACTCACACTTCTTGATTTTAAAACATATTATACAGCTACATTAATCAAAAGAGCCTGGCAGTGGTATAACAATAGACACATAGACCAATGGAATAGAATTGAGAGACCACACATCTTTGGCCAGCTGATTTTTGAGATGGGTGCTAAGTCCATTTGATGGGGAAAGAAGAGTCACTTCAATAAATGGTGTCGGGAAAACTGGATTTGTACATGCAGAAAAATAAAACAGAATCCATGGTTCATGAAGAGAGATCATACCATACACAAAAACAGAAATGGATTAAAGAGCTAAATATGAAAACTAAAACCATAAAATTCTTAGAAGAAAATGCAGGGGCAACGCTGTGGGGCCTAGTTTTAATGATGGATTATCTAATGTAATAACGAAAGCACAAAAGACAAATAAATGAAAATTAAAAACTTGTTCATCAAAAGACCTTAACAGGAAAGTGAAAAAACAAGCTACCAACTGGGAGAATATCTATGGAAACCATATATATCCAATAAGAATAAACAAAATAGATATAAAACTTTGCTAACTTCACAACAAAAAGGCAAATAACACAATCATAAAATGGGTAAAGGATTTGAATTGACATTTCACCGAAAAAGACATTCAAATGGCCACCAAACACATGAAAAGATGCTTGATGTCATTAGCCATCAAAAAACAAAACCAAACCCACCTCCATTGTGTCAATTCTGACTCACAACGACCCTACAGGACAGAGTAGAACTGCTCCATGGGGTTTCCAAGCCTGTAAATCTTTACGAAAGAGACTGCCATATCTTTCTCCTGCAGAGCAGCTAGTGGATTTGAGCATTTTGATTAGCAGCTGAGTGCTTTAACAACTGTGCCACCAGGGCTCCTCATTAGCCATCAGAGAGATGCCAATGAAAACCACAACGAGATACCATTTCACTCCCACTAGAATAGCTAAGATAAACAGAAAATAACAAATGTTGGTGAGGATGAGGGGATGTGCTGGGGGGAATGCAAAATGGTATGGCTGTTGTGGAAAACAGTGTGGGGTTCCTCAAAAAACTAAAAATAGAACCACCATATGATCCAGTAATTCCATTGCTAAGAATATACTCAAACAGATACTTGAACAGCAGTGTACACTGCAGCACTGCTAATAATAGCCAAAAAGTGGAAACTACCTAAATGCCTATCAACGGATGAATGGATAAACATAATGTGGTGTATACATACAATGGAATACTACTCAGGTAGTAAAAGAAATGTAGTCTTCGTACATGCTACAATATGGTTGGAGCTTGAAAACATTATGCTGGGTAAAATAAGTCAATAACAAAAGGACAGATATTGTATGACCTCACATATAAAAAAAAAATAGACAAATGTATAAAAAAAAAAATGTATAGAGGCCAAATTTATCAGTGGTTACCAGGAGCTGGAGGGAGCGGGGCATGGGAGGTTATGGAATACTGAATTTCAGTTTATAGTTATGGGAAAATCACATTGATTAAGGGCAGGGTTGCACAGCCAATTAATGTAATTGCTGTCAATAAGCTGCACACTTGTAAAAAAAAATTGGCAGAGGTTATGTGATATATTTACAACAATGGCAAAATTAAAAAAAGAGTAGCTGCTGAGGCTGCAAATACCTCATGGAATTTGGTTCTTTGGTTTGGAGGTTTAGAGTCATGGTTTCATGGGACATCCCAGTTAATTGCCCTAATATCATGTTTAGTGCTTCTATTCTACCTTCTAGTTCATTGTGTAGTGCCTGGGGACTTAAAAGCTTGCAAACAGCCATCCAAGGTACAATGATGGTTCTCTATTCACCTGGAGCCACAGAGGGTGGAGAGTCAGGAATAGGAGGAGGGAATGGAATGTGTGGCAAATTGCCTCTGAACAACTGCTTCTGTTGCCATGAGATCAGAACTGGATGGTGCCTGGCTACCATTACTGAACGTTTTGATCAAAGATTCTATAAAAGGATCCTGATCAAAAGGGGGGAAATGCAGAATGGAATTCCAAATTGTCATGGACTCCAGACTTTCTGGAGCCATGGAGACTGGATGAACCCCTGAAACTATCGCCCTGAGATAATTTTTAAACCTTAAACCAAAAGTATCTCCAGAAGTCTGAAAACCAATAATTGTTCAGCTTCCCTGGTAGAGAATGCCTCCCTTGAGCATTGTACTGTTCTTTTAAGATCTACCTATGGATCAAATTGAGAACAGCAACTCATATATAGGAAGTTTAGGAGCCAGTGAGTTTTTGTTAATGGGCGAGGAACAACTCAGAAAACAAGGATGAGGATGGTTGTTCAACTCAAAGAATGTAATCAATGTCACCGAATTGTAAATGTAGAAATTTTTGAATTGGTGTGTGTTCTACTGTGTATATTCTCAACATCAACAATAAACAAAAAAGAAACATAACTTATAGCCGCAGGATCAATACACATATATTTCTGCAGCCCTTTGCCGATATGCACAGGAATGACAAAAAGTTTGAGTCGCCTGATGTGCGTATTCCCAGCTGAGGTTAAACGAGGTGCTGCTCTTCCCTCTTACCTCAGCTCTCAAACTGCAAACAAGTGTTCTTTTTGCGGTCTGTGTAGCACCATGTTTTTTGCATTTTTGTGCTTTTTGTTGGAGATTTTGCTGTTTAAAATGGCCCCAAACGTAGTGCTGAAGCGCTGTCTAGTGTTCCTAAGTGCAAGAAAGTTGTGAGGTGCCTTACAGAGAAAATACGTGGGTCAGATAACCTTTGTTCGGGCGTGAGTTATAGTGCTGTTGGCCATGAATTCAATGTTATTGAATCAATAATATACATTAAATAGGCATCTTTAAATGCAAACACACAAAACAAGGCTATGTATTGATCAGTTGACGAAAACGTTGTGACCAGAGGCTCACAAGAGCCTAACTCCATATTTTCCTCTGGAGCAATGAGTCAGGATTCCTGATATTATAGAACATAACTATCACAGATAATGAAAATCAACTGTATTTCGTTTTCATAAAAGACATATAAAATGTTTACGTTATTCTTATCTAACGTCAGCTCTAAACATTCAAGTTTTAAAGCACTAATTCAATACCAGCCTTTTAGAGATAACTGTTCCAGGTTTCTGTACCCAAATACTCATAGGCTTATTTATACTCTGCTCCCCCTGCCCCCCCCTTTTTCTAACAATGACATATGAAAATAAAACTTACACTTCAATACCATGACACTAGGCTAAAAGAATATTAAGCCTAGCTCTCCAGCCTGTAGCAGGTTGAGCCTAGAAACTAGATTGTCTTCTGGGAGGAGCATAGGATCTGGATTTTGAAAAGTACTGATTTGCCCCTGGTCCTGCCACTAGCTGGGTCACTTCCGTGTGCCTGGGTGCCCTCTGTAATGTGATAATACCCACCTCACTAAGCTCGTATCATTATGTGCTTTGAAATCTTTAGAAGTGTAATATAAACATTATTTATTGTAAGCAAAATACAAATGAACCAGATGGAAAACTGCCATCACTTTTGTAAATAAAAATGTTTACTGCTATGTAATACCATAGGTCTTTGACCATTTGTGTCTTGAATTAAACTTTAAGTAATCATCAACCATTAATTTGGTTCATATTATATGTATATTATTTGATTGTCAAAGAGGTGGTTTCATTGTAGAAGAACCTATAAACTATTTGATTTCAGTCAGTATAAGAATGCATATTGTCTTTAAAATAAATCATAAAACTTCCTAGTATGAAGCAATTGCAACTGCTTGCTTAAAATATGAACCTTAAAAAAACATTCTTATCTCTCTTACTAGGAACTCCTCAAAAGGAAAGCTAAGTGTAACTGCGTGCGTTCTTTGTTTTTTTTTTTTCTCTTTAGGTCAGCTCTATATGCTTATATCCCTTGCTGTGCCCACTCCCACATACCCACACTGGCATTTTCTTACCTTTGTTCAATTGATCCTTCTGCTTGGAAAGCCCTGTTTCCTCTCCTGTGCAAGCTGATATTTCTACTAGTCCTTGGAGTCCCTGGTGGCACAAACAGTTAAGCACTTGGCTACTAACCAAAAAAGTTGATAGTTCAAATCCATCCCATGGTGCCTGGCCATCTGCTTCCAAAAGGTCACAGCCATGAAACTGCATGGAGCACAGTTTTACTCTGAAACATATGGGGTCGCTGTGAGTCAGAGTCAACTCCAGACAAATGGGTTTGGGGTGTTTTTTTTTTTAATTTCCTGAACAGAATGGTTTCTTACTCACTCTCTCCTGCTGAGTCAAGATGCCAATGAGATCATGTAAATGAAAGTCTGAGCGCACCCAAACCAGTTGAGGAATAATCGATCCAAGCAATGCTTTAGCAAAGTTAGAATGGCAAAGATCAAGAACACTCTCCCTTTTTCTTTTGTATTTTAATGTTTTTAAATGAACTGCAATACGTGCAGGAGAAAGCATAAACATGTAAAATTTAAAGAGTAATTATAAACTCACAGGTTAAAAATATATAGTATTTCATGTGAACACCCCCGTGACAACACTAGACATAACTGCTCCACGGGCTCCTGTGATAATCATTTCCCTGCTTTTCTTGACAGCTTTAGTGTGGTGCATGGATCCTTAACCAGTGTAATTCCATTTGCCTGATTTTTTATGCTGTATATAATCCCTTGTGTCTCGCTTCTTTTACTCAACATTGTGAAGTTTACCTATGTTATTGTGTGCAGCTGAAGTTCATTCATTTTCATTGTTGTTCAGCATTCCATACTTTGAGTATACAACAATTTTCTTATTCTACTGCAAATGGGTATTTGTAGTGTTTCCAGTTTGAGGGCTATAATAAGGAATCCTGGTTGGAGCATTCCTTTGTATATCTTGTATGTATCTCTTGGGGTACATGTGTGATATTTTTCTTTTGTCATTATTACCCCTCATAGGGAAGAAAGTTAATTCAAAATTAATTTAGCTACTATTAATTAAATACTAAAGAATAAGATTTTGTTGGGTAGGGTTGATGCTTGAGCGGCCACGAACCATTGTAATATCTAAGATTCTTTTCAGTCCCTAAAAATCAATTTTTGCTCCTCTGGGGGCAATATTACCCCCATTGAGAATGCATGCTCTAGGTTATATACCTTGGACCAGAATTGTTGGGTCATAGGAAATACGAATCTTTGGCTTTATTAGATCATGCCAAACTGTTTTCCAAAGCAATTGTGCCAATTTACATGACTGCCAATAGTCCATGAAAGTTTCTGGCTTCGTATCCTTGCCAAACACTTGGGACTGTCATTTTTTTTTAATTTTTGCCGATCTGTTGGATGTGTAACAGTATCTCACTGTGCTTTTAACTTGTATTTTCCTGATTAGCAATGAGGTAAACATCTTTTCTTATGCTTATTAGTCATTTGGATTCCTCTTCCCTGATGGTTTCTCTACTTCAGTTCTAAAAATTCTTGTCCATTCCGCTTTATATGCCCCCTATGAAAAGCAAACACAATAGGATGACCTAGTTATTCACATGGAAAGTATGATGGAGCCTAGAGACCTGTTGCCTAATCCCAGGTTACTATTTGACTCGATCAGAGTCCCATACCTCTAGGCCTCAGTGTCCTCATTTGTTAAGTCACACCATTGGTTGAATTCAAGCAGGGGATCTCAACCCTTCCTGCCAATTAGAATTATCTGGGATGCTTTTTGTAGGAGTCTGGCAATGATTATTGTTGCTGATAGTAAAACAAAAAAACCAAACCCGTTGCTGTCGAGTCGGTTCCGACTCATAGCGACCTTATAGCAACCCTAGTACCAGGTGTATACTCAGGGCTTAAATTGAGACCTGGTAAGCATCTCCATTTTATAATTAGACACCAAATCTTGAATTTCTACTCCAGAAAGACACAGAAGCCTTATTCCTAGACTGAGTTTAGCCATGTATGTGTATCCCATATTATCAATCAATTCTAAATTTGTCTTTCTTCCTCTATATCATATCTAAAGTTGGAGGGAATCTTAGTGCCTGTACATGCCCACCATCTGCCCTTTCTTATGCTACTCCCTTCTCTTTTCCATATGCCCAAATCCTGGCTATTTTTCCTGGTTCACTAAACTCAGGTGTTTGTGAAAACTTCTTTGGTCCCTATTTTCCCATTCCCTTGCCAAAAACAATCTCTCCTTCCCCTTTGCCTTGTGTGCTTCTTTTTCATGAATAATTAATTTTAAGCTCTTTTTACATTAAAATTAAAGTTATTTGTATGTAGTGTATGCCTTCTACTTATTAGCAATATCTGTTCTTTTTGAGGACAGAATTTATGTCTAGTTTATCTTTCTATCCCTTCTAGGTCCTAGAACAATACCAAATACGTAATATTGCTGGTAAAAGCCATGCTGAGTGAATAAATCCTGGTTCTCCCTATCATAATACTTCACTCCTTTCCGCCTTCTTGCCAGAGAAGCCATGAAAAAAAGGAATGAATAAGCAGCAATTAAAGCACTTGGTGACGAGAGGCCCAAAAAGTGGCCGGAAGCCCTGGTATCTGGGCAGAGTACATGCCAGACAGAGTTGAGTTTGTGAATTCATGACTTTTGACATCATACTATAAAATTCTATCCCACTGCCAGAGACCCTACCTCCAATTCTGGCTGATCAAAGGACTGCTCAAGCCTGGAACCATGCATGGCACAGTTGAGGTGAACTAATGAGCTCCAGGAAGAAGTGGTCAAAACCACTGTTCTCCTGGACTGGCCTTGGGTGGATAGTTATGTGGGCTGGAGGGGGGGTGGTCTGAGAGGGCATCATACTCTTCCATCTACGCGGTGTGTCTTCAAAATGGTCCATAAAGAGTTTTTAACACACCACTCTCCTGACATGGGTTGGTGGTATTTTCCAGCACCCCCTACCCCCTCATAGCTATATAACATGTGGTCAGTGTCCAGCTCCTGTCTGGCACCTTGCATTTTTTAAAGTATGTTATTTGCATTTACTCAGTTGATCATCATAACAATCTTTTTCAGTGAAGTACCTTTTACAGCGATCTAGACCCTGGTTGGAAACCCTGGTGGTGTAGTGGGTAAGTGCCACAGCTGCTAACCAAAAGGATGGCAGTTCAAATCCACCAGGCACTCCTTGGGACTCTATGGGGCAGTTCTACTGATCTATAGGGTTGCTATAGGTTGGAATCAACTCGACAGCAATGGGTTCAGTTTTTGGTTTTTTGGTTTAGACCCTGCTTACAAAGGACAGAAACCAAAAGCTCAAATTGGCATAAGAATAAAAGAAGAATTTATATTCTAATGGAACCAGACTGTGACTTCTGGCCCCAAGGATTCCAAATCTGGGGATTTAAGGTCAAGATCATCTTTGTATTTATTGCTCCTCTTTGCTTCTCTCTCTCTGTTGGCATCATTCTCTTTAACAGTAAATAGGTGCTTTCTTTCCTTGTAGCAAGAAACATGGCCATAGACAGTTCTAAGCTCTCATTTTTCCTGTTTCTTTAAGAGCACCTTCCAGGGTCTCCAAAAGAAACATCTGGGTAAGGACCATGATTGGCCAGGCCTGGGTCACGTGACTTCTCGGGACCACTTGAAGTAGGTAGGGATGAGCTGCTGTGATGGGCCAGCTTGGGCCAGGGCAGAGTGTGCAGATTGGCAGCTGTCTCAAAGACATGTGGTTGGAGTAAAAAGGGGCAGTCCTTCCAAAGGAGGGGCTGATGTGGGCAGATGGGTGCTTCTGGACATACCAGAAGCCCATTTGAAGTCCATGGTACTCTTATTCTAATCCTAAGTTTCTTCCTGTCCCTCCTAAACAATTATTTTCTATGAACAATTTCAAATAGGCGTTGAATGCAAATCATGAAATTCTACTTCTCAGATTTTTCCCCAGATTTGACTTACTGTGTTTTCTGGATTGACCCCATTTTCTCACCTAACCACCCTATTTTCTCTGGATTCTTTTATTCCTGTAGTCAGGTAGCTACTCAGTCTCCCTCACCACCACCCTACACCCCAGAGAAAGAAGGAATTGTCTCTAAGGTTCCCTGGTAGTGCCCAATTGTCTCCTTCCAGGTACAGACGTAGCTGTTCCTTGCTGGAGCGTCTATGCCCCATCTAGGGCCATGCCTCTCGGGGTGGGGATGGGGAGGGCTCTGGCTTCTGCCGCAGGAGCGTGGATGCAGGACCTGGGGAGCAGGAGGTCAGCAGGAGGCTGCAGTGTTCAGCCCAGATGGCGACGGTCAGTAACAGTGCTGCAGCCTAAGGACATGTGGCGTCAGTCTCCTCTGCAGTCGAAAAAATTACTTACCATGCTGAAACTTGTCGATAAACCCAGATCTATAATTAGGACCATAAACGACACAATCTAGGCCTCATACAAATGAACAGTGGTGGGGTGTTATGGGCCCCTGTGGGTTATTTCACTGAAGAAAAGGAGGGGGAAAGCTGGTTGCTATTGAACAAATTGCTACCAGATGTAGATTTTAGTAAACACCACGGTGTTGTTCCCTTGCCCAAAGGTGCTATGAATTTCTTGAGGCGACAGAGCAATGAAGGGCCATTCCAGTAGGAGTGGACCCTCCTGGTGTTGCTTGTTCCTGGATGTTTGTCCACAAAATGCAGGGCTGACCCTGGAGGTTCCTGGCAGTCTTTCTCCCCTACCTGACACTTTCCACAAAAGTAATATACTTAAAATGTGGCCGCCAGAGCCCACAGAGCCTAAAAGAAACCAAAACCGGTTAAGATGTCACAAAAAGAAAGCATCACTAAAAACAGGCTCCTGGGGGTACTGACAGAGAGTGGGGATCAGTGGGTTTTCTTATAGATGATACTTGTAATAGCCATAGGATGTAACTGCCCAAGTCAGTAAATATCTGGGAGCCTGGCTGTGCCACATGATAAGCGAAGCATGGTGTCCTTCCCCTCATTGAGCTGACAGCCACGAGAAGATGGGCAGTGAATCAAATAAGTGCAAATGAGCCGTGGCCAAGCCTTCAGTGTCTCCCATAGGTGGCTATGTGAACTTGTAACATGGAAGCTGCTCTATCTGCCTTCACCGACTGCTGCCACAGGGCCCGCCCAAGAGACAGCCTGAGAATCTGGGCCTGAAAGATCCCAGAGCCTTCATGCTAATTTGCTGTACTCCAAAGGGAATGGGAATGAGAGAGAGGTTGAGAAAGAGAGGGAGAATATGATTGATTTTAATTTAGTATAATGAAAGCCTACTCATGTTTCCTAGAATAGAGTAATTCCAGATACAGTAATTTTCCTGGCCATTCTCTTGGTTACAGAGTCCCTGGGTGGTGCAAACAATTAACATATTCAGCTGCTAACCAACAGGTTAGAGGTTCGAGTCGACCCAGAGCTGCCTCAGAAGAAAGTCCTGGGTGATCTACTTTTGAAAGATCAGCCATTGGAAACCCTGTGGAGCACAGTTCTACCCTGACACCACGGGGCCACCAGGAGTCAGAATCAACTCAACTGAGAGACCATGAAAACTGGTTGGCTCTCCTGGTTATGGCTCTCTAGTAAGGAGTCAAGCACCAAATCGATGGTGGGCCTGAATCCAACAAGTATTTTTGGGTCACCAACTAGTCCTGTAGTCCTCTCTTCCTAATTAGTTGTTAAGCTTCTTGAGGGCAAGGACTACATCTTTCCATATTTGTGCCCTCATCGACTTATAGGCGCTTTGCACATAAGTACTCAGAAAAGCATGCATTGGTTGAATGGCAAAAGAAAGCAGTTTGACATGAAAAACACATTAGCTAGTGGGATGACATCTTCCTCTTCAATTGTGTGTAAAGATTTAAGTTGCAGATGGCTAAGCGCTCCACTCACACCCAAAAGATCGGCAGTGCAAACCCACTCAGAGGTGTCTCAGAAGACAGGCCTGGCGATGTGGTTCTGAAATGTCACGGCCTTGAGAACCCTGTGGAGCAGACCTACTCTGCACACACGGGGTCACCAGACCTACTCTGCACACACGGGGTCACCAGACCTACTCTGCACACACAGGGTCACCATGAGTCAGAATCGACTCGATGGCAACTAACAATGACAGGGAGCTAATTGGAAGCCCTGGAGTTGAAGGAAATTCAGTAGCATCAAGTTTGTATTTGTCCCTCAATTGACAAATCTCTGCCTTTTATTGAGCTTATGGAGAACTCCTCATCTCAGGGTATCCTGTTCTTTCTTTGGATTACTCTGAGAGTCCTTTCTTAAGTCATGACAGTGTTGATGTAATGGCTAAGTCTTGCGGGTTTACTATGTACTATACCTGTATTTGCATTATCTCATTTAATTTTCACAACAACTTGATTTCATGTGTTAAGCAAGTTACCCAAGATCACATAACCCAAGGTCACCACTTTATATATTAAGTTGCGCATGGTCACATAGCTCTGTTCTTAACCACTACTCTGTCATGCCTTTGTTACACATTAGCTGGGCCTGCACATAGCTCGTTGAATTCCTGTTCTATATAGCAAGCTTCATATGTTTGACCCCAAATCTGTTCTCCAGATCTGTGCTTTGGTAGGTCATTATGGTCCATGGTTCCTACCTCTACAGGTCAGAAACTCAGCTCTTCCGGTGCATGAAAGCTCTCAGGGACTAACTCCGAATAACTAAACTCACAAAAGCTTGATGTACAAACATAGACAGTTCAGTTTGTCCTGTCCATCACTATTCATATGTACATGGGAACATAATTGGTAATCAGAATGTTGAATGATCACTTCATAGAACTGTGATACCTCATGTACCAAAGAGGCCTGCTTTCTAGAGGGACCAAATACATGAGCTTGCTAATTCCTGGACAGTGGCAGAGGTGTTAACAAATTCTTGCACATTGATGTCCCTCATTCCAAACTTTACATGGGCCCTGCTACCATCTGTGAACAGCCTTCTCGAGTTATGTAGGTTTTACGTTTCTTAGTTAAAAGCACATCTCCTGAGATCACTCCCTTGTCTCCTTGATTGAAGTTGGAAATTCCTAATCTTTTTTCAACTGCTTTTCTAAAGCTTTTTCAGATGAATAACTCCCACACGTGGCTGATGTCCTCCAAGGCATGTCAGTTCTTACTAATTTCACCCTCCAAAGCTAACCTTACTTAAAAAATCTGCAGGGAGATCTCAGAGTAGCCCTCTTATATGTCCTGAGTATAGTCAGTATCACGCAGGAAAATCCCAAATACCTAATTAGAAACCCAGAAAAAATATTCCTTCGAAACACTAAATAGACAATAAATAAGTGGTAGCTTTGGTGAAGGGTAAGACAATACTGGGGAAGCCAGCACAACTTCTCCAAGGCAAGGTCATGGAAGCTCACATCCAAACAGACACATCCAAACTCCCTGAGGGACCAGATTACTGGGCTGAGGGCTGTGGGGACCATGGTCTTGGGGAACATCTAGCTCAATGGGCATAACATAGTTTATGAAGAAAATGTTCTATGTTCTACTTTGGTGAGTAGAGTCTGGGGTCTTAAAAGCTTGTGAGCAGCCATCTAAGATACTCCACTGGTCTCACCCCATCTGGAGCAAGGGAGAGTGAAGAAAACCAAAGACAAAAGGGCAAGATTGGTCCAAAGGACTAATGGAACACAACTACTATGGCCTCCACCAGTCTGAGTCCAGCACAATTAGATGGTGCCCAGCTACCACCACTGACTGCTCTGGCAGAGATCACGATAGATGGTCCCGGACAGAGCTGGAGAAAAATGTAGAACTAAATTCTAACTCAAAAAAAGAAAAAAAAGATCAGACTTACTGGTCCAACGGAGACTGGAGAAACCCCCAAGAATATGGCCCCCAGACACCCTTTTAACTCAGTACTGAAGTCACTCCTGAGGTTCACCCTTCAGTCAAAGATTAGACAGGCCCCTAAAACAATAATACATGTATTTCAACCATGTATACAAAACTAAATGGGCCATACCAGCTCAGGGGCAAGGAAGAGAAGGCAAGAGGGGACAGGAAAGCTGGTAATGGGGAACCCAAGGTCAAGAAGGGAAGAGCATTGACATGTCACAGAGTTGGCAGCCAGTGTCACAAAATAGTATGTGTATTAATTGTTTAATGACAAAGTAGTTTGCTCTGTAAACCTTCATCTAAAGTATAATTTTAAAAAGTTCCTTAGATATTACGGGAAAAAAAAAAAAGGCCAGGTGCTTACAGTTGAAAAAACAAACCAGAAATTTTGAGTCTTTATCAATTTTCTGAGGGTTTACCAAGGAAGGTGGCTTTTGAAAAGGACTGATCAAATTAGGAGTAAAGGTAGACATTTGTAGGCCTGGTTAAGCGCATTTGATGGAGCATTGGGTAGCATCCACCTAATAATGTTGAAACCAAGGGCTTCTTGGTCTGAGTATGTACCGAGTACAGAGGGCCTCTGGCAGCTAATATGAGTGCAGCTATCATACCCAAGAGAAAGCCCTCAGACTCCTGCACATAGTAAGTATTCAGCACATGTTTACTACTGGGCTGTGAGTGAATCGAATGCAGGCACTAGATTTTACTCAAGTCTGTGATTCCAGCACCTAGCAGAAGAGCTGGTATATATAAGAAGTACAATAAACGTTTTTAAGAAATGAATGAGATTCTGTTTATATGAAATGTCCAGAACAGACAAATCTATAGAGACAGAGATCAGCTTAGTGGTTGCCAGGGGCTGAAGGTACTGGAGAGCAATGTAGAGTGACTGCCAGTGGGGTACCAGGTTTCGTTCTCAGGTGATAAAAATGCTGGGGAATTAAATAGTGGTGACTGCACAACTCTGTGAATATACTGAAAACCATTGAATTGCACAGTTTAAATGGGTGAATTGTATGTGAATTATATCTCAATGAAGCTGTTTTAAAAAAATAAATGAGGTGAAACTCATAAAAAGATCCAGCTGACACTCAAGCAAGCAACATGATACGGGAAAGACTAGAGGGTTTCTGAAAAGCGAGTTCACTCGTGCTAACCTGACCTACTGGAGACTTTTGGAATGGAGAGTCCTTGAGGAATGGAGAGCCAGTTAATGTAGCTGATTTCCATGGGCCTGAGATCCATTTTAAAAGTTGATTCACCTTAGGGTTGAGCCTTTTTTAGGGGGCTGAGGTTTACAGAGTAGAGTAGAAAGATGAATATTTTTCTGGATAGGAGACATATGTTACAGGTATTGATGTTTAAGACCCTTTCTCTTTGGTACTTTTTATACAAAGTAACATCGCCAAGTTACCAAAAATATTCCACATTCCACAAGCATTCACGAAGCGCACCGTCTCCTGGGCTCCAACAAGTGCAATGCCAGTCCAGTTGGGGTCAGGCCCAGTCACTGGTGAGCTGAGCAATCTGTTAAAGTCCAGAAAGGAGATTAGACACAAATAAGCCCTCCTTTCTTACCAAGGATGGTGCGTCTGCTGCTCGGTCCACCACGCCTAAAGAGAAACCCAAACCAGCTGCTGTCGAGCCAGCTCTGACTCATGGTGACCCGTGTGTCAGAGTACGACTGTGCTCCACTGGGTTTTCAGAAGTCAGTCACCAGACCTTTCCTCTGAAGGTGCTCCTGGGTGGACCCAAACCTCCAGCCTTTCAGTTAGCAGCTGCTTGGACCACCCAGGGATGCCTCAGGAGAGCTACACTCCAATTGGAAAGCACCCTAGACAGTAAAAGGCAGGCGTGGTCAGTTTGAGTTGAGGGGACTCCAGAGGTCTCGGGCTGCCCAAGGGAGGAGAACAGACAGAGACATGGGCCCCCTTGCCATGCGGCCCGAACACCAAATGTCCTTGAAGTGTGGAAAGGCCTGTCCACAAGCTTTAACATTTTTTCCACCTAGAAACAAGCCAAGAAGTTTTAGAGTCATTCTCAGAGTAATCCAGAGTCATCTTTTCAAAAGATAATATCAGAAAACTCGAAGGAATAAAAGGATGCGCTTGCTAGAAAGGATATTTCCCAGATCCAGCCCCATCCCTTTGAGCCAACAATAGCAAAACCTCAGTATCTAAGGAGCAAGAGAGAACAGCTAGAAAAGGGTGGAGAAGTAGGCAGGAGGAGGCTATTTAAAAGACCCTAAAGTGCTGCAGCTGTTTTGGCTAATTTTTCTCATTTCAGTGATGTTCCAAACTCTTTGTCTTCTATCTGGGGCGAATTCATTTGGCTCTCCCATGAGTCATTCTGCCCACAAATAATCTCTCTTGGAGTAGCCCTTATGAAAATAGACAATTCACATTGTATTGTGTGAATTGGCAATTGTGTGTCCCTTCCCTGGGTGGGCTGTGCTGCGTCTGCTCTGCCTGCCTCCACAGGTCAGGACTTCTAAGAGGTCTGAGCGCACCCTCAGTGTCTTGGGGGGTGGTTGTGGGGGCACAGGCGGGGACATCTGGAGTCCAAAACCGAGGCAGGCACCGAAAGCTGCCGACAGCAGGCCCTGGTCAGCTGACTGCTCCATCTTAAAGGCCTCTAAATTTCACAGATGCAACCTTCTTCACAAGGGTTTTATGAGAATTACCTAGGAAAAAGTAGGCAATGTCAGAGGAAGTTATCCATAAATGAATGTTACTACCATTTCAACCTACATCTTACTAAATTGAGCTTTTTCTTTTAGATAGTATTTTTCTTACTATCTGATCAGCAGATATGACCAGCATTTTTGTTTTAAGGTTTCCCTAGAGAGATGTTGGAGCCCTGGTGGTACAGTGGTTAAGAGCTTGGCTGCTGACCAAAAGGTCGCAGTTCAAATTCACCAGCCCTCCTTGGCAACTCTATGGGGAAGTTCTACTCTGTCCTATATGTCGCTATGAGTAAGCATTGACTGTGCGGCAACTGGTTTGGTTTTTTTTTTTTTGTTTGTTTAGAGAGATGCCGTGTTCCTTTTAGATGGACTAGAGTGGATATCTGTTGGTTTTACTACCTAGCAAAATTTACTCCATTCCTTATAATTACCTTGATATTGCTCTGAGAGACCATCCAGGACCTCACTCTCATCTCGTGCATTTTTCTAGTGGAGTTGGCTCCACCCTTAGCACAGAGTTGGAGCATATAATCTAGACTTAAGATAATCAACACATCATATTTCCCTGGATGTATTGATTGGTTCAGAGATGGGCATACAACCCAGTTATAACCAACAAGCTCTGATGAAATTTTGCTAGGATTGCTGGGGTCAGGACTTAGAGATGTGACAGTGTGAGATCTGGGCTGGGGAGCCTTTTAGGGATCGTGAGTGAAGAGCCAGTTTGAGTCTGAAGACCACACATGAAAGAGAGCCTGGCTTAGCTGAGCTGAGAATTGGAGAGGACGGGCGTTATGTTATCATTTAAGCTCTGAACCAAGCTGTCTCTGGTGCCAACAGGAGGCACCATATCCCTAGTCTGCAGACAAGAGCCAACAGGCCTCTTTTGGCGTAAGTAAATCAGGGTTGAGCTTTTTCTTCCTTGTAACCACAAGTTCTAAGTCTAACAACATTTCAGTCATACCCAACATCTAGTTGAATGCCTCGCACATAGAGGAAGCTCAGTATGTGTTTACTGAATAAATTCATTCAGTTGAACAGATATTTATTAAACACCTATGATGAATAAAGTATTGTACTAGACCCTAAAGGGCTGTAGTATCCAATACGGTAGCCACTAGCCACACGTGTGGCTCCTTAAATTTTAAACTATTGAAGAATAAAATTAAATCTTCAGTCCTGAGGCACACTGCCCATGTTTCTAGGGCTCAGTAGCCACATGTGGCTAGTGGCTACCACATTGGACAGTGCAGATAGAGACTATGTCCATCAGTGCCGAGAATTCTGTAGAGTGGCACTGCTGTAGAGAACACAACCATGCATACGACTCGGACCACGCCTTTGAGAAGCTGCATGTTTATAGTTATTCATTTTGAAATTACCAAAACTAGAGAAAGATTAACATACGGAAGGCTAGCCTGACTTACTGAGAAGACTGATTTATAAAAGGCCAGCTTTATTTCCCTCAAGTACAATTATATACATCTAAATTCTAATTAAGTAGCTTAATGAAGAAATTACTGTATCGAGTCACACATCATACAGTGAAAGGTACACCTAAGTGTTCTTTCATGCAAGATGAGTTACTGGGCCTAGAAACTGAGCATACTTAGAATGCCTTGTGGATTTTTGGAGACTTTTCAGTAAATAAGTTATTGATTTTAAGTGGAACTTGACTCAAGTAGGAAAGTCCTAAAATTTCTCAGAGAACTTATTTCATCACTTTACCCAGTAAGACACCCGCCTACCACATGGTAATAATCACAGATTCTGAAGGAATATGGTGCAAAGTAATCCTTCCCTGGACATCCAAGAGCTCTTCTTCCATTCTGTCATGTTCCATGTCCACACTTCACCGTCACCCCTCTCAGAGGAAGGGTGTCTGAGCATATTCTGACCTCTGACATACCCATTTTGAAGAGGCGTGAATGCATTACCTCCATGGCTTCCTCTAAGTGCAGGTTTTCTTGATGATGAGAGAACCTGACCAAGAGGTTGTCGATGTATTGTTCCCTGTTGGCCTGAAAACCAGGATGCTGAAGACAGGATGCTTTTGGCTCTCACCAGGGCCCATCTTCAGCCCCTCAGACCTAGCCCACCTGGCCACGACTATATTTTAAGCCTCTTCGCTTTCGTTTTCTACTTAAGGCCCCCACCTTACCCAAGCTGGTCTCCTCACTGTCGCCGAACATGCCTGTCTCAAGAGTGTCTCTGCTGTTTGGCTCACACTGTGTCCCTACCCATCCCCCCCAAACCAAAACCAGTTGCTGTTGAGTTGATTCCAACTCATGGCGACCCCATGTGTGTCAGAGTAGAGCTGTGCTCCACAGGGATTTCAGTGGCTGATTTTTCAGAAGCAGATCGCCAGGCCTTTCTTCTGAGGTGCCTTGGGCTAGATTAAAACCACCTACATTTTGGTTAGCAGTTGAGTGCATTAGCCATTTGTACTGCCCAGGGACTTTTCCATCCTCCCCCCTACCTCCAGTTAATTATTTTACCTCAAAATTTAACTCGAGTATCTGACTTGTCTTATGACGTTCTTTCGCACCATCCAAGCCAGAAATTCTTTATCCCTCCTTTGAGCCTCTGTAGCATTGCCTGTGCTGTTGTTTTATAACAGCTTTACTGAGATATAATTCAATTTATATATCACACAGTCTTCCCATTTAAAATCTGCAATTCAGTGTTTTATAAAATATTCACAGAACTATGAGGCCATCACCATGATCTAAGTTTAGAATGTTTTCATCACCTCAAAAAGATATCCTGTACCCAGTAGCAGGCACACTCATTTCCCCCATTCACCCCAGCCCTAGGCAACTACTAATCTACTTTCTGTCTCTATGGATTTGCCTATGCTGAACCTTTCTTATAAATGGCATCGTACAATATGTGGCCTTTTATGTCTGGCTTCTCTCACTTAGCAAAAATGTTTTTGAGGTTCCTTCATGTGGTAGCCTGTATTAGGACTGCATTCTTTTTTATGGTTAAATAATATTCCATTTTATGGTTATACCCCATTTAATGTACCCACCAGTTAATGGATGTTTGTGTTGTTTGCAATTCGGGGCTATTATGATTAATGCTGTGATGATATCCATGTACAAGTTTTTGTGGACATATATTTTCATTTTTCTTGACTATATACCTAGGAGCAAAATTGCGGGGCCATGTGGTAACTCCATATTTTGTACTATTCTTTTGGCAACATTATTTATCCCTATATTTAAATCCCCCAATACTTAGCTTATTCCTGTTACATCTTGCCTTCCCTAGGACGTCTAAGCCCTTCAGAGAAGAAAAGAAGCCTTATTCCTTATGAGCTCCACTCCGTATCTAACACCATCTCTGTGCCTGAATAAAACACCATCACTGTTTGGACATGAAAATGGTAGTGGAGAGACGTGGAGACTTATGCTTGTGAAGTTCTCTTCCTGGTTTAGCCCTAACTTATGTCACTTTTTTTTTTTTTTTTTCGTTCGAGCTGCCTCTGTACTCTTTTTTAAAAGATGCAAAGATGTTCCATTGCTGTTGGAGGTGAACAGATCTGCAAATGCAGTAACCGGTGCACAAGCGCCCAGAGTCTGCACGTTCTGCTGGAGGTGTACTTGGAGCATAAAGAAAGATCTGCTGCCCACAGGCCTCCTTCCAGACAACAATACACAGTGTTGTTCACTGCTGGAGAAAGGCCTGCTGTGGGGTAGTAATAACATCCCTCTACAAAGCAGGGTTTCACAAGGGCTTTACTCACTTATCACCAATAATTAAAATGTTTAAAGGCACAGTAAAAACCATTAGAAGGAAAAGGCGTCTTCCTGCTTTTTCTCCCTGGATTAAGCCCAGAGAAAATAGCTTATGAGAGGAAGGAGGCTGGGTTTACAGAGTGGAGGCCCTCCTGCTGTCTGGGGTCCACCTTGAGGTGAGGTCAGAAGTATTTTCTCCCAAACTCTCCCTCGGCATTCTAGAAGTGTACTAGGCCGCACTGTTGCTAAGTAGCCCTTTCCTCAGGCAATAAATCACTGGGCATGATAAGCAACTGCTTTGAAGTGAGTGATGCAGCAACCCTGGCTTTTGATTCCCTGGAAGCAGATGGCAACTGTGGGTGATGACAGGCATAAGATAGAGAGTGTGCTTCCTAGCCTGAGATGGAAATTTCAAGTGAAAGAAAACTGGAGTCTCTTAAAACCAAAAACCCACTGCCGTTGTCCCTATAGGATAGAGTAGAACTGCCTCACAGGGTTTCCAAGGCTGTAAATCTTTACAGAAGCAGACGGTCACATCTTTCTCCCACGGAGCTGCTGGTGGGTTCTAGCTGCTGACCTTTCGGTTAGCAGCTTAACCACTGTGCCACCAGGGCGCCAGGCAATATTTCATTCTGTTGTACATAAGTTGGAGCCAACTCAATGGCAGCTATTAACAACAGCAACTATACTAGTCCAGGAATGACAAAGAGATTTCAGTTCATGTGTCCTTCTCTCTGAACATTTGTTTGTGGCTACTTGAAGGGTTGTTTTGGGAAGAATTTTGAAGCCAATTCCAGATTCAGCAGGAAAGATGGCCATGGAATGAATTAGTGGTGTCCGTCGTGATCACTTAAGGGCGTGAGGAATGGTAGCACGTGTCTCAACTATTTGCCCTAGACCTTGAGCTCCGTGAAGCCGAGGACTGTGACTTAGCACAATGCCTAGTACGTAGTGATTAACCAGTAATTATGAATCGGTTGAATGAATGATTCGATTCTCTAGTTTTGGAATTGGCCAGTGATTTTAAGTGAATGACCACATATTAAAAGCCTTAAAAGTCAATGAATTTTTGCAGCAGAAGTATTTCCCAGAGTACTTTGATTTTCATGGAACTAGTACCATGCTTTCTAAATAGCCCTCTAATTTGCTACAACAAAGTAATACATTTCAGGTTTCAAATCTTAATTGGCCACTCAAGGCAATGTCCTCACTTTCTGTTTCAGTGGTCCAGAAAGGTAGCTTGGCATTTTAGAAAGAATTTGGGCCTAGAAGCCAACCTGGGTTATACTTTCCACTCCAGGCATTGACACACTTGGTGACCTTAAGCTAGTCACTTCTCCACACTAGGCCTCAGTTCCCTCTACAGAATTACATAATTGAAATAAATAATTATGCTCTTTGATTCTCTGAAACCCAAGATAAGGGATAAAAAAGAGAATGAACTGGTTTCAACACGGTAATCTCTCTGTCTTCTGTCTGGCTGAACTTCTCCAACTTCAACTCCACTTTCTGGCCTAGAACAGTGACCCAGGCTTAAGGAGGGGGGATGACATTTTTAACCATGATCATTACAGTGAAATGCCAGCATAATAAAAGCTTTTTTGGATATCTCTGTGGAGTGTCACATGAGATTTGCCCTATATTCCTAGATGATTATGGTAAAAATGAGATTCATGGATAGGACATGCCTGTGTGTCATACATAAAAATATAATGTATCATCTCCAACACATGGTCTTGGCTGACATTCAGCACCAGGAACCTGGCAAATACATGTTTCTATATTATGTACACTCTCTCGGTTTCCAAAAAACATTTAAGATAGTTATATTCAAAACCATAGAAGTGATTAAACCTAAAAGTCTTTAAAATGAGAATAAAAATGTAAGAGCCAAGTTTTAAAATGAAGTGATTTTATTAGAAAACTTAAACTAGGGAAAGCATCCAAAGTTGAACACGAAATGTAACTCCGTGGTTCCTGGCAGCCAAAGCAAAGAGGGAAATAATGGATTACCTACTTCTTGTCCAATAACAGCCATAGTAATTGGCTTTAAGGGAAAAATACAGGCACAGTTTGTCACCCTGCCAGACCTGTTCTATTAGCCTGTATCATGGCAGTGTTGTTACTGTCGTGTGCCATGGGGTTGATTCTGACTCATAGTAACTCTGCAGGACAGACTAGAACAGCCCCATAGAGTTTCCTAGGCTGTAATCTTTATGGGAGCAGATCACCAGCTGTTTTCTTCCATGGAGTGGCTGGTGGGTTTGAACCGCCGACCTTTCAGTTAGCAGCTGATGCTTATGGAGTGCTTAGGTGTCAAAGCACTTTATGTATATAAATATATCAACTTTTTGTTAATTATATATTTATCAATATTATTAACATTTTATATTATATATTCTGTTAATATAGAAATTCCTCATAACAGTCCTGTGAGTAAGGGAAACTGTTCTGGAGTCTATTATCTTAACCACTGTACCACACTGCCTCTCACATGTCTGAAATCACACGGATTTAACACACTGCCAGTCACACAGGTCAGTTTCCCAGTTCTGAGCCATCTCAAGACGAATGTCTTATTTTAAGCAACAGTAACCAGTTAAAAAAATAGCAAGCACAATGCTACGTAACTGGGTGGGTCCATCATTTGCTCACTGAGTTAAGTGGTTCTTTTCACATTCCTTTAGGGTGGCACCTTGAATTTTTTTTTTCTTTGTATTTTACATGAAAGTTTACAGTGCAAATTAGCTTCTCATTCAAAATTCATACATAAATTATTTTGTGACATTGGTTGTAATCCCTGAAGTATGTCAGCAATCTCCCCCTTCCGCTTTACACGTCAGGCTCCCCATGTCCATTCATCCAGGTTTCCTGTCCCTTCCTGCTTTCTCGTCTTTGATTTTGGGCAGGTGTTGCCCGTTTGGTCTCATATACTTGATCTAAATAAGCAGCACATTCCTCATGTGTGTTCCCTTTTGTTTTATAGAACTGTCTAATCTTTGGCTGAAAGGTGGACTTCAGGAGTGGCTTCAGTTCTGAGTTAGAAGAGTATCTGAGGGCCATAGTCTCAGGGGTTCCTTCAATCTCAGTCAGACTATAAGTCTGGTCTTTTTTTCATGAATTTGAATTTTGTTCTACATTTTTCTCCCGCTCTGTCCAGAACTATCTATTGTGATCCCTGTCAGAGCTGTCAGTGGTGGAACCCAGGTACCATCTAATTCTTCTGCGCTCAGGCTGCTGGAAGCTGAGGTACATGTGGTCCATTAGTCCTTTGGACTTATATTTTTCTTGCATCTTTGATTTTCTTTGTTCTCCTTTGCTCTGATTGTGATGGGATCAATAGATGTAGTTTAGACGGCTGCTAGCAACCTTTTAAGACCTCAGGCACTATTCACCAAGTAAGATGTAGATCATTTTCTTTATGAACTATGTTATGCCAGTTGACCTAGAAGTCCCCCGAAACCATGGTCCTCAGCCCCTCAAGGTATTTGGACATGTCTAGGAAGCTTCTTTGGCTTTGCCCTGATCAAATTGTGCTCACTTCTCCTGTATTGTGTGTTGTCTTTCCTTTCACCAAAGTTAACACTTATCTATTACCTAGTTAGTGGTTTCCCCTCCCCATCCCCCCTCCCTTGTAGCCATCAAAGATTGTTTTTCCTGTGTGTTTTCTTATAAACCCTTTTCTTGGGTTTTTATAATAGTGGTCCCATACAGTATTTGTCCTTTTGTGACTCACATATTTCACTTAATGCCTTCCAGACTCATCCATGTTGTGAGATGTTTCGTAGATCCATTGTTGTTTTTTATCATTGCGTAGTATTCCATTATGTGTATGTGCCATAATTTGTTTATCCATTCATCCATTGATAGGCACTTAGGTTGTTTCCATCTTTTTGCTATTGTGAATAATGCTGCAATAAACATAAGTATGCGTATATCTTATTTCTCTAGGATATAGTCCTATGAGTGGGATTTCTGGATCGTATGGTATTTCTAGTTCTAGCTTTTTAAGGAGGCACCATACTGTTTTCAAAAGTGGTTGTACCATTTTACATTCCCACCAGCAGTGCATAAGAGTTCCATCTCCCCACAACGTCTCCAACATTTGTTATTTTCTGGTTTTCTTGGTTAGTGCAAGTAATGTCAGGGTGAGATGGCATCTCATTGTACTCTGTCCTCTATGGTAGCTTTGAGTCAGAATCAACTTTAGGGCAGTGAGTCGAGTTTAATGGCTAATGATCATGAGCTTTCATCCTGTGTCTGTTACCTGCCTGAAGGTCTTCTTTGGTGAAGTGTCTGTTCATGTCCTTTGCCCAGTTAACTGGATTATCTGTTTTTTTGTTATTGAAGTTGTCTTAGTCACCTAGTGCTGCTATAACAGAAATACCACAAGTGGATGGCTTTAACAAAGAGAAATTTATTTCTTCACAATAAAGTAGGCTAAAAGTCCAAATTCAGGGTGTCAGTTTCAGGGGAAGGCCTTCTCTCTCTGTCGGCCTTCTCATCAGTCTTCCTCTGGACTAGGAGCTTCTTTGCTCAGGAACCCCAAGTCCAAAGGACACACTCTGCTACTGGCACTGCTTTCTTGGTGGTATGAGGTCCCCCTGTCTCTCTGCTCACTTCTCTCTTCTATATCTCAAGAGAATGCCTCAAGAGGCAATCCAATCTTGTAGGTTGAGTCCTGCCTCCCTAACACAACTGCCATCCATCCTCCCGCATTAACAGAAATACCACAAGTGAGTGGCTTTAACAAAGAAAAATTTATTTCTTCACAGTAAAATAGGCTAAAAGTCCAAATTCAGGGTGTCAGCTCCAGAAGAAGGCTTTCTCTCGCTGTTGGCTTTCTCATCAGTCTTCCCCCTAAGAACTTCTTTGTGCAGAAACCCTGGGTCCAAAAGATGTGCCGTGCTCCTTGCACTGCGTTCTTGGTGGTATGAGGTCCCCCTGTCTCTCTGCTCACTTCTCTCTTTTATATCTCAAAAGATTGCCTGAAGACACAATCCAGCCTTGTAAATTGAGTCCTGCCTCACTAACATCATGGAGGTAAGATTTACAACACACAGGAAAATCACACAATACCAGGAATCATGGCTCAACCCAATTAATGCGTACATTTTGGGGGGGGGGGGGCGGGACATAAGTCAATCCATGATAGAAGTTTTGAAGTATTCTGTAGATTTTAGAGATTAGACCCTTGGAGGATATGTCATAGAAAACAATTTTTTCCCAGTATGTAGGTTCTCTTTTTACTCTTTGGTGAAGTCTTTTGATGAGCATGTTTAATTTTTAAGGGCTTCCAGTTATCTAGTTTATCTTTTGGTGTTTGCACATTGTTAGTTATGGTTTGTGTTGAATTTATGCTGTGTATTTGGGCTCCTAGCATTGTCCCTATTTTTTCTTCCATGATCTTTATTATTTTAGGTTTTATATTTAGATGCTTGTTCCATTTTGAGTTAGTTTTTGTGTATGCTGTGAGGTGTGGGTCCTGTTTCATTTTTTTACAGATGGAAATCTAGCTTTGCCAGCACTATTTGTTAAAAAGACTAATAGATAATAGATAAGTGGTAACTTTGGTGAAAGGTAAGACAGTACACAGTACTGGGGAAGCCAGCACAACTTGTCCAAGGCAAGGTCATGGAAGCTCTGTAGACACATCTGAATTCCCTGAGGGACCAAATTACTGGGCTGAGGGCTGTGGGGACCATGGTCTCAGGGAACATCTAGCTCAATTGACATAATATAGATTGTAAAGAAGATGTTCTACATTCTACTTTGGTGAGTAGTATCTGGAGTCTTAAAAGCTTGGGAGTGGCCATCTAAGATACTCCACTGGTTTCACCCCTTCGGGAACAAGGGAGAATGAAGAAAACTAAAGATACAAGGGAAAGATTAGTCCTTTGAACCACAACTACTAAAGCCTCCACCAGACTGGGTCCAGTACAACTAGATGGTGCCTGGCTACCACTGACTGCTCTGACAGGGATCAGAATAGAGGGTCCTGGACAGAGCTGGAGAAAAATGTAGAACAAAATTCTAACTCACAAAAAAAGACCAGACTTACTGGCCTGACAGGGACTGGGGAAACTCCAAGAATACGGCCCCCGCACACTGTTTTAGCTCAGTAATGAAGTCATCCCTGGGGTTCAACCTTCATCCAAAGATTAGACAGGTCCATAAAACAAAATGAGACTAAAGGGGCACACCAGCCCAGGGACAAGGACTAGAAGACAGGAGGAGACAGGAAAGTTGGTAATAGGAAACCCGGGGTCGAGAGTGGAGAATGTTGACAAGTTGTGAGGTTGGTAGCCAGTGTCACGAAACATGTGTACTAATTGTCTAATGAGAAGCTAATTTGTTCCGTAAACCTTCTACAGTACAATGAAAAAAAAAAAAAAAAAAAGACTTTTTCCCATTTAACAGACTTTGGTTTTTTGTTAAAGATCAGCTGACCATAGGTGGATGGATTTATGTTTGGGTTCTCAATTCTGTTCCATCGGTCTTTGTGTCTGTTGTTGTACCAGTACCAGGCTGTTTTGACTACCGTGGCTGTATAGTAGGTTCTGAGATCAAGTAATATGAGGCTTCCTGCTTTGTTCTTCTTAGATAATGCTTTGCTTATCTGGGACTGCTTTCCTTTCCATGTAAAGTTGGTGATTAGTTTTTCCACCTTATTAAAGAATGCTATTGGTATTTGGATTGGGATTGCATTATGTCTGTAGATTGCTTTGGGTTGAATTGACATTTTCGTAATGTTGAGTCTTCCTATCCATGAGCATCGTATGTTTTCCCATTTATGTAAGTCTCTCTTGGTTTCTTGCAATGGTATTTTGTAGTTTTCTTTGTATAGATTTTTTACATCCCTGGTTAATTTTATTCCTAATTATTTTATCTTTTTAGGTGCTATTATAAATGGTATTGTTTTCCTGATTTCCTTTTCAAATTGACGCCTTGAATTTTAAAGGAGCAATACAGGCTCTATTTCAGCATTCTTTTGTGTATTTCATTGTTGGTGTGAAGCACATCATACATCAGCCATGTGTCCTCTTGACCTCAGGTGTCTTTAGTATACATCAGGGATGCCAAATCAGTGTCTCTTATGTACCAGGTCACTCATTGGTGGTGGCTGCCTGGAACACTGTGCTGAGAGTGTTCTAAGGCCAAGTGCAGATTGAAGGAGGGAGAACCTTAAGGGCTGAGTAGTAACGTCTGTCATAGGCAGGGAGAGCGGCAGCACAAGTGTCCTGTCCTTTGCACCCACAGTCTAGTTTAAGATCAGGGGTTCCCTCTAAGTTGCATGGGTTCCAAGATTACTTTCCCTTCAGGAACACACTCAAGAGGAGAATAGGATATAGTAATTCACAGCATTCATTCATTCATTCAACAAAAAATTTGTTAACTTCCTGCTTTGTACACGACACAAGATGAACAAGTCAAAGTCCCTGCCCCCCTCCCCCACCCACATCAACCCTAGTCCAGCTAAAGACAGGTAAATTTTCACAAATAATTTCCATACAGTGAGATAAAAATTATTCTCAGAAAGTGCTGTAACAGCACAGTGGAGCAGATAGGTCAGGCTGTACAGAGAAGGGACAAATTAGCTCAAAACCCTAATTCGACCCTTTAGCAAGTGTGTTTTAAGAGATACCTGGCACAACCAAGAGTCCCCAATTTTTTTTTTCAACAGTCCTATCCAGAATACATAGATGCAGTTACCGTACCCAAAAAGAGGGGATAAAACTAACCTATCAGAGTGGGCCAATATTTTAGATAGTTTGTGGTGAGACCTTTGGGGGAAGATTTAGGCTGGGGCAGGGTTTGTTGAAGCCAGGGATCCAGGGAATAGGTACCAGACAAGCGGAATGGGATGTTGGAAGGGAAAACCAGAAGCCCAAGGACAGACCAAGATGCCATTGTGTCAAGGCCAGTCCTGCGCCCATGAGGAAATTTGCTCTCTTCAGGATGATGAAAACTAAAGGGAACAGCGACAGCGTCAGAAATGGCATCACTGAGGCTGAGAAACTCAAAATAAGATTTTATTTTTGGAATTGGCCTTTGTGTTCAGAGAGAGAGCTTTGGCGTAATCCTGCTTAGAATTTCCACAGCACCTTTATTTCCTTCAAGAGAAGCCCAAAAGCTTTCACTTTTCCCATCTCATTGCCTTGTGATGACAGGCATCCATAGTCCCCTTTTGTAGTTGAGGCAATGGAGTTAGTAGTCTGAGCTCACACGGTGCATTGCACAAAGGCTTGTGAGCAAGTGCTTAATAGGTCTCACACCACAGTTGGGCTTAAATTTAATGCTTAGAATGAGGAGAATTCTCAGGCAGTTTGAAGAAAACGTTAAAGCTTTATACGGTATTTAGTCACCAAGAAATGCAATGTTGAAACCTAAAGGACACTTTAGAAATCACCTTATCCAGTGTTTTCATTTTAAAGATGTGGAATCTGAGTCCAACGGGGCAACTCCAGGTAACTCCAGGAGTTCAGCTGTTTACACTTGCTCAGCCCTTGACATTTCTGTTTCTAACTGGAGGCCACTGCCTTCAACAGCTCAGTTAATGAGCCTCTGCTTGTCCTTCTAGGGCTCCAGGACTCCTGCTGTTGTCCTAGAAGGTTCCTTTGCCTTCAGTCTGCATCTAAAGAGCCTTGCCTTCACCATTATTGAAGGGTCATCCCTGGAGGGCCTTGGAGGGACCTGTGAGTTGGGGAATCTGGCTCCTCCCTGATAGTTCCACCAGGGTCCCACCATCTCCTTAAGAGCTTTTAACTTTAGGTTTCCTGCTGACCAAAACAGAGAGGCCTCCCTTAAAGGTGAACAGACCAGCGCTGCTGGTCCCTACCTGCTTTCAGATGGGCCAGCATGAATGGAAACATTTCTCGCCCCTTATGGACAATTGCTCTCCAATAATTTGATGTTTTTGTAAGTCTCCTAATCTGCCAGTCTTGTTAAACCAATTGTTTCATTACCTTGTGTCTTAGGCTGGATTCTCTAGAGAAGCAAAACCAGTGAAGTGTATAAATGTATACAGAGACAGAGATTTATATTAAACAGCTCACACATTTGTAGAGGCTGGAATGTCCCAAGTCTGTGGATCAGGATGGAGGTTTCTCCTGATTCACATAGCTGCAGGGGCTGGCGAACCCAAGATTGGCAGGTCGGAAAACAGGGCTCTTGCTCACAGGCTGTGAAGGTCAATGAATCCCAAGAACAGCAGGTAAACTGCTAGCTCAACTCCAAGAACCAGAGGTCTGATGAACAAGAGGCAGCTGCAGGATCCAGAATCAGCCAAAAGCCCTGGCAAGGCAAGCAGAAAGGAAGTGGGTGGCAGAGGGTGGAGAGATGAAGGCTGAAGGAGCGGTAAGCCATCACAGGCTCACCCCTGCCAGTACCACGCAGCAGATTCCATAATGGGGGTGATCACATATCAGATTTCAACAGGGAAGTGATCACAACATTACACAACTGCCAAAACACTGAGAATCATGGCCTAGCCAAGTTGATACACAGTCTTAACCATCACACCTTGTAAGAGGAATTAGTCATATCACTAAATGGGATATGGTCTCCCACCCACTCATTTCAACCTTTTCTACATTTAGAGTTGGTCACTTTCAACTCTACATTTCTGGTACTGTTTTTTAAATTATTGAGGACTCTTTAGATTTCAAGTGACATGTTATAGATTGAATTGTGACCCCCCCCCAAAATATGTGTCAACTTGACTAGGCCGTGGTTCCCAGTATTGTGTGGTTGTCCTCCATTTTTTGATCTAAGTATCATAAAAAAAAAAAAAAAAATTTTTTTTTTTTAATAGGTGTGGTAAATTCTAACCTCTATTTGGTTTTCGGTATGACGTCAATGAGGCAGGATATATTCTGTAAGATTAGGTTGTATCTTGAGTCAGTCTCTTTTGAGACACAAAAGAGAGAAGCAAAAAGAGAGAGGAACTTCCTACATCGAAGAAAGAGGAGCTGAGAGCAGAGGACATCCTTTGGACCAGTGTCCCTGCACTGAGAAACTCCTAGACCCAAGGGAAGATTGATGACAAGGACCTTCCCTCAGAGCTGACAGAGAGAGAATGCCTTCTCCTGGAGCTGGCACCCTGAATTCAGACTTCTAGCCTCCTAGACTGTGAAAGAATAAATTTCTGTTTGTTAAAGCCATCCATTTGTGGTATTTCTCTTATAGAAGCACTAAATAACTAAGGCATGACGTAAAACCAACTTGAATTCATAGACAAATGAGGATACTGGTGCATTGAACATAACTGAAAGAAAGCTGGATTGAGCCAACTTTAGGAAAAGCTGCTTTTCTGGAATAACAGGATTCTTCCATGAGGCAGGAGACATGGCTGCTGGCAGCTCCATAGCCTCCTAATTCTCAGCTTCTGTGGCCAGAGATGGACTGGTCCACATCCCCTGCAGCCCTGGATTCCAAATCAGGTGCCCAGCTTGGGTCTGTTGCTCATTTCTGGACAGTCAACTTTGGCTAGAGAGGCAGGGTCTATAAAGGAACATGGTTTCAGTGGGGGGAGAAGCAATTCCCAGGAGAAGGTGTTTGCTATTCCCGGAGGACGGGTGTGTGTGCTGGGCAAACAGAACCAGAGCATCTGTGGCAAACCCCAGTGTCCATCAGGAGAGGAATGACTCCATGATTTATGTGACAAGGGCAAGCTGGAAGACAATAGGCATACTGTACTTAAAAAAAATACGTGTATGTATACATGTGTGTATACACATATATGTATATTTTTGTTTCAGTAAAACTTTCCTAACCAATTTTCCCTTAATTAACTTGGCAGATTAACTAACTCTGCACTCCCTTGGTAGAGCCTGATCTGATGCCCATGGGAGGCTGATGGCGCTCAGCCAGGAGACTGGTTTCTGGTATATCTGCGTACCTCTACTCCCACCAGTTCAGACATAGGTTTCCCAAGAGTCATTTGTGTTTCTTGCCAAACCTGTGAATGCCAGATGGACTTGTTGTAATTATACAATTTAATTAAATATCCCCCAAATGAGATACTAATGCAAAAGAAAGCTATTTCGATGAAAATCAAGTTTAATCCAGAAAGATTTGCTAACAGCAAGTAGCTAGAAGCGGTGGCTGTCTGCACTGGCGGGAGATCAGAGGGACTTCTACCACTCCTCTCCACCTACTGATAACTACTGATTTGCTTTTGTCACAGTGGTTTTACCCATCTAGATGCTTTGTATAAGTGGGATCATGCAATATTTGTCCTTTTGTGTTTGGCTTATTTCACTTAACATAATGTTTTCAAGGTTCATCCATATTATAGCATGTATCAGAACTTCATTTCTCTTTGTGGCTGATTAATATAACATTGTATGGATATACCACATTCTTTATTCATTCATCTGTTGATGGACACTTGGATTGTTTCCACCTTTTGGTTACTGTGAATAATGCTGTAGTGAACACTGGTGTTCTTGTATCTGTTTGAGACCCTGCTTTCAGGTCTTTCGGGTATATACCTAGGAGTAGACTTGCTGGGTCGTACAGTAGTTTAGTTGTGCTTTAGGTGAAGATTTGTAGAGCAAATTAGTTTCTCATTAAACAGTACACTCATTGTTTTGAGACGTTGGTTTCCAACCCCACAACGTGTCAATGTGTCCCCTCTCGACCTTGGGGTCCCCATTTCCATTCATCCAGCTTTCTTGTCCCCTCCTGCCTTCTTGTCCTTGCCCCTGGGCAGGTGTGCCCATTTAGTCTCGTATACATGGCTGAGCTATGTGTATTATTGTTTGTTTTATGGGCCTGTCTAATCTTTGGCTGAAGGGTGAACCTCAGGAGTGACTTCAATACTGAGTTAAAAGGGTGTCCAGGGGCCACTCTCAGTGTTTCTCCGGTCTCTGTCACACCAGTAAGTCTGATCTTTTTTTTTGGAAGTTTGAATTTTGTTCTACATTTTTCTCCAGCTCTGTCCAGAACCTTCTATCATGATCCCCGTCAGAGCAGTCAGTGGTGGTAGCCAGGCACCATCTCATTGTACTGGACTGTACAGGCTGTGGTAGTTGTGGTCCATTAGTCCTATGTTTACATTTTTGAGGAAGGTGCTTTTACTTTCAATTCCAGAATAGGTTCTGTAGTCTGATCCCCTATATTCAAATTTTAGTTCCTCTGCTTGCTGGTTGTGTCACCTTGGGCAAGTTGCGGAATGATCCTAGGGCTCAGTTTCTTTACTTTAAAATGGAAATAATAACTGCCTTATTAGGGTACTGTTAGGATTAAAAAGGGTGTTTTTAAAGCACTTTGCACAATTCCCAGCACGTAGTAAGTGCTCAGTAAATGGTATCTCTATTTTTAATCATCATCAAAATTATAATTATTGTTACTAACAATAACAACTTAAAGCGAAAAACAGAACTGTTATATGTTAAATGGTGTAATACGAGGATGTTATTTCTATTAAAGAGTTTAGTAAATGTCTTTCTCAATAACAAGTAGAAGAGATTGTTTAGAGTGTGTTTAGGGAAAAATCATTTTTTCATTTATCAGCTCAATCCCTGAAAACCTAAATAATTTTTTATGTGAAAGGACACCTCCAGAAAGTTCTAGAGCTATGTGGAAAACCTGGTTTATTAAGAGGAGCCTGTAGCATGTCTTCCTTCTCTAATATCTTTGGCTTTTGTCAAAATAAAAAGCCAAGGATTTGAAGAAGGGGAGATAATTGGAAAGTTCCCAGTTAGCTTTGAGGATCCTCTCAGTGCAAAACAGAATCCAGGTTGTCTTTATTCCTGATTTTGCTTTCTGGACCCGTATTCTGGAAGTTGGTACAGTCTTTTCATTTGTGTCTCACAGAGGGCAGTAAATTTCAGTTCCAATTATATTTAGGGCATCTGGATTCTAGTCAGTGTTTCTGGCTCCATTTTAGAACCTAAAGTCTGCGGCTTATTCCTAATGTGGAAAATGGAATAATCCCTCAGGCACGTGAAGAAGAACTGCAACATCAAGGCTGCTGTTACTATAGCGAGACACTGTTACAGACATCACAAGACTTGTTATACAAGGAAACATGATTAGAGTGGATTGAAGAAACTTGCCAGGGGCTTGAAGGATTTATTACTTTTTAAATTTTGAATGAGATGTAAATATGTTTTCCCCTCTTAACTTTGGACGCCATATGGAGAAGGTGAGAAAATTCTTCAGCAAATTCTAGGATGCTTAACTGCTAAAAATCAGTTAGGTATTGTGTCCAAGTTGTATTGCAAAGGGCATGAATACTTGCTTGGCAGAGACACAAAACAGTCACTCATTTCTGTCTGCACTGCCAAGTTAGTTACTGCCTTGTCTCCCATTGGGAGAAAAATTTAGCTCCTTGGGGAGTCTTCTGGAAGGCAGTATGGTGTAATGGAAAAAGCAGTGTACTTGGAAGCATGAGGCCTGGATTCCAACATTCTCACTTCTAAGCTCTGTGATTTTCAACAGGTTACTTAAACCCTCTGAGCCTAAATGTCCTTTTGTGAGCTGTAGGGACAGCGATTCCCATGTCAAAGGGTTGTGTTAAGAATTGTGTTAAGAATTGCTGCCATCAAGTCAGCCCCTGACTCATGGCAACCACACGCACAATGGTCTGAAACTGCCTGGTCCTGTGTCATCCCCGTGATCAGTTGCAGATTGCACCATTGTGATCCCTAGGATTTTCATTGGCTGATTTTTGGAAGTAGATCAATGGCTCTTTCTTCAAGTCTGTCTTAGTCTGGAAGCACCACTGAAACACATCCAGTGTCATAGCAAATGCCCATCACATGTAGAAACAGGCATGTTAGTTGTATTAGCATCAGAATGGTAGCTTGTAGCACACTCATTTTAATTCATAGATCTCATCATTTTGCTGCAACTCTAAAGGAAGGGACTTTTTAAAATAGTGATGGTCTCTGGTCCATTCTCCAGATTCTTTAGTTTCTCTGGAAGCTGAAGAGATAGCATGGGGTAGTGGTTGGGAACAATTTTGGAATCAGTCCTGAGTTTAAATTCTCTACTTCCTAGCTGTGAAGCCTTGAACAACTCACCTAACCTCAGTTTCCGCATCTGTAAAATGAACATAAAAATAGTACTTATGTCATTCTTTGTTCTATTACCTATTTTATTTTCTACGTGGCACTTATCATATCTGATATTTATTTTTCTTTTCTGTCCCACACCCCAACCCCACTCAAATATAAGCTCCATCAGGGCAGAGACCTTGTATATTTTACCACTGTCTCTCTAGTGCATAAAATAGTGACCAATACACAATCATTTATTCTTTTCACCTTCAACTTCTTTTGTGCCCAAATAATACAGAATTTTAAAGAACTCCTCCCCCAGTGTCATGGCTAAATTTATATACAGTCACTGAGTTAGAAACTGGACAGAGATGTTTTGCGTTTGGAAACACCTGTGTTCTTACAGTTGAGTTTCCATTTCCTAGGGTGCTTACTCAGCTTTTGATGGCACAGTTTGACTTGTGACATCAGATGATTGACAGGCAGGGGTCTGACTCAGAAACTCCGCTAGGAAAGAGCATGACTCTCAGGCCTGTTTGCCCTTTGAAGTATGGCTGGACAAGGCTCAAAAAAGTCTCGGATTTCGATTTATCTAGGAAGGTATTTAGCAAATTATTTTTAACCATTTGGATTTGGTACAAAATCACCTGAGGAATTTGCAGTCTCTGCATAAGGGAGGAATGAGGATGGAAGAAATCCACGGCAGAGAGAGCAGCCTTCCCCTCCCCTTCCCTGGAAGAACCCAGCTGCTTTCTCTACCTCCTGGACCACACCACTCTCATCTCCCACCCCATGCCCCAGAGCATCCTCTTTAGCATTTATTTACTTGGTGGTTAACTGCCATAGAGTGAGCCCCTGACTCATCGCAACCCCATGTACAATGAGGTTGGACCGCTGTACATCCCTAGGTCTTTCTTCCTGGTCTGTCTTAGTTTGGAAGCTCTGCTGAAACCTGGTCAGCATCATAGTAACATGCAAGCCTCCACTGACAAGGCAGGTGTTGGCTGTGTGTGAGGTGCATTGGCCAAGACTCAAACCCAGGTCTCCCACATGGAAGGTGAGAATTCTACCACTGAACCACTCTATCACTACTTAGCATCTAGGAAATTACTGAGATTCCAAGGTTTTCCATAGCCACCCAAAGTTAGGCCCTGGGCTGCTCAGGACAGGTGGACGGATAAAAGTTTGAGCACTGGGTTTTGCATTATTCATTTGTCCTCTTCCTTGTGATGAGGTGGTATTCATGGCAATGAACTGTGTCGTGGAGAAAACTGAGCCTTGAGAAGGGGAACTCTTGACCCTCCTATGTCATTCTCTCAAGCTCTGTGAGCTGTTCCTCTAAATTCTTATGGACCGCACTGAACTTGGGAGGTTGGGGTGAGGATGGTTCCTGAACACCCAGGGATTGTACGTAAAATATTACATGTATGTATATGGGAGGCAGGGAAAGCATGGTTTTATTTAACTCTCAAGAGGTATCTTTGGTCTACAGTAGGTTAGAAACCACTACCTTAAGTGGACCTATTTATTTATTTATTTAGGGTTTGTTAACTCTGCAGATTTACCCCTCTGGCACTCAAAGCTCTGTGTGGGTGGGTTGAGTGGAAATGCTGAAGCAGTGTACAGCTTCCCAATCTTGTTGAGATTTTGCATTATGGCTCTCTCATCTCTTGTTGAGTTTTCTCATTTGCACAAACAATTAAGCCAGGCCCCTTGGTAACCATGCCCTGACTTGTCAGCAGAAGATGGCTTGGCTGAAGAGGGTAGTAGGAGATTCTATGAACAAGACATCTCTGTGGACCTGGGTCCACCAGAGGAGATGGAGCAGAAGGGCACTTCAGAATTGAGCTGAGCCTTCAGGGTAGGCAGGATTTAGACTGGAGGGCGAACACGTAGGGTGGAGAAGCTGAGACTCAGAGACTGAGGAAAGCACCGGCATTTCTTACTTTCCCCCCACAGTACTCTTGTTCAATCTTTGACATACAAATAATCTGCTTGACCAGAATTCTTCTCAAGTCATCCGCATGGGATTCGTTTTCAGTGGTTTGCAAGTTGAAATTGTAGATGCTTCCCTTCTAGTCTGTATTCCACCAATACTTCCCACAGCCATTTCCAGTTAACTTCAGTAAGCCACAGTGAGTCTCTACACAGTCTTGCCTGTGGGCTCTCTCCACTCCAGTTCATCCTCCACAATGGCCACCAGGCCTCCCCTTCTAGAACAAAAATCGGAGTATGTTATGCAGGGACTTCAAAGGCTCACCTTTGCTTCAGGATAAGGTCAGCTCCTTAGCATAGCAGTAACAGACAACTCTCTAGCCGGGCTTCAGCCTAGCCTACCACTTGAGCTTGTCCTCCCTAGCCCTTGGACTCCTCACACTCCACACCCATTACTTTGTGCTTGTTCTCACTGCCTGGCAGGTGTCTGCTCATTCTTCAAGCCTTCACACTTTCCGAAGGCTCCGCTGGGTCCCTTCTTCTCCCCTTCTGATCTCCTCCACCACTGTGGCATGCTGTACCTGCATTCCTGAACACTTGTCACACTGACTCATCATTATTTGTTAGTTCCTTGAGAGTAAAGACTATGTCTTAATCGTCTTTGTATCCCCAGGACATAGCATAGTACCTGGCACACATTCAACACTTAGCAAAACTTTTTTTTTAATTGTTGTAAAAAAATACAACATAGCATTTGCCAATTCAACACTTCTTACGTGCACCGTTCAGTGACACCAATTACATTAATTGTGTTATGCAGCCATCACCAGTATCCGTTGCCAAGTTTTCCATCACCGTAAGCAGATACTCTGTACTTCCTACACAATAGTCTCTCTTTCCGCTCCCTCCTGCCCCTGGTAATCACTGATAAACTTAGGTCTCTATACAGTTGCCTATTCTAGATATTTCATGTAAGTGGGATCATATAATATTTTAGCAAAAAGATTTTTGAATGAATGAATACATCTCTGAGTCTTGGGTAAGGAGGTGGAGATGAAGGATGAGGGAAATAATAAGTAGAAGGGCTTCTGCCTATAAAAGCCTTACGGTGCAATTGCCTTATTATGTATATATTCAACAGATGTTGGTCAAGTGGAAGAGCTGGTGTGAGAACATGGAGATTGTTCCCCAGCGTCTCACATATTCCAGCACCTCCTTTTTTCTTTTTTTAAAGAGAACTCAGAAAAGTACATCATGCAGTTTGCCTTTAAACTGCAAGATTACTGTATCAGTCAGACTCTTTTAGTTACAAGTTGAATGGATTTAAGCTGTTTTGGGAGGGGGCCTCTATTTGTTCATGTAACTTGAAATATGCACGTAGGGCGGTTTTAGCCTTAGGCACCACTAGATCCAAGTGTTCAAAAAATGTACGCTTTCTATCAGTAGTGACTTTTTTATCTCCGTACCTTGCTGGCTTTTCTCGTTATTGCTTCAGTCTAGGGAGGCTCTTGTCTCATGACAGCAAGATGGCAGCTGGTAGCTCCAACGTTACATCCCCAAGCTTAGCAACTCCAGTGTAAAGAGCCGAGTTCCCAGTGGCTCTAGCTGATGTCCTACTTTACGGGTCCACTAGTGACCTAATCACTATGGTGGGGGGAGGGGTAACTCACTGGTCAGGTCTGGGGTGTGTTTCCATCCCAAGTTGTAGCAGGTAGAATAACCAGTTGCGGCGGAGTTGACTGACTCATGGCAACCCCTGTGTGTCACAGTAAAACTGTGCTCCATAGGGTTTTCAATGGCTGATTTTTCAGAAGTAGATCACCAGACCTTTCTTCTAAGGCGCCTTTAGATGGACTCAAACCTCCAACCTTTCGGTTAGCAGCCGAGTGTGTTAACCCTTTGCACCACCCAGGGACTCCAGTGGGTAGAATAAAAAAAAAAAAACAAACCCCTGGCCATTGAGTCGATTCCAACTCATAGTAACCCTGTAGGACAGAATAGATCTGCCACATAGAGTTTCCAAGGAGTGCCTGGTGAATTTGAACTGCCGACCTCTTGGTTAGCAGCCACAACATTTAACCACTACGCCACGAGGGTTTCCATGGGTAGAATAACCTCACCTAAATCACATGGCCTGAAAGTCAGGGAGCAATTGGTGAAAAATTGGAAAACTGGTATGATTAGCAAAGGAAATAGAGAGGGCTGAGCAAGCTGAACAATAGATGTCCACTACCATTACCTTTCCTTTATGTTGCTAATCTTTCTCTCATTTCCTAGAACCAGATGGCATGTTGGACCCCTAGGCAGGTGGCTTGTTTTGTCTCCTTTGTGTTTGTCCCCTTGCCCCCTTGATATTTCATAGTTTTCTGCACCTGTGTTTTCACTTGAGCCTTGTGAGTTGGTCCACCAGCTCCAGTGTTTGTGTTGGAGCCTTTGAATGCCAAATGGAGTGATTTGAACACAACAGGTTTTCATGATGACTTGTGTTTCTTGATAAGATCAAGGAATACTAAAATTCTCAGTGGTTTTAGCTCGGAATCCTGCCATGTGTTCTCTGATACTATATAGATTTAAAGCAAATAATCTTCTCAGGAACATACTTTCCCTTAACTTTCTTTCTGTAATTAACCAATGTTTTCTGATATCCGGGGATACCTAAGTGCCACTTGTCATAAAATCCCAATGTTTGCAGATTCTTCTTAGATGGGAAGGGATGATAAAGCATTGTAGCATCTTAGGCCTTGTTTGATTTCTTCCAATTGATAGTTTGTTTTTTCCTGTCACTGTTAATATATTTAAGGAGCTCTGGTAGCACAGTGATCAAAGCACTCGACTGCTAACTGAAAGGTCAGCAGTTAAATCCACCAGCCACTCCACGGGAGAAAAGACATGGCAGTCTTCTTCCATAAAGATTATAGCCTTCACTCCAACAAGGCTGGCATTAATCCAAAAAACACAAAATAATAAATGTTGGAGAGGTGGAGAGACTGGAACACTTAGACACCCTGGTGGGAATGTAAAATGGTACAACCACTTTGGAAATCGATTTGGTGTCTCCTTAAAAAACTAGAAATAGAACTACCATATGATCCAGCAATCCCACTCCTTGGAATATATCCTACAGTGATAGGAGCCTTTACACAAACAGATATATGCACACCCATGTTCAATGCAGCACTGTTTACAATACCAAAAAGATGGAAGCAAACAAGGTGCCCATCAACAGATGAATGGATAAATAAATTATGGTATATTCACCCTCGCTCAATGGAATATTATGCATCAGTAGAGAACAATGATGAATCCGTGAAACATTTCATAACATGGAGGAATCTGGAAGGCATTATGCTGAGTGAAATTAGTCAGTTGCAAAAGGACAAATATTGTATAAGACCACTATTATAAGAACTTGAGAAATAGTTCAAACAGAGAAGAAAATATTCTCTGATGGTTACAAGAGGGGGGAGGGAGAGAGGAAAGGGGAGGGGTTTTCACTAATTAGATAGTAGATAAGAACTATTTCAGGTGAGGGAATGACAATACACAACACAGGAGAGGTCAGCACAACTGGATTAAACCAAAAGCACAGAAGTTTTCTGAATAAACTGAATGTTTTGAAGGCCAGCGTAGCGGGGGCGGGGGTTTGGGGACCATGGTTTCAGGGGACACCGAAGTCAATTGGCATAATAAAATCTATTAACAAAACATTCTGCATCCCTCTTTGAAGAGTGGCGTCTGGGGTCTTAAAGCGCTAGCAAGCAGCCATCTACGATGCATCAATTGGTCTTAACCCACATGGACCAAAGGAGAATGAAGAACACTGAAGACACAGGGTAATTACAAGCCCAAGAGACAGAAAGGGCCACATAAACCAGAGACTACATCAGCCTGAGACCAGAAGAACTAGATGGTGCCCGGCTACAACCGATAACTGCCCTGACAGGGAACACAAGAACCCCTGAGGGAGCAGGAGAGCAGTGGGATGCAGACCCCAAATTTCTCATAATAAGACCAGACTTAATGGTCTGATTGAGACTAGAATGACCCCAGAGGTCATGGTTCCCAGACCTTCTGTTAGCCTAAGACAGGAACCATTCCTAAAGCTAAATCTTCAGACAGGGATTGGCCTCGACTGGGGGATAGACAATGATACTGGTGAAGAATGAGCTTCTTGGATCAAGTAGACACATGAGGCTATGTTGGCATCTCCTGTCTGAAGGGGAGATGAGAGGGTAGAGAGGGTCAGAAGCTGGCCAAATGGACACGAAAAGAGAGAGTGGAGGGAAGGAGTGTGCCTGTCTCATTAGGGAGAGAGCAATTAGGATTCTATAGCATTATAAATTTTTGTATGAGAGTCCAACCTGATTTTTAAACTTTCACTTAAAGCACAATAAAAATTGAAAAAAAAAAAAAGATTACAGTCTTGGAAACCCTATGGGGGCAGTTCTACCCTGTTCTGTGGATCGCTATGTGTTGGAATTGACTTGATGGCAACAGGTTTGGTCTTTTTGGTTTTATTAACATGCTTGTTTCCCAGTATTCATTCCCTTCCACGTTGGCAGCCCCATAGTGAGTATTTTTTCAGCTCCTACCACTTACCGAGTAAGAGAATTATAATTTCCTATTTTCTGTTAAGTACTTCAATAGGCCCTTTATGGAGATCATCGCATTTACTTCTAGCACGCCTTTCTGGCATAGGTGTCATCATCGCCACTTAAAAGACATGAAAATCAAGTCTAAAAGAGGATAAATAGTTTTGCCAGAGGCCTTAGAAACAGTAGAAGACTGGGAATTGTGAGTCTGCTATGCCCAAAGCCCATTCTCTAAGAATTAGGCCAGGAGTTCTAAGATACTGGAAAATCATGAGATCTAATTTCTGGTTTAAAGTTGACGGGCTAAGGCTAACACATCTGAAGGAATGAGAATGGATTTAAGATAGGGTTGTCTCTAAGTATGGAGTGATATGGTATAGTTTATGGTACCATCCATGTTCAGAAAAGGATGAATTCTGCCTCCAAATCCCACTCTGCTTCTATCTGAACCTGACCGAGAATGCATCTAAGTATTAAATCAAGAGTTGATTTTAAATGTACCCCAGGCACCAGTTTCACAATGTGTTAATTTGCTGTTTTATTTACTTGTTGTTGGCTCCCGTGGAGCTGGCCTCAACTCACAGCCACCCCACGTACAATTGGGTCAGACTGTTGTGATCCACAGGGTTTTCACTGGCTGGTTTTTTGGAAGTAGATCGCCAGGCCTTTCTTCCTACTTTGTCTTAGTCTGGAAGCTCTGTTGAAACCTGTTCAGCATCATAGCAGCACACAAGCCTCCGCTGACAGATGACTGGTAGCTGCACATGGGGTGCATTGGCCGGAAATTAAACCTGGCTGTCCCACGTGGAAGGTGAGAGTTCAACCGCCGAACCACTGTTGCCCTCATTTTGTTTACTACATGCTGTGCATTTAGACATTTGTGTCTTCTCAGAATTCTGTTGAACTAAGAAACATTGGAAAGCCCTACATGTCTTATGCAACCCACGCATCCACTATTTTCTAGATCCCCTGAACTTTGTGATAAGGACAGATCACAGCTGTGAACTTCTCGTTGCACATCTGATTTGCAAAGACAGGGAAAGATGTTTTATCTATGCCCTGGGTATATTCCGCTTTGTCGAATTCAGTTGAGTTCAGTTCATCTGTGACTTACTGAGTGCCTGCACGATGGCAGCTCTGTGCAAGGCCCAGTGGGAGGATACAGCATATTTACTGGGTGCTCCACCACCCACTGAAGTGGCTTGCGTGTTGCTATGATGCTGGAAGCTATGCCGCTGGTATTTTAAGTACCAGCAAGGTCACCCATGGACAGGGTTCAGTGGAGATTCCCAACTAAGACAGACTAGGAAGAAAGCCCTGGCAATCTACTTCCAAAACTTTACCCAATGAAAACCCTATGGATCACAATAGAATATTGTCCGTTATAGTACTAGAAGATGAGAACCCTAGGTTGGAAGGCACTAAACATACCAACTATCATGAAGATGGCGCAGGGCTGGGCAACATTTTTTCCTCTTACATATAGGGTCACCATGAGTCAGAACTGACTGAACAGCAACTGACAACAACAAACTATATGCTAGGCACTCTTCTAAGCACTGAGGATACAGTGGTAGACAAGACAGACAAGGTAAATTCTCTGTTTTCATAGAGCTTACGTTCTAGTTTGATGAACAAGGGAAAAATGATACTTTTGGCAAGTCCTGAGCACTATGATGAAAATAAAGCAGGATGTTGGGATAGAATGAAGTGATGTGGGAGTTGGAGGGGTTGGGAACAGGGGTCAGGGGTTGGATTATTTAGATTGTCAGGCCATTGAGGGCCTCTCTGAGAAAGTGGCCTCTGAACTGAGACCTGAATGCAAAGAAAGGATCAGCTATGTGAGGACCTGGGGGAAGAGCCTTCTAGGCAGAGGGGACATCCTGTGCAAAGGCCCTGAGGAAGGAGCAAGCCTGGCCAGTGTAAGGAACCGGGGCGGGGGGGAGGAACGTAGCCAGCATGGCTAAAAGCCTAATGATATGGGGGTGAGTTGAAGGAATGAGGTTGGAGATGTAAGCGGGGAGCAGTGACGTGGATTCTCGTGGGCCCTGAGATTAAGCCTGTGCTGTGTTGTAAGCAGGAGAGTGACGTAGAGTGGTTTACATTTTTTAATAGTTCTGGCTGCTCTGTGAGGAATGAGATTGGGGGATAAAGGGCTAGAAACAAGAATGTTTGAGCGGAGCAGCTGAGCAGGGCAGGCTATGTTGCCATTGTTATTAACATTTTCATATGCCTGGCCAAAGAGTTTGGATTTTCCTCTAAACACAACAATAAAAAAACCCATTGCCATCAAGTTGACTCCAACTCACAGCCACCCTAAAGGACAGAGTAGAACTGGCCCATAGGGTTTCAAGGAGCGCCTGGTGGATTCAAACTGCTGACCTTTTTAGCAGCCATAGCACTTAACTGCTACACCACCAGGGTTTCCAAACACAACAGCGCTAGCTCCCATTTACTGGACACGTTCCATGTGCCAGCCACGGGGCTCTATGAGCATCCTCTCATTGAATCCCCATAAAAAGACCTACAAGCTGGGCCTCTTTTTAATGTCACCTTCTATAGAGGAGGGAACAGAGGTGCAGAGAGACTAAGCCGTTTGCCCAGGTGCTCCCCACCCACTAGTGAAAACAAGGAACAGGAGTGGCGCCCCTTGTGTGGTGGAAGGCCAGGGCAGAGTTAAGGAGCCCTGGAGTTTGGCAGCAACTTTGAGGTGTGAAGGAGAAGAGCCCGAGTTGGGGGAACCGGTTGAACAGTGGCCTCTACTGTGTGTGAATGTGGTTGTACATGATGTAGGGGAGACTCAGGTAAGTCAGATGCTGACGCTACTCCTTGCCCCGGCCCCCCCCCACCCCCTGGCTAGTAATTTACAGGCTAGGGGGTGATTTGATACACCTGTAGCCCAAAATAGAAAAAGGGAACTTCCTAGAGAAAAATATGTTGCCAGCCTTTAACAAGGGGTAACATCCTGGTGTCGGAGAGGCTCTTGAATTCCTTTTTTTTTTCTCCTAGTTCAGTTTTAAGCTAAAATGGTCTTAGAAAACCTGTCCTAGCCTGTGGCCTCTATCCCAGTTAGGCAGGAGATACTTTTTCCTAACCTCAGCTCATTCATGTGTGTTTGTGTGTGTGTGTGTGTTTATGTTTATGACAAGCCCTGGACATTCTAGGGCACCTCAAGAGTGCCAGGGCAGTTTGTTCTGTCCTGAATGGTCACCTTGGAGCAGAATGAATCCCCAGTGGAATTTGAGTTCCCTCGGGTCTTTTTGCAGCCCTGCAGCATCATCAGGACTTGCCAAGGGCTGGGGTGTTCTGTGGACACACAAGCACACTGCACAGCTTCCCTCGGCCCGAACAAGGGTCACATCCTTCTCCTTTGTACCTTAAGATATAGGGAAAGCCATTGGGAACCCAAACCAGGTCTAGCCTGTAGGAACAGTTTTGGGTTTTTTGTTTTGTTCTTCTTCCTTGAGCAGACTTAACCGTGGTACTTTTAGTTTTCTCCCAGCATTCACTAGCAAAATTTGGAGGCCCTGCTGTTTATCTTTGGTCAGGCTACATATCAGTTCGTAGAAAATGGCTGCAGTTCTAGGAATTGCACAGCCTTAATTTGTTAGCCAAACACTCCGTGCATCAGCAGTGGCGGTAGCTGCCAGTTGTTCTGAGTTTTATGTGGTGTTTTTTTTTTCCCCCCTCTCTCCCTCAGATGAGAACTACTGTTTGCTAGAGCTGAGATCATCAAAACCATTTCAATTAGGACTTTGTGTGAGAATATAATTACACCTTCCAGAGACACAGGCCTGGCCTAGCAAAGTAAGGGCCAAAAATAAACAGGATCCGTAAAAGGAGAATGGTACCAGTACCAGTGGAGAATGGGTTACAAGGTAGATTAAGTGGTAGCTCACTCTGTTTTCAGCGATATTACACAAATCAGATCAAATGCTATTCCCTCATATTTTAGCCAAATATTCTTGTCCAAAATGAAAATCAGATGTTTTTCTTCTTTTTCATTTTTTCCCAAAGCAAATGGTTACAAACACTTAATATAATTTACTTGAGCTTTTTTTTTCTAGAAGAACATTTACGTTAACTTTCTTTTATGCCTGCAGTAACTTTTGATCAAAATCCGACTCCACTCCCTTGTTTAATGTTGAGCATCCGGATTAAAGCCTTCTTTTAATCTTAAATATAGATTACGCCTCTCTTTCCCTTGAAGCAAACCTCCATAAACCTTGGCCCGCCTCCAGTTTTCTTCATTAAAGCTCTCTTTATTACAGTGTTTTTGGATGGCAGTCATTAAATGATTGTTATGCACAATGGGTACTTGATTATAATCATTTAACTGGCAATCAGTTATTGCAGCAATTTGGTCACGGAATTAAAAGGGAGCGTGTTTGTACCTGCCATCATCTTTGAGATGTTCAGCTCTGGATGAGGGGGAAGAAGCAGAGCATAAACACATGGACAGGAAGAATCAAGCACGTCTATGAATGGAAGCTTTTCTGTGATTCTTCCCCAGTCTGGTTCTTGACCTTTTTTGAACAATGGTGATAAAGTAAGATGTGAATCTGAATTTTTGTGCTTCAAACTCTTGCATCAATAGACACATTCAGTAATGAATGCAAATTTCTCCGTGTACTCAGAAATGCCAAATGGGTAGAAGTATATTTATATGCAAGTTTCTGGGTAGTGCAAAAGGTTAACATGCTCATCAAAAGGTTGGAGGTTCAAGTCCACCCAGAAGCGCCTCGCAAGAAAGACCTAGCAATCTACTTCTGAAAAATCAGCCATGAAAAATCCTAGGGAGTGCAACTCTACTGCGACACATGAGGTCTTCATGAGTTGGAATTGACTTTATGACAACTGGTTTATATTCATATAATTCTGCTACAGGCAGTCCCTGGGTTACGAACAAGATCTGTTCCTGTGTCTTTAAGTTGAATTTATAGGTAAGTTGGAACAGGTTCATACAGTTCTTATTTAACCTTGCTGAAACCCTGGTAGCTGTCAAGAGTTTGGCGGCTAATGAGACTAAAGGGGCACACCAGCCCACGGGCAAAGACTAGAAGGCAGGAGGGAACAGGAAAGCTGGTAATACGGAACCCAAGGTTGAGAAGGGAGAGTGTTGACATGTCATGGGATTGTTAATCAATGTCATAAGATATTATGTGTACTAACTGTTCAATGAGAAACTAGTTCTGTAAACCTTCATCTAAAGTACAATAAAAAAAAAAAAAAAAAAGAGTTTGGCTGCTAACCAAAAGATCAGCACTGGAATCCACCAAGGGCTCCTTGGAAACCCTGTGGGGCAGTTCTGTTGTGTACTGTAAGGTTTCTATGAGTTGGAATAGACTCGACAGCAATGGGTTTAGTGCAAAAAAGGAGACCTAGTGGTGTAATGGCTAAAGCACTGGGCTGTCAACCCAAAGGTCATTGGTTTGAACCCACCAGCTTCCGTAAAGATTTATAGCCTCGGAAACCCCATGGGGCATTTCTACTCTGTCCTGTAGGTTTAGTATGAGTCAGAATCCAGTGGATGGCGGGGGGTTTGGTTTGATTAGTGCAAGAAAAGGCTTGAAGACTTTTCAATGATTTAAAAGCTGCACCTGCAGCAAGTTGTGAGTAGGGGTTGGTTCTCTTGTTTCAAAGTGGGGGCAAATTTATATAACGTTTAAGGGCAAGTAGGAGTTGTCCATAACCCAGGACTGCCTGTATTGTTAACACAAGTATGGGAGTGTTTTTCCCACTCTAATTTATAAACTTTGCATTTTTTTTCTTAACATATAAGCTGACATGGGATGCCAACATCAAGTTGGTATAAAAGGTAAGTGGCATTCATTAGCACTCAGCTGGAGAGCCATTAGTCAACTAAAGAAGTTAGTAACAATGTGATTCTTAAGTTAAGACAGGCTCTTCAGTTGTAAGTATAAATGACAAAGACCCAACTCTAACCAACCTGAGCCAAAAGGGAATTTCTTAGCTTATGGAACTGGAATGTTATTGGAATTGCTTATAGGATTAAAGGAAGAGCCCCAGAAACCTGGACCCAGGCTAGTAACTGAGATTCAATACATCCTCCTCTCCCTCTCTATCTCCCAGCTGAGCTTGCCTGTGCTTGGCTGTATTCCTGTGGCAGGAAACATGGCCACCGGGAGCCTCAGATACTCATCTTCCTTAGCAACTTAGCAACTCCAGTGAGCAGTGAGCAGTGAGCATCTATCTTCCTTCCACCTTTTTTAAATCAGCCTCAAGAAAGGACTCTGATTGGCCCTACTTGGGTCACATGCCCAGCCCTTGGATTAAGTACTATCGCCAAGGAAATGATATAGTATGATTGGCCATACCTGGATCACATGTTATCTCTGTGGGTGGGGCAGCAAAGAGGGAATACTGTGATTGACAATCTTTCTAGAGTCAATGACATGAAGAAGAGGTGGCACCCTGATGACTGAGGAAAGTACCATGATTATTTTAGAAAATGAATGTGAAAATCTGAAATATTCAAGCTTAGAAAGCATTCTCTAAGTGTTTTCCCAAACTAGATCTCCATCTTTCTTCTAGACGTATCCCATCTTTGTCCATCTGAGTGCCCATCTAAGTTTCAAATGATTGCCTAATCATTCCTGTAGCCATTCTTGAACTCCAAAGACCCTTAGATAGTATGTGTAAGGACAGGGTCCTGAGAGATGGGGAAGGCACAGATTTCAACTACTACCTCATCATACTAAACCACTTCTCACAGTTTTAGGTAATAAAATTCTCCATTTCTCTCTTGGTTTGGTTCCATATGTGAATCTGTTAAATGCAAGGCAAAGCAGCCTGCTTTAAATAGCAAAAAGCGTTAAAGGAAAACATGAATTGAAAATTTAAAAGAAGAAACACATATACACACACACCGTTGAACGTGAGCTAATCAGTCTTATGGGAAAATTACGCATCATCCTATTTATTAAGCAAATAAGGAAGACAGTTGAAATGTGCAAGCTCAAACTTGAATAAAAATAATTTTCTCTTTTATTAACCAAGGTATATTTATTATTTGATAAGTAAATATATGCGTGTCCCTGGGTAGTACAAATGGTTAACATGCTGGCCTGCTAACCAAAAGGTTGGAGGCTCAAGTCACCTCGGAGGTGCCTCAGAAGAAAGGCTGTGTGGTCTAGTTCCAAAAAATCAGCCACTGAAAACCCTGTGGAGCAGTTCTACTCTGACACAGGTGGGGTCCCCATGAGTTGGGATTGACTGCACGGTAACTGGTATATATGTGTACAACTGAGATGTTAAAGTTCTGGGTGACTTAAATGACTATCAGAGTACTACCTGAACATGGTGGGGAGAAGTGGGGGCCAGGGCACAGGGGAATCAGCTTCTTCAAACTTGTGTATATATTTGCACACACACTCTTTTAGTGTGTGGACATTGGACATTGCCAAAGGAGTTTCTTGGGAATATAATCTTCTCAATGGCAAGCTTCAGCCTTGTCTTTGCCAGTAGTTTAGTTCATGTGGACTTGATGCCAATTTTCATTTCACATGTGTGAAATAACAGTTTGGCACATAGCAAACACAACAGTGATACCATAGAGAAGACTGGTGCTTTCTAAAAAGTGAAATGAAGCAGCTTCAGAACTAATCTTTTCTGTAGGTGAACTGAGTTTACATTAAATTAAATGTTGCAAGAGATTACAGTATTTGTGTGATTCTCTAGAAGTCAAAGGCAACGGCAGTAAAGTATTTTCATTTTATAGCGTTTTTCTTGGAAAGGCTGAACACCGTATGACAGTGGAGAGCTTAAAACCCAGAGTCCAGTGCCAGCACAAAATCCAAACATCATAAAGTTACTTGCAAAGCCCAGCCGTTTATCGGTCCCCTCTCTTGGAACAGAGCATCCCTCGACTAAGTCGGCTCAGCGTCACCTTTCCAGCCTCGGGTTTTTAGTATGCAGCCCAGAGTAGAACATGTTCTCCAGAAAGGAAAGGAAAAGCCATTGGACAAAAGTTAAAGTCAAAAAATAAAGACAGCAACATCAGCCTCCATCGAAGAGTGTAGCAGAAGAAAGTCAAGGGAGACCAAGCAATGGCCTCATCGGTCATTGTCGGGTGTGTGTATGTCCCTCGGTCAGTTTTTAAAAACCTAGCCAACCCCGCTCCAACACATCACCTGTGTCTAACCAAGCAGTTGCCATCGAGTTAGTTCTGACTCATGGCGACCCCACGTGTGCAGAGTAGAACTGTGCTCCACAGGGTTTTCAATGGCTGATTTTTGGGAAGTAGATTGCCAGGCCTTTCTTCCCAGGCGCCTCTGGATGGACTCAAACCTCCAACCTTTCAGTTAGCAGCCAAAAACATTAATCATTGGCACCCCCAGGGACTCCTGTATACCTTTACCAGATGGTAAAATACTGCAGGGGAGGGGTCGTTTGTTCAGGTTGGACATACTTTTCTCAGGCTTCTGTAGTGCCCTGGAATCAGTCAAACGCCCTGTGATTTTTGCTTCTCTGATTCCCCACCTTTGCCTAAAGAATACTAGGGAAGCCCTTGCCTTCTCTCTAGGGTACAAGTGTACACAGAAGACCTTTGAAAGTTTTGCTCACCAGGACTTCAAATCAGGCTTTTCAGTGAATTTCCATCATCAGGTCGCCGCCAAGTTACACAAATCTGTCAAGGGAGGCTTTGCTGAGAGAGCCCGAGTCATTGTCCACGGGGTAACGGCCCAACACTGACCTGAGTGCTGGCCCGCCTGGCCAGGCTTCTCCTTCCTGCTTCCCAGCTCTGTACTCAGCCACCACCTGCTCATGCACCCAGAGAGCAGGAGGCCTTGATCATCACAGATGACTCCAGCTGATGCCAGAAGTGTAAACAAGTCATAAATTACTCCTGATTCTTCTCTGCTATGGATACTAATAGTCTTTAGTTATGGAAAAATAGACTCTCTTTAATCAGTTTTATTTATGTAATATGATAGTTGGTCTTCTTGTAGCACTATAAATTTCAGTTTTCTTCAACAGCCATTTTCTCAGCAAGTGCTTTTGCAAAATACTGTGTAAGATGCTACCCTGAAGAACAGGTACAACGTCTGTAAGCGCTGTGGGCTTAAACAAACCTCCCACCAATAAGCAAGTTTAAAAATTAGGGTGCTTGCCCTTTTTTTTTAAGTCAAGGTGGATTATTTATTTGTACTATTTACTATGATTTTCTCATTATTTTTTGTCGTGTGTGTATACCAGTAAAAACAAGCTTCTGTCAAGTTGATTTTCACTCATAGTGACCCTGTGTGTGTCAGAACAGAACTGTGCTCCATAGGGTTTTCAGTGGCTGATTTTTCGGAAGTAAATTGCCAGGCCTTTCTTCTGAGGCACCTCTGGGTGGACTCGAACCTCAAACGTTTTGGTCAGCAGCTGAGCATGTTAACCATTTGTACCAGTCAGGGATTCTGTGTATGTATATGTATGTGTTTGTGCGATGTGGGTGTGTGTGTGTGTATAAAATGTCAATGCACTTGTCTTACCACAAGAACCTGGAATTCCCCATTTCTGAACTTCCACTTCACCTAGGAGGTGCTGAGGTCGTTATTTCGCAGGTTACTTCTGATAAAATGGTCTAAAATGATTATTCTTTGCAGCAGAAGTTTCATCTAATAAACCGTATAGTTTTTTTTTCCTGAGTTGGGCTTTAGTGTTGATGTCAATAGCACAAGAGCTTTGTGGAGCTTAGAGAACTGGGATGCAGATCCTAACTCGAGGCCTGGTAAAGCGGACAGAGCCCTCACCTCAGCCTCTGGCTCACTCCTCTGCCTTTGGCCACATCGTTTCATTTTCATGGGCCGCAGTTTCCGTGCCTGTAAAATGGGAGTGCTGATGTCACCCTGCCGGGCGCTGAGGCCCGAGTGTGCTAACAGTTATGAGGATACTAGCACTACACTGGGGACATGGTAGGTGACAAACATGTGTCTTTCCCTTCCCCTGGCACCTTCTGTGACAATCAAAGGACTGTATTGGAGTGGATGTCTGAGATGCGCTCCAGGAAGCCTTCATCTGAAATGTGGGGGGCTTGTGTGCCACCTCCTGAGAATCCTCTTCCCCCTCTCTTGACACCCAGGTCCTCTCTCTGTCTCTGCTCCTCTTTGTTCTCCTGCTTTGCCTGCCTTGAACTGGAAGTTTCATGATAGGAGTATATTGATGTTGTGTGCAGGGGAAATGGCCCGCCCCGAGCCCCTGGCCCAGCTCCAGCAGCAGCTGTGGAAACACAGAGCTCAGGGTCTAATGGGCTTTGGCATGTTGCTCTTGCTTGACTCCGAAATCTCGTTTCTCTCCTCAGACTCACCGCCTTTCCCTTGGGTTAGAGCCTCTTTCCTTTGACCTCTTGTCTTTCAATCTAACGCCAGCAGCAAAGAAAAGTACTCCCCCGCCCCCCGCCCCTGACCTGTGTCTTCTAGGTGAGTAGCTTGGCCCCGGCAAGTCTTCCTCAGCACGGTATGGAAAGTTGTGTCTGGCAGCTGTGGGACGAGGCCAGCACCCGCCGTTCCTCCCTTTTGGGTCCGTGATGCACTTCCTGGCTCCCAGGGGACAGTCTGGCCTTGCAGCAGGCCACACCAACAGCTAGAGTTCAGCTTGTTGAAAGACTTGAGTACTTTGCTTGGTGGTGTAAGTAACCAGTCTCCCCGGGTTTACATCATTTTCTGTATATAAACGTCTGGGTGATGTGGAGCTGAGCTCCCTTACTATAGCAGCACTAAGTCTTAAAGGGCTCTTTTGCTTTTTTTTCTAAACAGCTTTATTGAGATATAATGCACATACCATACAATTTACCCGTTTAAAGTACAATTCAGTGGTTTTGGTATATTTACAGGTATGTGCAACTATTACCACAGCCAATTTTAAAACTTTTCATTACCCCAAAAATAAACCCTGCACCCCTTTGCTGCCACTTTCTGGTCTCCCAATACTGACCCCACGCGTAGGCAACCACTAATCTACTTTCATCTCTATGAATTTGCTTATTCTGGATATTTCCTATAAATGGAATCACGTAACACTTAGCATAATATTTTCAAGGTTCATCCGTGTTGTAGCATGTATCAGTACTTCCTTCCTTTTTGTGGCCAAATGATACTCCATTATAAGATATAGCACATTTCGTTTATCCTCTCATCCATTGATGGGCATTTGGGCTGTTTGTACTATTTGGCTGTTATGAGTAATGCTGCTTTAAAGAGTCACATACAAGTTTTTGTGTGGACGTGTGTTTTCATTTCTCTTGGGCATATACCCAGGAGTGGAATTGCTGGATCATATGGCAACTCTGTGTTTAATCATTGGGGAAGTCAACCCTTTTTCTCTAAACCATTTTATTGAGGTATAAATTATATACAAGTTAAGTGCATAAATCGTAACTGTACATCACAGTGAATTTTTACTTTGTATACACCTGTGTAACTACCACCCAGATCAAGGTAAAGAACATTGCCTGTACTCCAGAAGTCTCCTTTGAGCCTCTTCCCAGTGAGTACTCCCAAAGGTAACTGCTGTCCTGACCTCTGTCAAACTCAGTTGGTTTGGTTCTCAACCTTTCCCACAAATTTTTTCCAGTTGCTGTCAAATCGACTCTAACTCATGATGACCCCATGTGTGTCAGAGTAGAACTGTGTTCCATAGGGTTTTCAGAGGCTGACTTTTTAGAAGTAGATGTCCAGACCTTTCCTCTGAGGTGCCTCTGGGTGGACTTGAACCTCCAACCTTTCATTTAGCAGCCGAGCATGTTCACTGTTTGCACCACCCAGGGACTCCTTTTCCACATATGCCCATCCCTCAGCCCCATTCTCCTACTTCATATCATTTAAGGATTCAAAATTAATTATTATATATTAGGACCAAAAAGAAATCAAAACAGTGGCAATCTTAGAAATGCTTTTTCTGCACTCCCCTTTCGCATGCAGGTAGTGGGGGGGGGGGTGACTCTCGCATCCCATACTTACTGCTCAGTCGTGCTTCATCCCAGAACCTAGAGGAGAAGACAGACAGACACCAGGGGACCCTAGGCCTGTTTTCCCAACGCCTAAACGGCACGGCATGCAGTGTTTTCTAAGTTGAACAGGATTGTGGTTGTTGGGACCATCAGACACCCACTGAGCTTCCAGCGGGCAAGGGTTCCTGCTGTCCCTTTTCTGCCAAAGTCGGATTTGATTTTCCCTGATTATGTTTTGAATTTTCTCGGGCATGGGGAATATATTTGAAGAGGTATCTCACCATCACAGTCCCTTTTCAACACATTGATGCTGAACACGGTGAGCTATTACTAGTGAGTGATATAATGAGAAGGTTCTTTTACAGGAGGTACACAGAAGCCCCCATTTTTGGCTTTACTGCCACACTCAAATCCTCTTATTTAAAAGTGGAGCTTAATCTGTTTATCCTACAGTAAAAATATCTACAAGAAGCTATTATTATATTGACGTTGGAGCCAAACAGGAAATCGGAGGACTCACAGATGTTATCTGCTTTAATGCAGTGGGTTTTCTACACACTGACTTCATACTAGACTCTACTAGAGGATTTAAAGAACTCGTTACTGACATGTTTCTTCCTTGGGCTTTGTAGGCTGCATTGTGTTCCCAGAGTTCTAAGGGCTAGAAAGAGAGAGGGAGGTGTAGAGAGAGAGAATGAACCCAACGAGAAAGAATTGAAATAGATTCTATCATTACCATGAAAATATATAGTAATTATTGCATTCTTTGGGATGGGGTTGAATTTGATGTAATTTAACTGTTACAGAGTTTCTGGGTGTTGCACACAATTAAGTGCTCAGCTACTAACCAAAATATTGGATATTTGAATCCGCCCAGATACACCTCAAAAGGAAGACCTGGCAATCTACTTCTGAAAGATCACAACCACTGAAAGCCCTATGGAAATGCAGTTCTACTCTGATACACGTGGGGTCGCCAGGAGTCGGAATCAATTCCATGACAACTTTTCTTTTTAACAATTGTTTATTTTCTTTTTAGGTAAAAGTTTACAATAAGGGAAGTTGATATGCCAAAAGGTTTGTCGTTGTTAAGTGCTGTGAAGTGGGTTTTGACTCATGGCACCCTCATGTGACAGAGTAGAACTGCCGCATAGGGTTTTCTAGGCTGTAATCTTTATGGGAGCAGATTGCCAGGACTTTCTCCCATGGAAGTGGTTGGGTGGGTTTGAATCTGCAACCTCTCAGTTAGCAGCCGAGCACTTAACTGTTGTGCCACCAGGGCTCCTACCAAAAAGTTTAAGTTCTCAAAACTTTTTTTCCAGCATTTTTATCCATTATTTAGATGAGCATAAAACTGGCACACCTAGCAAATTCATGGATGCTGCAAAGCTGGGGAAAGTACTAATAATCAGTATCCCGAGAGACCGTGCCAGTCGGGAGGCTGAACCTAACAAGATGAAAGGTAACAGACACCAGTGTGCGTCCTTAGATCACCTGGGAAAGGGGTTCCAGTGCTTGTAAGCACCATAGAGCAAATCAGCAATGTGAAGGGGCATCCCAGGTAGTTCTGCACCATCGCGTTACTTTATAGAGACTGAATGACCAGAACCCACCACTGGAGTACTGAAACGCTTAAAGATGCAAGGGAGGTTGAGACCAGGATTGGAGCAACCAGGATTGCACCAAGCATCTACAAACTATGACATGAGGAGCTAGTCATAAAAGACTAGGTGAAAGAGGAGAAAACCATCCCCAAATACTTGAAGGGCTGTCCTGTATATCAGCATGTGTGACAGAGTAAGCAAAGCTAGGATTAGGTAGAAGTTACAGGGAATATTCTTTGGCTCAGCCGGACAGAGACCTCTTGTAACACTTTGAGCTGTGGATCAAAATGGGTGCAGTGGCCTCCTGGCTGAGCACGGACTGTGGAGGGTTCAGACTGGTGGAGAATGTGCCATGTGCCAGATATTTGTCAGATGTTGTGGAAAGGTTCATGCCCTCTGTAAAGGTTTGAAACAGAAGTTCTGTAAGCTCTGATATTCTGTGACTGTTTATGTGCTCGTGCGATTGAGGCAGATGGTGAGTTTGGTGGAAGGGTAAGATGGATATAGGTGAGAATCCATGGTAAAGGAAGCAGGAATTGTCACGGATCTTGAGGACAGAATTAAGGAGTACGAGTCGAATAAAAGCTTGATGGTGGGAATGGATGGGGTGAGAGGGTGGGGACTGGTGAATGATAAGAGAGAAGTGTGGATAGTTAGGACTGGGCGGCAGAATGGGAAACCCTGAGTAGGAAACAGATTTGGGCTTACCACTACGGGCAGTAGGGAGCCACTGAAGGTTTCTGTGGGGGAGGGCCCGGGCATGTCATCCTGAGGGGAGAGGGGCACTGAAGTCTTTGCACACCCTTGCTCTGACATGGCCTCATACAAAGAGCCCCATAAACCCATTGCTGTCGAGTTGATTCCGACTTGTGGGAACTTCCTGTGTGAGAGAGCAGAGTGACTCTTTAGGGTTTTCTTGGCTGTGATCTTCACAGAAGCACATTGCCAGGCCTTTCTTCTTGGCATCCCTGGGTGGGTTCGGACCACCAACCTTTAGGTTAATTGTTGAGCATAAACCATTTATGCCACCCAGGGTCCTATACAAGAAGACAGGGTGGCACAGACCCCAGACAGACCCTTGGTGCTGTCAGCTGTTCTATCGGTCAGTTGAGAGTAGGGCATGCCCAGACCAAAACATTCAATATTTATTCCTGCCGAAGACGGGCCCTGGGAAATTTCCTAAAGGAAATGTGGACTTTGAGGGAAAGGCACTCTTTTAAGATCTGAAAAATTAGGCCTAGTTATCCACCTGCAGCAATAGTTAGATTTTGTGTTTTTGTTGATGCCTAAAGCTTGAAGTCATTGTTTCCTGTGGCCGTAAGTCTTAATAGCCATGGATACCAAGTTTCTGGCCACCAGCACACTTTCTTTCCTTTTATTTACTTTCCCACAGTCACCCTTTATTTACCCTTAACAGAGTAAGATGCAAGCCGATAGGGTGGGTGTTAATTTAGTTCAATTATGCTTTAAGCATTTTTATTTCAAGGCATTTTCCACACAACAGCCTTATGATGTAAGCAAATTAGGGCTTAATTCCTCTCTCACAGGTGAGATGATGCAGTGATTGTTGTCTCACTGAGTATGGAGAATAGCTGATTCCATGAGAGGAAAGGCCACTGGAAGGAGGATGTTATCGCTCTTTGAAAAGAAAATCACATTCACAGAGAAAGGGTTTGGCACTGGCAGGGCCCAGTTAAACAGGATACAGCCTTCCCTCCGAGTGTCTCCGGCACCACACCGCCTCTCCTTAGCACTGCTGCTTTTGGGTCACTTCCGAATCCATGAATGGGTTCGTTGACCTGCAAGGAGGAGGCGGAAGGTGGAGATCGCGCTTGTATAAACTCATTGGCGGAAGTCATTTTGCAAGTTTCCCAGGGATGAAAGAATGCTTTTTCTTCCCCCTCCCTTGCCACACCTCTTCCTCCGCCTGATGAAAATCTACCACAGCCTCCCTTCCATAGTCAGACCTGTCACTCACAGCTGCATGTAGGGGCAGATCTGTGGCCTGCTTATCCTGCCTGTCTGGGGGCTGCTGGCGGGGAGCGGCTTTGTGTCCCACTAGGCCAACGCTTCTGAAACGACTTTCAGGCCTACCAAAGAGACTACATTGGCCAGGAGCCATTCAAAAAACCAAAGAATGTGTGTGTGACTCTTCACCAAGCCCTGATATTTAATAATCCCCTACAGTATAAGCCACCACTGTAAAACCAAAACCAAACCAGTTGCCATCAAGTTGATGCCAGCTCATGGCTACCCCATGTGTGCAGAGCAGAACTGTGCTCCATAGAATGTTCAGGGCTATGGCTTTTCAGAAGCAGATTACCAGACCTTTCTTCCAAGGCACCTCTGGGTGGGTTCAAGGCACCAACCTTCTCAGTTAATAGTCTGGTGCTTAACTGTGTCACCCAGGGGCTAAAGGCACCCCCAGCCCTGTCTCGCTTGATTGTATACCCGGTTTGAGTAAAGAATTGCAAGTGCTTTGGGGGCCAAGTCAGTGGGATGCATTATCGTATCTACTGTAGCTGGAAAGGAAAAGTTGTTAATTCTCGGATTTAAAAATAAAATAACCTCTGGTGAAGGGAAGGACAACCCACAATACAGGGGAAGTCAGCACAACTGGACCAAAGCAAAAGCTAAGAAATTTCCTGGATACATCCAAACACTTTGAGGGACAGAGTAGCTGGGGTTGGAGCCTAGGGACCATGGTTTCAGGGAACATCTGGGCCAGCTGGCATAACAAAGTTTATTAAGAAAATGTTCTGCATCCCACTTCAGTAATTAACCCCTAATTCACTTACATTATAAGGCTGTTGTGTGGAAAACCTAAGATGCATCAATTGGTCCCATCCCACTTGGAGCAAAGGAGAATGAAGAAAACCAAAGACACAAGGAAAATATTAGCACAAGAAACTAAAGGATCACATAAACCAGAGACTCTATCAGCCTGAGATCAGAACTAGATGGTGCCTGGCTACCTCCAGTGACTGTCCTGACAGGGAACACAACAGAGTCCCTGACGGAGTGGAAGAAAAGTATGGAGAGGAACTGAAATTCCTGTAAAACACCAGACTTAATGATCTGACAGAGACTGGAGGAACCTCTGAAACGGGCCCCGGGAGGAATTTACTTCTTCGTTCAGTCAGGTACATGAGACCAAATGATTCAATCAGATAAGAGACTGGAGGAACCTCTGAAACGGGCCCCGGGAGGAATTTACTTCTTCGTTCAATCAGGTACATGAGACCAAATGGGAGGCTCCGGTCCGAAGGCAGAATGAGAAGGCAGGAAGGGACAAGAACTGGTTGAATGGACACAGGAAACCTGGAGTGGAAAAGGGGAGTGTGCTGTCACATTGTAGGGATTGCAGCTAGTATCACAAAACAATATGTGTATAAATTTTTGTGTGAGAAATTAACTTGAGCTGTAAACTTTCACCTAAAGCACAATGAAATAAATAAGTAAACAAAAATTGTAGGACTTTCCTAATGTTATTTCTGACGAAACCTTTATTGTGTATTTCTTATGTTCATATGTATTTCACGTTCTGAGCGTTGTTCTGCACTCTGATTTTCTTTCTGTAGCTTTTACCCCAGCATACTTGGACGTCCTTACCCTGTTTTAGTGCAGGTTGTACAGAGCTTGTTTATCCCTTCTAGGATACGAAGCAGATCAGTTGCTTAATTTTTATTTCAGATGTTGTCTTGTGAACTGTGTCATGGAGCAACTCTGGTACACAAGGTAGCTTTTGTTTCCCAGAAGTCTGCCAGTGCTTGTTGCTTTTGAATACATTTGCTGCTATTATAGTAATAATTGTTTCCAGGAGCCCAGATTATGATATTTTAATACTATAGAGCCCTTTATTGATATAAATGCTTCACACAAATTGGAACGAAATATTGAAACCACAAATTGGGCTTTTCTTATCGGCATATGATAAAGACTGAACCTAATCAGTCAGGTATACCTTCTTTAGCGACTATTTCTTTGTGTCTCAAATCTTATAGTGCCTTCATTTTAAGAGTGAAGACACTGAGACTGGGACCACTCTAGGGAGTTAGTGGTCAAACTGGGATTCAACCCCAATTCTCCTGGCTCTCAAGCCACTATTTTTTTTTTCCTATTTTGTACTTTAACCAGCGCCTGTGGAGTCCGTTCTGACTCGCGGCAACCCCAGGTGTGTCAGAGGAGAGCTGGGCTCCTGCTCCGTAGGGTTTTCGATGGCTGATTTTTCAGATCACCAGGCCTTTCTTCCAAGTCACTTCTGGGTGAACTCAAGCTGCCAACCTTTCAGTTAGCAGGCAGACGAGTGTGTTAAGCCTTTATGCTACCAGGGACTCCATTCCATTCTAATCCCCCCCAACCTTTTTTTTTTTTTTTTAATATACTTTCCTAGAATCAAATCTGTGGGTTTCAAAAATGTCATTCCGGTGTGGCCCAGTTAGAATTCTAAAACAGCACGGTGGCCCTAGGTAGTGCTGCTGTTGAAGGACAAGACCAACACTTATTCTGCACTGTATTAAGGTTTTACTAATGTGGTAAATTATGTATTTTTTTTTAGGTGCAATAGCTTCCTTCATGTGCTACACAGCCACCTCTCTCTACCTTCTCATCAGTCCAGTCCACCCACTTCCCCCACTAGGGTTAACCTTCTTAAAAGGTTGGTTTGTACCGTATCACTCCTGTGAACAAATGCCTCCCATTGTTCCCACTGCCCCCCAGAAGAAAGCTCCAAACTCAGCTGGTCTCTAAGGCCCCCACAGACCAGTGTTGTCATGGTCTCCCTGACAAGCCATCTTCGCTCTCAGTCCTCCCTGCTCTTGGAAAGCTCTTTCTCCTTTCTGTAGCTCAGATCCTCCTCAACTCTCAGTGGCCAGGTCGCCCAAATACTCAATCCTCTCCTAGGTTAAGCTGCAGCCTAACTGGGCCTCGTCTTCCGGGAACTCCGGAAATACGTACTTTGGTGCCTAATTGTGCCTATCCTGATTGCATCACTGTAAAGACTGCTGATCTCTGAAGCTCAACCATGAGCCCCTAGAGAAGAGGCTTCCAAACTTTCTCAGTTCACGGTACCCTTAGAGTCTCAAGGATTTTTTTTAACAGAGGCCCTGGGCCAAAAGAAATGCATAACAGTTCCACTTATTAAGTAGTTACCTTACCGTACCGGTTGCCCTTGAGTCGACTCCGACTCATAGCAACTCTATTAAGTAATTAGGGCCATACAACTTAGTAAGTATTTATGTCTTGACAATGTAGTAGCCCTTTGAGAAAATACTACATGTAATTTGAAGGGAAATATATTTATTCTAAAATAACCACAGTTATTACTAATAATGTGTGTTCCTATCGGGCACTGCATACCATCTCAGACTTTGGGGGTCAAGGGACTACTTAGGAAATGCCCTCTCACAGGCAGACTTCTTGGATGACTCCTTCCTTAGACTGTCCAATCCCCTGTGGGTCTTCCTGTGGTGAGCAGCCTGTGTGCTTCCAGCCCCATCATCCCACCCCCACGGAGCAGCCCTCTGCCTTGGCTCTGTGGGGATTTCATGAGGACGTTTTTACAGCTGGTTGAAGGTAGTGGGCACATGCGATGGCGCTCAGGAGAAAAAGGTGTGGGCTTCCTGTTTTCATTGTGACTCAGACATGTGGGAGAATATTTCTGTGGAATATTCTTAACAAATAACTTGTTTACCTTGACACCAGTGCTGGAGGTGGCATTCAGGACAAATGGCACCTGATCCACAAAGTTTCTTCTGTGATGAGGCCCAGAACTGGTAGTCCTTTGGATGTGGCTTGTGGTGCCAAAGCTTTCAGAGCTGGGAGCGACTTACCTGGGGGATCCATACATCTCAGTTTACAAATGAGGACACTGAGGCAGGACAGGGTTGGTGACATGGCTAAGTCACACAGCTAGTAACCATATGTCTCCTGAGCCATGTCTCTGGGTTTTTCCCAGTACCCTGCAGCTACCTGAGAAACCTGCAGGGTTCTTGTCCAGGGTTATTCTCACTGACACTGGGCAAGTAGTGTTGAAGCAGATCGGTTTACTTGATCTCAGAAGAGAAAAAAGGGGGTGCAGTGAAGGTTACAGCTGAGGAGGTGGGGTGATGAGAGGGAAGGGGAAGTTCACTAACCACCATATTGTATCCATGTGAGGCATAACGAGACTGGTAAACTTGGGTGGGGGGTGTCGTGCTCTGCCCTCAGTGCATTAGAGATTTTAGATGGGACTCTAAAATCTCTGGTGCACTGGAGATTTTAGATAGAACATTTGAGGACTTTTTCTTGACTACTAACTTTATTACGAAGTGGTTCATACCTACAAAAATATTTAGTGGACATAATAGGAACCTGGGTACCACCACTCAACCGAAGAATGAAAGAAAATATTTAACTGACGCTCCCCTTGGCCCTTTCCTGATCATATGCCTTCCCTCGCCTCTCCCCAAGAGGTAAGGCCTGCCCTGAACTTGATGCTTATCATTACTGTCCACGTCTGTATACCTTTGCTGCGTGTGATGTCTCCCTAGACCATATATCATGTTGTTTTCCATATTTTAAAACAACCCAAATGTCCAACAGCTATCAAATGGATAAACAAAATGTCATATATCCATCCCCCCCCCCACAAAAAAAACTCCAAACCCATTGCCATCGAGTTAATTCTGACGTGTGGTGACCCCATGTGTTACAGAGTAGAACTGTTCCATAGGGTTTTCTTGGCTATAATCTTTAAGGAAGCAGATTGCCAGGCCTTTTTTTCCACAGCACCGCTGGGTGGGTTCAAACTGCCAACCTTTAGGTTAGTAGTCAAGCACAAACCATTTGTGCCACCCAGAAAAAAACTACTGACATAAGCTACAACATGGATAAACCTTGAAAACATTATGCTAAGTAAAAGAAGCCAGACACAAAAGACTACATTTGTATAATTCCATTTATATAGCATGCCCAAAATAGGCAAATCCATAGAGACAGAAAGGAGATTAGTGGCTGCCAGGGGCTGGTGACGTGGATGGAGTCAAGCTTTCAGGACCTTTGTTTGCTGATGTGGCATGACTCAAAATGAGAAGAAACAGCTGCAAACATCCATTGTAGATTGTCACTGAAAAAGAGGAAAACCCTCAACAAGATGGATTGACACAGTGGCCACAGTAATGGACTCAAACAGCAATGATTGTAAGGATGGTGCAGGACTGCTCAGTGTTTTGTTCTGTTGTACATAGTGTCCTACAGGGTCGCCATGAGTCAGAACCAACTCGACAGCACCTAACAACAACAGGGGTTGATGGGTGGAGGAGTGGGTGGATAGAGAGTGACTGCTAGTGGGTACAGGTTTCTTTTTAGGATGAGGGAAATGTTCTAAACATACTGGTGATGGCCCTACAACTCTGTGAATATACTAAAACCCACTGAGTCCCTGAGTAGTGAAAAAAGTTAAGTATTTGACTGCAATGGAAAGATTGGCTGTTTGAACCCACCCAGAGATGCTTCATAAGAAAATCCTGGTGATTTGCTTCTGATCTGCAGCCTTGAAACCCTATGGTGTGCAGTTCTCTTGACACACTTGGGATCACCATGAGTCAGAAATGACTGGATGGCGACGGGTAAGAGGTGAATTTCATGGCATGTGAATTACATCTCAATAAAGGCATTATAATAAAAGGACATAAAATCCAACCTGAAGGGAGTCCTACTGGCAAAGAATGGGACATTATTGAGAAGAATGACTATAGTGGCTTGAGTCACAGTGAATATATAAAAATGCAAGGCTTGGAGAAATGATTGGTCACCATTGGAGGTTGCTAAGGTACCAGCTCATTGATCTGAAAATTGGTAAAGAGAATCAGTTTTTATCCTGTCTTCCCTTTGCCTGTCGTATTTCAGAATAATCAGATAGTCAATGATCAAAAGTCATTCTTTACGGAAGAATTCTAGCAATAAATTCAGAAGAAATTATGAAATTACAAAATCATCATTTTTTAAAAATCCCCAAAAGGATAATAGATCTAGACTAAGGTCTGCAACAAATGCCAAAATCATTTGGTGAAAGGTTAATGAGGGATTTTATAATAGAGAGGTTAGCAATCTCATCTGAACCCACTGGTCAACCTTAGCATTTCTAAGACTGGGATACAGCATTACTGCCTCCCGATGTGATACAGAAGAAGTGGACAGCAGCACCTATGAAGTGGGCTTTTAGTTGTTAATGAGTGAATTTGGCATAACATAAAATTAACCACTTTAAACTGTACAATTTAAAGTATATGATCTAGGGGCCTTCATAATGTTGTGCAGCCATCACATCTATCTAGTTCCAAAACATTTTGATACCCCCAAAGGAAATGCTTTGGCATCCATGAAGTAGCCCTTCCCCATTTCTCCCTTCTACCAGCCCCGAGACCACTGGTCTGCCTTCTGTCTCTATGGATTCTGTTCTTACCTAACATATCTAATCAATCTCTAGATCTAACTACCAGTTTTCAGGAAATACCCAGGAGTTGGAGAAACAAGCTAAATTATTATTTGAGGAAGCAGCCAGCCAACTCCAAACTGTGGGACTGTCCATAGGACACATGGCCTGCTTTATCCTGCATACCAGTGGCATGAATAGAAACAGGGAGACGGAAATAGGGGAGAACTTTGGTAAAATGAGAGACTGAAGAGATAACAACCAAATGTAGTGTGTGAACCTAATTCACACAAACCAGCTGGGACAATATGGGAAATTTGAGTATGGATCTGGTATTAAATGATATTAAGGAATTGTTTTTAATTTTGCTTAGGTGTGATAGTGGCATAGTGATTCTGGAAGGAAAAAAGTACTTATCAGTTAGAGATGTACGGTGAAGGATTTACCTGCAAAATGACGTGATATCTGGGATTTGCTTTAAAATACTCCAGTGTCTTCCCCCAAAAGCCAGAAGGTATAGATAGAAACAAGATAAGCAAAGTATCAATAATTGTTGAAGCTGTATATACATGAAGATTCATTATACTATTTATTCTATTTTGCTTGTGTTTGAAAATGCCCATAATAAGAATTTAAGAAGAAAAAAATGGGAGGTTAATTGGGCGCAGCACTTGAATTGTGCTGGCTTACTTTAGAAGTGGCTATTGGTCTGCATTGGGAAACTCTGGCTGCCCCTCCCTGCCTTCAGAGTGGTCTGCCGTGTGCCTATGTAAGAACTATACCTCAAATTTTCAACATGCATTAGTAGTAATTAACAGTTCAGGGAATAGACTCCATGGCCTGGGATCAAAGGAAATAGAAGCAATTGCTATTACTTTTTATATTTATGTTTTTAATTTTGTGAACCTTAGAAATGCATCAACATAACTTAAGTTCCTCTCAAAGCAACAACCTTCTCTTCGTTTGTTGTGTCCAGCTAGTCCCTGTTCATAAGTCTCATTTGGTAATATTGTGAAGACATAATTTTTTGCATATCTCAAGGCATTTCTGCTGCTGTTGTAATGTGAACACATGAACCACACTGAATTAGATCGCTGGGTTCAATGCAAGGACTCTTAGGGACCACTGTGTCCAAGGCTGCAGGCCAATTGCCATTTAGCACGAGGGTAGGTATTTTTGTCCTGTTTTATTTTGGCATAGAAATGCCAAAACTAGATTCCCTGTACACACAGCAAATACTTGTGGACTAAATGAATGAATTTCCTTCTGAACATTGTGGGCAACTAATGTGTTTTCCAACATTACGTAAGTTATCTGCTAAGGTGAATGCTACATCAAGTATAACCTGTAACTGAAACATTGCCGAACACAGAGTAGGCGCTCAGTTGTTACTGAATGAATAATAATAAAAATCTCTGGTCAGGGCATCACTCTCACAGCCAGTACTCTTGGGAATCTGCTGCCAACGTCATATTTTGGACCATCTCCTTCCAGTAGCACATTCTTCCTTCTGACCCACTGGGCTGTAGGTGTGTTAAGGCAGCAGTGATACGTGCAGTTGTACCCCATCATCTTGGTTAGCATTTGGATATTCTCAAAACTCCTCAGCTCAGCTACCCATTTATAGATTGTTTAATTCTTAGCTTGCATTTCTCTACAGGGGACTAATTTCGCTCATTGCCTGCTTGACTCCCCCAATTTCACTCTTACAGGTAACTTGAAGTCTCCGACTTTAAGTGTGTGAGTGTGTGTGTTGAGTATATGTGTGTGTACATTTGGAGCGTGCGGCTAGGACCAAGGAGAACATTTTTATCAATTCTTTCATTTCACTTTGTCTCAAACATGACCAAAATAGATGCATCACTAAAAACAAAGCTAAAATCCAACCCAGTAATAATAACCCAAACCAAAACCAAACCCACGGCCCTTGGGTCAATTTCATGGGGTTTCCAAGCCTGTAAATCTTTAAGGAAGCAGACTGCCACATGTTTCTCCCATGGAGTGGCTGGTGGATTCGAATCATTGACCTATTGGTTAGCAACCGAAGGCTTTAACCACTGTGCCACCAGAGCTCCTAATAATAGTAATTACTGACATTTACAAACACTTACTATGGACTAGGCACTGTCTTCAGTAATTTATGCAGATTAGCTGGTGGCACAAATGTTTAACTACTGGTCTACAAGCTGAAAGGTTGGCAGTTCAAACCCACCCAGAGGCACCTTAGAAGACAGGCCTGGTGATCTGCTTCTGAAAGGTCACAGCCTCGGAAGCCCTATGGAGCAGTTCTACTCTGCACACATGGGGTCACCATGAGTCAGAATTGACTGGAAGGCAACTAACAACAACGTCTCACATAATCTCCCACCAACTCATGAGGGAGGAACTATCATTATCTCCATTTTACAGGTGAGACCCAGAGAGATGAAGTCACATAGCGAGTAAGTGGTAAACCCAGTACTCAGATCCACACAGTTTATCTCCAGGGCATACCTCCTCTGCTCTGCTGCTTCCTGGTGTGACTGAAGTTTTGCTTAGATTAAGGAGTCCCAAACATAAAGACTGGACACTTGGGTTCTAGTTTTACTTTTGCCCTTTACTACGTAATTTTGGATGAGTCACTCATTTGTTTGTTTACTCATTCCTTCATCCAACATTTCTTGGAGGCCTGCTTTGCTCCAGCCAGTATGATAGGGCTATGGAGGTGACTAAGACCTAATTCCTGCCTTTGAGGTGGAAGTCTTCTGCACAGGCATGTGATACTTTTTGGAGAAGTCAGTTACTCTTCGAGTTTGTTTTCTTGTCTGCAAACCAGAATAATCCCTGTCCTTTCTATTTTGGAAATAGTTATATGGATATATTAACATACAATGTATGTTGTTATTGTTAGCTGCCATGGCATTGGCACGGACTCGTGGCGACCCCACCTGTGACAGAATGAACTGCTGCCCGGTCCTAAATACCATCTCCATGATCGGTTGGGGATCGGGCGATTGTAAGCCACAGGATGTTCACTGGCTGGTTTTCGTAAGTAGATCACCAGGCCTTTCTCCCTACTCTGTCTTAGTCTGGAAGCTCCACGGAAATCTATTCAGCATCACAGCAACACACAAGCCTCCACTGACAGAAGGCTGCAAATGAGGTACATAGGCCAGGAACCTAACCCCAGCCTCCTCCATGGAAGGCAGTAGTTCTACCACTGAACCACCGCTGCCCCCGTAATGTACATACTACCACTTAAAAACAGCAAGTGCTACACCGGTGTAAAGTGGTGTGAGCCTGGGGCAGGAAGACATTGCAGAGGCAACACAGATATTGGATAGGTATTTATTTATTGCTGAATCCCAGTGATTCAGCTAACTTTATACTGAGTCCCAGCTCTGCATCAGGGATTGGGGTCAGTCATCTGAGATACAGACATTTCACAGTCTAGTCTGAGAGAGACTCTAGGAAGCAGTCAGCTGTGGTACCTCGTGGTAAGTGCCACCCTAGAGATACGACCAGGGAATATAAAAGGTAGCCTTGAAGAAATCCCCCTTTGTCATCTGTCCCTTTGGCATATGTGGATACCTGCTTACATCAGGAGCAAGGACTTTGTTGATCATGTAACCCGGAACCTCAGGCCTGACTGCTGCTTATTAACTGTGTAATCTTGGGCAAGTCCCACACCTCACTACTTCTCTATTATCTGTAAAGTGGGGATAATAATGCCCGTGTCTCAGGTTGTTTGGAGGTTCACTGAAGCCATACGTGAAAAACACTCAGCACCTGGTAAGATGGCAGGTGCTCATGAAGTAGAAACTGCTAGTAGTACAACGAAAGGAGCCCTGATGGCTCAGTGGTTAAGCACTTGGCTGCTAACTGTAAGGTCATCAGTCCAAACCCATTAGCCACTCTGCAGGAGAAAGATGTGGCATTCTGCTGCCATAAAAATTTACAGCCTTGGAAACCCTATGGGGCAGCTCTACTCAGTCCTGTAGGGTTGCTATGAATCGGAATCAGCTCGATGACAATGGGTTTGATTTTTTTTTTTTTAATACAAAAAAAATGGATTGCTCTCTCTCATGTGTATCTTTGTGCTTATGTACTCATATCCCTGACATGTAGGGTAACTGTATAGTTTATCATCCGTTGTCATCCCTGTTGTTGTTGTTAGGTGCCGTTGAGTCGGTTCCGACTCATAGCGACCCTATGCACAACAGAATGAAACACTGCCCAGCCCTGAGCCATACTTACAATCGTTGTTATGCTTGAGCTCATTGTTGCAGCCACTGTGTCAGTTCACCTCATTGAGGGTCTTCCTCTTTTCCGCTGACCTTGTACTCTGCCGAGCATGATGTCCTTCTCCAGGGACCGATCCCTCCTGACAACATGTCCAAAGTATGTAAGACTCAGTCTCGCCGTCCTTGCTTCTAAGGAGCATTCTGGCTGTACGTCTACAACAGATTTATTCGTTCTTTTGGCAGTCCACGGTATAGTCAATATTCTTCACCAACACCACAATTCAAAGGCCACAGTTCTTCTTCGGTCTTCTTATTCATTGTCCAGCTTTCACATCCATACTGGGATGTTATTGAGAATAAAAAGGGAAGCTGTTAATACTTATATGGGAAAAACATTTAAACAGGGACTGTCCCAAGCAAACTAAGACGAATGGTCACTCTACAACTCTCATGTGGTTTTTGAGGGACAGAGGACCCCTCTTCCCTGCTGATGTTTCCAGAGGGCAGGATCTGCACCCAGAGCAGCAGGAATTCAGTACTTGCTAAATGAGTAATTGCTGTTCACTCAGATGACTTCTATTTTGAGTATCTGCGCTGGGTCTGTTTGGAAAGTACTTTGTAAATTCAAGGAAAATGAGATGCTTAAAATAGATGTAAGAAGCAAGCAAATACTGAAAAAGATGACCCAGAACATAGCTGTGTGATTTAGATACGTGTTGAGTCCCCCATGGCTGCTAGCGGGCCGCTGCTCACACTGGTACTTAAATCCAGGTTCTGCCTGGATTTAACTTCTTATTTCTTCTCATGTTCAACAACTAAAGAAAAGTATAAATTTTCTGGTTTAGGTTTTCATTCATAAACAAATCAAGACTCTTAAAGCTGTCGGGGAACCTGAAGATCATTGCCTCTAATCTTCCTCGCTTTACAAAGGAACAGGCATGGCCAGCCAATTCACACAGTTTTGCAGCCTTTTGAAGGCCCTTAGTTTGGCTGAGAAATGCTAGGAGTGGGTAAAGGCAGAAAACTGGCAAGCTGTCTTGCTTTTTTTTTTTTTTCTTTCTCTTTTTATAGCATGGAGCCCTGGTGGTGTGGTGATTAAAAGCTGTATCTGCTGACCAAAAGATCGGCAGTTCAAATCCACCAGCCACTCCTTGGAAACCCTATGGGAGTAGTTCTGCTCTGTCCTATAAGGCTGCTATGAGTTGGAATTGACTCGATGGCAATGGATTTGGGTTTTTTTTAATAGCGTGTTTATTTAGTATGTGTTTTCCTTTTTTTGTTGTTGTTCTTTTACAGTTTAATACTTTAAAGTACACAATTTGGTGATGAATTTTGGCATATGAATACACTCAGGTAACCACCACTCAGATCAAGATATACAACATTTCAGAATGAGTACATCCCGGAGATAACCAGTATCCTGACCTCTATCACCATGGATTAGTTTGCGTATTTGATTTTGTTGTTGTTATTTTAATGAGTTGAAATTTTAGAAATTATCTAAATTCAAACAAACATAGAATTTCTCTGTCAAATTTCTACTCTCAATTTTTGTATTTCTAAGAAGTAGAGGGTCAGCAAAAAAAGAGGAAGACCCTCAGCAAGATGGGATGACACAGTGGCTGCAACAGTGGGCTCAAGCATAATGATTGAGAGGATGGTGCAGGGCTGGGCAGTGTTCTTGTACTGTTGTATGTAGGGTCAGTATGAGTTGTAACCTACTCTACGGCACCTAATAGTAGGTTTCTAAAAGCTTACTGCCTGTGTCTATCTTGTCACAGACCAGTAACAACAGTTTGTTCATCAGCAGGAGTCCAAGGATCACACTTTGAGTAACACTGGCTCAAATGTTTAATGGCCATCTTAGATTTGTAAGCCCAAGAAAAACTCTTCACTTCCTCCAACCCCCGTTCATTCCTTCCCCACCCAGTCTTCCGCATCTCGGTAAATATCACCACCATTTACGGGTTTGCTCAAGCCAAAAACATCAATCATTCCTGATTTTCCTCCTTCCCTCATCCTTCATGTTTAGGGGAAGCCAAGTCCTAGTGCCTTCACCTTTTCCACTTCCCCTCGCCTTTCATGGCTTTATCTTAGTTCATTGGTTTTCAACTCTTGCTCTTTCTCTCTCTTGGATAGCAAGGTAAAGAGAAAATTTTTCTTTTTGACAAACAAGAAAAAAGTGAATGTACATCCACCACCTAGATTCTTCCATTTATATTTCAGTGATTTTTGTCTCCCAGGAGACATTTGGCAATGCCTGTAGACATTGTTAAGGTTGGGGGAATCCTATCTTGGTCTAAGCTACCATCTCTAACCTAGTTAACGACAATACCCTAGCCTCCTATCTGATCCCCTACTTTCACTGTTCCCCTCTACAATTCTTCACACAGCAGCCAGAGTGATAGTTTCTATTTACCCACATATTTACCATTTCTCTTCATTCCTTCCTTTAGATTCAAGTTTCCATCTTGTTCCGTTTCCCTTTAGCCTGAAGTATTTCCTCTAGAAATGTCATGCAAGACTTCTGGTAACAAATTGAGCTTTTGTGTGTCTGAAGTTGTCTTTATTTCACTTTTTTTTTTTTTGAAGGACACTTTCAATGAATAGCGTTTTCAAATTTTTATAATTATGAATGTTCTTGTATCATGTCTTTGGTGGGCATATGCATTCATTTCTTTGATGTGTCTCCAATAGTAGAATTGTTAGGTGATGGGGTAGGAATAGGAGTCCCTGGGTGGTGCAAACAGTTAAGCACTCAACTAACTAGCCGAGAGGTTGGCATTTCAAACCTCCCCAGAAGCACCTCAAAAGAAAGGCCTGGCAATCTGCTTTTCAAAGGTCACAGCCTTGAAAATCCTGTGGCGCGTAGTTCTACTCTGATGTACTTGGGGTCACCATGAGTTGGAGTCAACTTTATAGCAACTAACAACAACAAAGAGTAGGAATGCTTAGCTTTTATAGAGATTCTGCCAGTTTTCCGAGGCAGTTAAACCAGTCTATACCTCCATTAGCAATGTCGGGAAGTTCCAGTTGCTCCACAGCTCGCCGATGGTCGGTTTCTTTCTTTCTCTTTCTCAGGCTTTCACACGCACGTGCTCTCGCTCGCTCTTTGATAGCAGGATAAAGAGAATTTTCAGCAAACGAGAAAAGTAAACATATACCCACCGCCTAGGTTCCTCCATTAACATTTTACTATTCTTGCTTTATCGCATATCTATCCATGTATCTTTCCCTATATCCATCTTGGGGCCTTGGTGGCGCAGTGGTTAAGAGCGCAGCTGCTAACCAAAAGGTTGGGAGTTTGAATCCACCAGCCGCTCCTTGGAAACCCTGCAGGGCAAATCTGCTCTGTCCTGTGTAGGGACACTATGAGTCAGAATTGACTCAATGGCAATAGGTTTGATTTTGTTTGTTTTTGGTTCTCTATCCATCTTTTTTTATTACTATTTTTTTTTTATGCTTTTCAGGGTAAATTTTAGACATCAGTAAAATTCTCTCTAATTAAGCATGGATGTTATTAACAAGAGTTCAGTACTTCTTTCGGATTTTTCCTTTGGTGATAAAATGAGCATTCAATGACATATACGTGTATTGTATGTACATTTATGGAGTTTTGATAAAGGCATGAAACTGTGTAACTCAAACCCCTGTCAAGATACAGAACATTGTCATCACAGAAAGTTCCTTCATGCCCCTTCCCAGTCGGTCCCTACACCTGGCCCCCAAAGGCAACCACTGTTCTGATTTTTTTCCACCGTACATTAGTTTCACTTATTCTAGAACTTCATGTAAACGGAATGATACAATATGCCCGGTCCTGTGCCATTCTATTGTACATAGGGTTGCTGTGAGTCAGAACTGACTTGACAGCACCTAACAACAACAATGTATACTCTTTTGCTTAAGGCTTCTTTCTTCCAAAAAAACTATTTTTAAGATATATATTATTGCGTGTATCAGTAATTCATTCCTTTTTATGACTGAGTAGTGTTTTATTGTATAAATATACCACAGTTTGTTTTTCTGTTCTTGATGAACACTTTGAGCTGTTTCTAGTTTTTGGCTGTTAGGAACAAAGCTACTATGAACTTTTTTGTACAAGTTTTTGTGGACGTATGTGGAATTTCTTAATAGAGTGGACGTATGCTTCTGTAAGAAACTGCCAGGTCGTTTTTAAAACGGTTGTTCTGCATTACATTCCCACCAGCAGTGTTACTCTACATCATTGTCAACATTCGATATTGCTAGGCTTTTAAACTTTAGCCACTCTGGTGGGTGTGTAGTGGTATCTCATTGTGATTTTAATTTTTGTTTCCTCAGTAACCAATAATGTTGAGCACCATTTCATATGCCTCTGGCCATTTGGATATTGTCTTTTGTGAAATGCCTCTTCAGTATTTTGCTTATTTTTTAATTGTACTATTTATCTCTTTACTATGGTTTTATAGGTATTATAACTTAGTCTTTCTGTTGGGTGTGTAGTGGCATCTCATTGTGTTTTCTTTTTAAAAGCTTTATTTTTGATGAAAATAAACTAAAAAATAGTATCTCTTTACTATGGTTTTATAGGTATTATAACTTAGTCTTTCTGTTGGGTGTGTAGTGGCATCTCATTGTGTTTTCTTTTTAAAAACTTTATTTTTGATGAAAATACACACAACAAAACATACACCCATTCAACAATTTTTACATATACAGTTCATTGACAATGGTTACATTCTGCACATTGTGTCATCATTCTCTCTCTCTCTGCCCACATTGTTTTTACTACCCTTACCTGAGACTCTCTGTCCCTTAAAGTTCTCATCTGTGTTTTAGTTACCATTGTGCATTAATCTATCATAAGTATTTCTTCAAAAGATCACAGTGCTCAAAGCAAACATTCCTTATTAAATTAGCGAAATTATTTAAAGATGACTTCATGGGATAGTTTTGGCTCCAGGCTTAAAAATTATTTTCAGGCAATAGATTTGGGGGTTCCTCCAGTCTCAATGTATCCAGTAAGTCTGATTTCCAATAAGAATTTAAAGTTCTGTTCCACATTTTTTCCTTCTTTTGATCGAGATCCAACTATTGGGTGCTTGATCAGAATGTTTGGCAGTGGTAGCTGGGCACCATCCCTTTCTTCTGGTCTCAAGACAAAGGAGATAGTGGTTCATGAAGACAGTTAGACTTGCTGTCCGTTTCCTTCTCTGATTCCTGAGTCTCCATCTTCCTGTGTTGCTCCAGGCTCTCGTTGTGGTTTTAATTGACAGATATCTGATGACAAGTGGTATTAAGCATCTTTTTATGTGCTTATTGGCAACTCAAATATCTTCTTTTGTGCAGTGTCTGTTCAAATCTTTTGCTCACTTTAAAAATCGGTTGTTGGTCCTCTCATTGTTGACTTCTAAGTGTTCTTTCTATGTCCTGGATAGCAGTCTTTTGTCAGATATACCGTTTGTAAATATGTTCCCAGTCTTTAACTTGGCTTTTTATTTTTGTGATGATCTCTTTCAAAGAAGACATTTAAAATTTTGATGAACTCCATTTAATTCATTTTTTTTTTTTTCTGTTATGGCTATGTTTTTTTGCCCTATTAAGAAATCTTTGCCTAATCTATTGTCAAAAAGATTTTCTACATGTTTTCTTTCATACATTTAATAGTTTTAGCTCTTGTGTTTAGGGCTATAATCCATTTCAAGTTAATTTTTCATTATAGTGTAATGAAAATGGTTTAGGTTTAATTTTTCCCATACAAATATCCATTTGTTCCAGTGTCACTTGTTCAACAGACTGTCTTTTCCTCCCATTGAATTACTTTGGCACCTTTGTTGAAAATCATTTAGACCACATGAATAAGTTTGGGCCTGTTTCTCTGTGTTCTGTTCATTGAAAAATAGCACATACGCACATACACAAATATCACACTGTCTTGATTGCTGTAACTTTTATAGTAAGCCTTGAAGTCAAGTATAATAAATACTTTAACCTTGTTCTTCTTTTTGAAGTTTTCTATTCACCTTATCAATTTCTACCAAAGTTTGCTGGGATTTCTTTGAATCTGTAGCTCAAATTGGAGAGAGTTGGCATCATAACAGTATTGAGTCTCTCAATCCATCAACTTAGTTTAATCTATTTATTTAAATCATTTTTAATTTATTTTTGCCATGTTTTATGGTTTCTAGTGTATGGATCTTATACATTTTTTTGTTAAAATTTATTTTCTAATTATTTCTGTATTATAAAGTGTTTTTTTTTTTAAGTATTTTCTAATAGTTCTTTGGTAGCATAGAAATATAATTGATTTTTTTTTAATATTAGCCTTGTTTTCTGCAACCTTGCTAAATTTACTTATTAGTTTAATAACTAGTTGGTAGATTCTTAGGCATTTGCTATTTTTCAACTATATCATCTGCAAATAAGGACCATTTTACTTCTTTTTCCCATTCTTTATACCTTTTACTTTTCTTCTTGCTCGAATTGGGACTTCCACTTTAATTAGGAGTAACAGTGGTGATATCCTACCTTGTTTCTGACTTCAGAAGGAAAGCACTCAAAATGTTACCTTTGAATGGGGTGTTACTTGTAGTTGTTTTTATAACATCTTTTATCAGATTAAGCAAGGTCCCTTTTACTCCTAGTTTGCTGAGATTTTTGTTAGGAATGGATATTGAATTTTTTTTCCTTTTTTTCATCTGTGGAGATGATCTTAGTTTTTCTCCTTTATTTTGTTAATGTGGATAATTACATCAATTGATTTTCATCTCTTAAACCACCATTGAATTCCTGGAGTAAAGCTCACTGTTTCCTGATGTATTATGCTTTTTATATGTTGCTGGATTCTATTTGTTGTTTCTTTTTTAGGATTTTTACATCTATATGCATGAAAGACATTGCTCCGTAATTTTCCTTTCCCAGAATGCCTTGTCGTTTCTTTGTTTTGTTTTGTTTTGGTGTTCTTCTGTCTTCTTAAAAATGAGTCAGGTTAGTTTTATGAGGTTGGTATTATTTCTTTCTTAAATGCTTATAATGTTTCACCAGTGATGCCATTTAAGCCTAGTGTTTTCTTTGTGGGAGGATTTAAATTACACATTCAAGTTCTTTAATAGGCATGTGACTACTCAGATTTTCTATTTCTATGTCAATTTAAAGAGATTGAATTATTTAAGGAATTTGTTCCTTTCAATTTTCAAATTTGTTTCTGTAAAGTCTTATAATAGCATATTATTTTCCTTCACTATTTCTAGGATCTAAGTGATGTACTAGGGTGATTTTGTAATAAGTCCACAAATTCTTTGACACTCCTCTCTTCAAAAGATGTCTCCTAATTTCTCTTTTATTCTGTATAGGCCAGACTAAGTGACTTGCTTCTGATCAACAGAATGTGGTGGACTTGACAGTGTGTGGCTAGGTCGTAAAAGTCATTGTGGCTTGTGTCTTGCCCTCTCTTGGATTACTCACTGTAGGGAAAGCCAGCCACCATGTCACGAGGGCACTTAAACAACCCTATGGAGAGGCCCACATGGTGAAGAACTAAGGCCTTCTGCCAAAAGCCACTACCAACTTGCCAAGCATGTGAGTGAGCCATCTCGGAAGTAGATCCTCTGGCCCCGTTCAAGTCCACAGATGATTGTAGCCCCAGCCAGTATCACGACTACAACCTCATGAGAGTCCTCAAACCAGAATTGCCTAGCTAAGCTGCCCTGAAATTCCTAGCCCATAGAAATTGTGAAATAATAAATGTTCATTGTTGTTTTAAGCTACTAAGTTTTGAGGTAATTTGTTACACAGCAAAAAGATAATTTTTTGTTCCTGATAATGGTATTTTTTCTTCTCTCTCACTTTAAAAGTCTTATTGGTAGATTGTCAATTTATTAATTGTTCAAAAGAACCTATTTTTGGCTTTCTCGATTTTCTCTTTTGTATCTGTGTCCTATTTCTTTGATTTCTGCTCTAGTTTTTATTATTTTTTACTTCCATTTTCTTTTGATTTAATTACTTTTCCAGCTTCTTGAGTTCAAAGTTTTAGGCCATACATTTTCAATATTTTTTTCTTTTCTAATGCATATATATACAGCTATAAATTTCCCTCTCAGTTTCACTTTTGCTGCATCTCACAAGTTTTGATACATCATATTTCCATTATTATCCAGCTCCAAATATTTTCCAACTTCCATTATGATTTCTTCTTTGTCTCGTGGGTTACTTAGAAATATTCGCTTAGTTTTTAATCTTTTGGAGATTTTCTCATTATATTTCTGTTAATGTATTTTAACTCAATCCCACAGTGATCAGAAAAAATGATTTTAATCTTTTGAAATTTATTGAGATCTGCTTTATGATCAAAAATATCTATTTTGGCAAATGTGCCATGTACACTTGAAAGGAATCTGTATTCTGCTTTGTTAGATGTAGTGCTCTGTATACGTCAATTAGATCAAGTTCATTAATCATATTGTTGAAATCTGTACCCTTACTGATTTTTTTGTCTGCTTATACTTTTTTTTTATACTGTTAGTGAGAGGTATGTTAAAATCTCCATTAATGATTGTAAATTTGTCTATATATCCTTTTTAAAACAAATATTTTTTGAACAGATACCAAGTCAACAGTTTCTACATGTACAATTCATTGACGTTGATTACATTTTTTGAGTTGTGCAACCATTCTCACCCACCTTTTCTGAGCTGTTCTTCCCCCATTAACCTAAACTCACTGACTCCTAAGTTTCCTAACTTTTAAGTTTCTGTTGTCAGTTTGATCCTGTATTGTTCAATCTTAACAGAGCACAAGGCTCAAGGCAGACATTCATTACTAGTTAAGCTAAACTCTTGTTTGGTTTTAAGAAAACTTCAAGAGATATTTTTGGTTTAAAGTTTGAAGATTATCTCAAGGCAGTAGTTTCAGGGACTCATCTAGCCTCCGTTGCTCCAGAAAGTCTAAAGTCCATGCAAATTTGAAATTCTGTTCTGCATTTTCCCCCTTTTGATTAGAATTCTTCTATAGAATCTTTCATCAAAGTGCTCAGTAGTGGTAGCCGGGCACCATCCAGCTCTTCTGGTCTCATGGCAAAGGGGGCAGCTGTCCCTGGAGGCAATTAGGCACATATTCCATTTCCTCCTCCTATTTCTGACTCTCCTTTTCCTTCTATTGCTCCAGGTGAATAGAGACCAATTATTGTACCTTGGATGGCTCCTTGCAAGCTTTTAAGACCCAAGGTACTACACAGTGAATTAGAAGGTAGAACAGAAACACTAAACAATGTTAGGCCAGTTAACTGGGATGTTTCATGAAACCAAGACCCTAAACCTCCAAACCAAAGAATCAAATTCTATGAGGTGTTTGGTTATATATAAGCAACCTCAGCACCTACTTTTTTTTTTGTCATTGTTGTAAATGTATCTATCATACAACTTTTGTCAATTCAGCTTTTTACAGGTGTACAATTTATTGTCAGCAATTACATTAACTGGCTATGCAACCCTACACTTAATCAATGCGATTTTTCCATCACTGTAAACTGAAACTCAGCACTCCATAACCTCCCATATCCCCCTCTATCCCACCCCTGGTAACCACCAATAAGCTTTTGTCTCTATACATCTGCCTATTCTTGTCTTTTTATGTGAAGTCATACAATATTTGTCCTTCTGTGATTGACTTATTTCACTCAGCATAATGTCTTCAGGTTCCATCTGTATTGTGGCATGTATCAAGATTTCATTTCTCCTACTGGCTGAGTAGTATTCCATTGTACGTATGTACCACATTTTGTTTACCCACTCATGCATTGATGGGCATTTGCTAGTTCTATATTTAGTTTTCTTGAGGAACCACGACACTGTTTGCAACAACCATTTTGCGTTCCCACCAGCAGTGGATAAGGTTTCCAATTTCTGCATGCTCGCCAACATTTGTTATTTTCATGTCGTTGTTTTGTTTTTTTGTCTTAGCCATCCTAGCGGAGTGAAATGGCATCTCATTATGGTTTTGATTTGCATCTGTCTGATGGCGAACAATGCTGAGCATCTTTTCCAGTGTTTGGTGGCCATTTGAATGTCCTCATTGGCGAAATGTCTTTTCAAGTCCTTTGTCCATTTTATGTTTGGGTTATTTGTCTTTTTGATGTTAAATTGTCAAAGTTTTAGATATATTTTGGTTATTTGACTGTTACCGGATATATGGTTTCTAAAGATGTTCTCCCATTCGGTAGCTTGCCTTTTCACTTTTTTGTAAGTTCTTTTAGTGAACAAAAGTTTTATAAGGTCTCATTTATTTATTTTGTCTTTTGCTGTCATGCTTTTGTTATTATAAAAAATAATCCATTGTTGAAAGCTAGGCCCAGCAGCATTACCCCTGGATTTTCTTCTAAGAATTTCATGGTTTTAGTTTTCACACTTAGGCATTTTAGTCCATTTCAAATTTGTTTTTGTGTGTGTGGTGTGAGGCCTGTATCCTGTTTCATTTTTCTGCATGTGGCAATTCAAATTTCCCAGCACATTTATTGAAAAGACTCTTCTTTCCCATCAGATGGACTTTGTAGTTGTCTCAAAAATCAATTGGCCATATATGTGTGGGTTTATTGCTATATCAGGCTGTTTTGATTACTGTAGCTCTGTAACATGTTTTAAAATCAGAAAGGGTGAGTTCTCCTACTTTGTTTCAACATTGTTTTAACTATTTGGGGCCTCTTGCCATTCTGTAAAAAGGTAAGAATTGGTTTTTTCATTTCTGTAAAGAAGACTTAGAATTTTGATCGTTATTGCATTGAATCTATACATCACTTTGGGAGTATGTATTGACATCATAACAATATTAAGTCTTCTAATCTATGCATGTGAAACATCTTTCCATTTAAGCCTTCTTTAATCACTTTCAGCAGTGTCTTATAATTTTCCTTATATAAGTCTTTCACATCCTTGTTTAAATTTATTCCTAGGTATTTTATTCTCTTAGATGCTGTTGTAAATGGAATCATTTTCCTAATTTCCCTTTTATATTTCTCATTGCCTGTGTACAGAAACCCAACTTTTTTTTTTTTAAGTGCATATATGTTTAGGCTAGTGATATCTTTCTGTTGAGTTGACCCTTTTATCATTGTGAAATGTCTCTAGTTATCTCCATAATAACTTGTTACTTTAACATGTACTTTGCCTAATATTAAAATAACCATGAAAATTTTTATTTGTTTTTTGCATAGTATAACTTTTGTAATCACTTTCAGCCTATCTTTGGCTTTGTATTTAAAGTATATTTCTTATAAACAGCATATGGTTGAATCTTGTTTTCTTTTTTTTAAAATCCTATGAGACAATCTTTGTCTTTTAATTAGTGTGTCCTCCATTTATATTTAATGTCATTACTGATGTAGTTGTGTTTTAATTGTCTTGTCATTTGCTTTATATTTATCCTCTCTTTTTCTTTATTCCTTTTTTCCTGCCGCCTTTTATTTAATTTCATCTTTTCTACTAGGATTTTTGTAATACCTTTTTAAATATCAATCTTTCAGTCATTCCACTAAAAATTTCCAAAGTAACCTATTACAATTTATCTCACCGTTTCCCAAACATGCAAGAACCACTTTCCATTTACTACTTCCCAACTGTTTTGCCTCAGCTGTCATATATCTTATTTCTGCATAAGTGACAAACTTCACAAAGCAGTGTTGTTATTATTTCTTTTAGTAGTCAGTAGTGTTTATATTTATCTATATATTTACTCTTCTGGAGCTGTTGATTCCTTCTTGTAATTTTGTATTTCCATCGCAGATCCTTTGACTCTACATCTGAAGAACATCCCTTAGTATGTTCTTTATGTTAAACATTTTTTAGTATTTCTTGTAGATGGATTTTCTCAGCTTGTATTTGAGAACATCTTCACTTCATATTCATTGTCAAATGATAGTATCCCTGGATATAGAAATTTAGGTTGGCTTTTTTTCCCCCCAGAAATTTAAAAGATTTTGTTCCATAATCTTTTGCCTTGTATAGTTTTTCATGAGAAGTCAATCTTCATTCTTAACATTGTTTTCCTGAAGGTAATGTGTCTTTTTCTCAGTGAATGCTTTGAAGATTTTCTCTTTACCTTTGGTTTTCATCAGTTTAACTATGACATACCTAGGCTTGATTTTCATTTTGCCTTGCCTGGAGATCACTGAGCTTCTTTAATCTGTGGGGTAGGTGTCTTTCCTCAGATTTGGAAAACCATTTGCCATTATTTTTTAAAATATGGCTTCTTCCCCATTCTCTCTTTCTTCCCCTCTGGAAATCTAATTACAGTCATGTTAGGTCATTTGACCATGTCCCTCATCTATATTACATTCTGTTTTGTTTTCCATTCTCTTCTCTCTGTTTCATTTTGAATATTCAATATTGACCTGTTTTCTGGTTCACTAATCGTGTCTGCTGCTGTATCCAGTCTGCTGTTAAACCCATCCAGTGAGTTCTTACTTTCAGATAATGTTTATGGAAATTCTGGAAAGCTTATTGGATGCATTTTTGTAAATTTCCTATTCTCTGTTGAAATATCTTTTCATTGAGTTTGAGTATCTCTTGCCATTTTTAATACTTTAACCATAATTACTGTCTGCTAAATCAAACATCTGGATAATCTCTTGTGTGTTTCTATTCTCTGTTTTATTTCTTAATTATTAGTTACTTTTTACAGGTTTTTTGAATGTCCGGTAATTTTTTCATTGTATGTTAAACATTAGTGATGATAGATTATAGAGACTTTAGATTATGTTATGGTATTCTAAAGGGTGTTGAGTTTTGTTCTGACTAAATTA